>NW_027520963.1:0-300000 GCF_052094955.1 Ictidomys tridecemlineatus
TAGGAGAGGAGTGGAGCTCTGTCCCCCACCTGACCCCGCTGTCTCAGCGCTGCTTTAGGGGCAAACTTGCAACTAGGTGAGTTGAAAGGGTTTATTCCAACTCAGAGTTTCTTTTCTTTTGATCTAACACAGGAGATGTCCTCTTTGCATTTCTGAGAAGTTCATGGTGTCCTAAGAACTCCACTTCACTTTGGCTACTCAAAGTGGGGTGGCTTGGTCAGCAGCACCAGCATCCCCGCTCAGAGCTTGTCAGAAACGCTGCCACTCAGAGGTGCTGGAGTTTTGCACTGATAGAAGCCACCTTTGAAACAAGCCCCAAGGCCATACCTTCACACACCCAAGTTCATGTGCTTGTACTCCACACTGGGTTCCTCACCTGGGTGCCCTTGGCCCATCAGGCCATATCCTTCTTAGTCTGTAGAGGTCTTCCTCATGCAGTGTAGACATTCAGCAGCACCCATGGCCTCTACCTGAGTTTTGCACCAGCACCCCTGACTTGTGATAACATAAAAGGTCTCCAGGCATTGTCAAATGACCCAAGGGGAGGGGGAAAGTCACCTGTGTTGAGACCCATCATCTTCAGGGTCACCTGAGACCTTGTTACAAACACACATTCTCAGACTCCGCACCAGATTGGCAAAACCAGGAACTCCAGTGGGGCCCAGGAAATTGGTTAACTCTCTGTGAGACACAGGCACTCTGAGATGGAAGAGGACTCAGGAAAGGCCCTGCAGTGAATCACTATTTGGTGACAGACCAGTCACAGGGGCCACAGCATGACCAAGAGGTTGCAGGCTGCAGGTGATAAAGAGCCCAAAGCAGTAGCCACCTGGGAGGGTTTGCAGCCAACACTTCCCCCTGTGCTATCTCCATGACCTTGGCCAAGTGACCTGATCTTTCAGTGCCTCAGTTGTCACCTATGGAAAATGGGGACAACCAAAGCACTGTTCCTCTTGCAACTATTGAGGGATGAGGAAGCTTTTATGATAAGGTGCTTAGAAGAGTGCTTGGCTCCAAGACCTTCGGACAAGTCAACTAACTAGTCTTGTCTTCACCATCACTGGCCTGTCTTGCCCCCGACTGTTCCCCTACAACAGCCAGGCATGTGCTTCATTCTCTGCCACATCCTCAGCAGGAAGCCCTGCCTGGCCTGGACCAGGCTCTCAATGAACATCTGTGGAGAAAGGCATTGCAGTGCCCACGAGGACATGAGGACACCAGCAGAAGCCCTCTGTCTCAGGGGCTTGAACTTTGCTGTGGATCCTGTATGTTCTGCAAAGGGACCCCAGCTTCCTAGATCCGATTCTATTAGAAGGTGTCCTTGCAAATGTGGCAACTGAGCAAAGGTGAGCTTCTCCATCCGTGTGGATTAGATGGGACCTCAGGTAGATCTGCAGGCTGTTGTAAACAACAGTCAATCAACATACGCTTAGAAAATCATGGAAAGACTAAAGATGGGGGCGGGGTGCTTCACAGATGCTGTGTGTTTTCTTCCTCTACTTCTAGGATTCTCTCTACCCACCTCCTGAAGTCAGGCATACAACTATCCCCATTTCAGATATGCAAACACTGAGGTCCCAAGAGGTTACAGAACAAGCCCAAGCTCATTGTCTAGTAAGCAGTGAAAGTGTTCTTCTCATGCTGGTCTCTGATTCCAAACCCACACCTGCCTTTCTTCCCAGGGTACTTCCTGGTGTGCACACAGGGATGACATGCCTTAAGATTGGGAGGACAATCCTAATTTCAAACCTTCTACCTCACGTTATGCTGAAGACAATCCTAAGCAGCAGAGCACGTGTCTTATTTGGTTTAAAAACTCCATCTCTGGTAGTAATGAGATCTCTCTGCCACAGCCCCGCCAGACAGCCATTTGGAACCAGAGGAGTGTGGAGAAAGAGTGACCACAGGAGTGTGGAAAAAGAGGACATAATTCAGGAAAGTGAAATACAAAGAAGCAAGAGCTGAATATACTAGAAAAGACAGGACCAGCAGAAAGAGCTCAGCTGAGAGAGGCCTGGAGCAGGGCTGGGGCGAGCCAGTGCATTCCACGGGTATTGATGAAGTTCTGCTGTGTGCCTGGCACTATGCTGAGAAGTAGATGCTGCATTGAGTACAGTCTCTGACCTTGCCCTGCTAAAGATCCCAGTCTGGGGATTCAAAGCTGGATGACATTGTCCATCACTATGCCATTTCTTCACACCCCAGCTGACCTAGAGCCCCCAGCACCATGGCCCATTTGCTTACAGTGAAGGCCAGCAGCAGAATCCTGCCATGGCTGGCAGGAGTGGTTGGAGAACCCCTAGCTCTCTCACCTGTAGGAAGGGTTCTATTAATAACATGATTTACATGAACCTCCAGCACTCCTTATCAGAACTGTGTTTACTCACTTAGTGACAACAACTGGCTGGTACACCCTGTCTTCCAGTTCCTAATCACTTCCTGTTCCCACCTGGAGTTTTCTAGCATCGCCTTCCAAGAAACTACTTGCTAACAAATCTGGATCACAGAGTCCCCACACTCAGGGAAGCCAGAGCATGAAAGAAAATTCTAGAAAGATGTACAGTGATCCAAGTCTATCTGGCCATTTTATGCCTGAATTTATAGTACTCCTTGGCTTCTCTGACTGCCCAGATAAGTTTAGGAGAAAAGACAAGCCATATTTTGGCATGTAAAATGCATTCAGGCCGAATCACTTTCACACAACCTACCAAGTAGGGGTAGAATGAATTTTAAGTACAACAGAATGCCGAATGCCTACTCATTCCAGTGAAGACATGCTGCAAATAAGACTTAGAAGATGTGCTGCAAACAAGACTTAGAAAAGTGTCCTCAGAGAAGATTCTATCATTCTGCATTTGCTTCTGAAAGTTGAAGCACACAGTTCTAATGAGCCCAGGAAGAGGTTGATACCCAGTTGAGTTGGCATATGATGTGCCAGAGCTCAGGACTTCAAGGCTGCTGTCTGGTGGTTCCCGGGCTCTTCTGGTCCTCACCTTCACTCAGTGTCTTTTTGTTGGTGATGTAGTTCAGCAATGGATTACTGGCCCAGAGACTTGTTCAGTATTGCTCAGCAGTAGTAAAACACTGTCACCAGTTGTAGGTAGCCAACTCCAGGTGAGAAACTTGATAGATGTTAATGCTCACGGCTTCAAACCGGCAAGCTGCCCCTCAGTGATCATGCTCTCTAAAATATACACCATGCTAAATTGTGTGAAAGAATTCTACGTCTAGCCAAACCACAGGAGCTCTCAAAAGCCAGCCCAATAACATTTAGAGGATTCACTCTCCAAAGCAAGCTTGCCAATGCCTGAGTGCCCACACACTCTATTGGCGCCAACCTCATCTTTTTTTAGAATGCACACATCCAGCAAGATATCATCGCCTGTGGTGGTTGAGCGGCCTTTCCAATGCACAAGGTAGATGTGAATGTATCACGTGAATAAATCAGCATTTACCAACAACTGGAAGAAAAAAATTCACTCTGTGTTATATGATGATGGAGCTGCTCTGTGATCTAGACCATCCCCCTCTCCTGCATCCTCTCTGTTTGCCTCTGCCTGGATGGACCTCCAACTCAGCCCAGAAAGATGTGTACTTTCTAGTCAGAAGCCATGTCATGGCTTCCAGTTCCAGGCCCTGATTCCTGGTTAACTGCAGCCAGAGCTCACTTTCAAGGTAGTCTCTTCAGATCCCTTCCCTACCCTAACCACAGTGTGGGCTCTGGCCCCACCCTGACTCTCTACACCACCATTCTACATTATTGTCTTCTTCTCCCTCATTGTGACCCAGGACTACCCATGACCATGACCAACTGTTGAACCAGTGCCTCAGAGGGTAGAAATGACCAGAGATTGCTAACTTGAAGATTTCACAGATAGTTAATGAGACATCCTGACTAGTCAAATGACATAAGAGGAAGTCAATAAATTCTAACCTCAAGGGCAAATCCTACAGTACACTGGCTGTCAAATTCAGCTACACACTGGAGCCACCTGGGAGCTGTGCATAGTACTGACCGCTGGACTACCCACTGGCCCTGGGCTGATGGAATGGCTCTGGGCTAAGATGGGACACTGGGGTTTGTAAATTACCAGTTGAGTATAATGTAAAGCAAACTTTGAGAACATTGCTTTTTCCCCACATGAAGAACTGTGTGCATACAGATGCAGAATTACACAAATCTGCAGCATAAGTCTCCTTGAGATCCATAGATTAAATGCACTGCAGTGACCAGCACCCTGGCTAGGAACACCACCAGCCCCCTGGAAGCCTCCTATTTCCCCCTTCCAGGTGATCACAGCCCTGCCATCCAAGCATGGAGGAGTCCTCCCTGCTGTGAGATTTCAGTGTGGAGAATGTAGAGCCCCTCTCTCCTAGAGTCTCTGCTTTGACAACAAGTGCACTGGAGAAGTTTGAATCAAGTGGGAGACACATGGGCAGGCTCCCTAGATGAGGCCCTATTGAAGGGAATCTACATTTCCAATGGAACAGATGCTTCAGAGAGAAACTGAGAGTGCCGGCTCTGAGAAGCGGTTCCACTTCATGCAGCTTCAACCAGAAACAAACCTCAATGTGCTTACAGGGAACAAGACGGTTCCTTCAATTGGAAGCTGCCTGAACAAAATGCTTCTGTTCTGCACTTCCAAGCTTTTCTCAGCCAGCACGTTCAGACGACGTGAAAGTGCAAATTGTGCTACCCAGAGATCCCTTGGGACATCACCAATATTCACGTGGAACATTGGACGGTTGACAAGATTAATGGCCCAGAGTTTCATTGAAATATTTTTCTCAAATTTTTTGAAAACTCACTGGAAACGAAGGTACCCATGAGCAACAAACTCTGCTTTATACAAGACACAGAAACTTCTAAGTAAAGCCCATACCTGCTGGCTCTAAGAAGGATTCCAATTCCTACTAGTTCAACCAAGCCCAAATCCCAATATGCTCTCTAGAAACACATTTACATCCTGCAATTGAAGCTGTTTGTATACCTGCTTCTCTTCTGCACTTCACACTCTTCTCATTGAGCACATTCAGAGAACAGTTCAGGCTCAATATCCAAAGTGTGCTAGCAGGAGAGCCCTTGTACCTTGGAGCACTTGCTCAGAGAGGAAGTGATAGGACTGATGGGTGGGTCAATACCTCAAAGATTCTTTGGAATCCATTCCTCAAACGGATTCTGAAAACTATCTTGAAGTTGCATGAGCCTGTCTGCAATGACCTCTGCTTAATATTGAGTGCATAGATGGTTCTAAGTGAAATGGTGCCATCAGCTCTGACAAGAGGTTCTGCTTCCTGCATGTTCAACCAAGGAAAACCCGCCACGTGTTCACTGAGAACAAATCTACTTTGTGCACAAACTTTTTCTGTTTGCCCCCTACAAATGCATCTCAGGATGCACATTAAGAACACATTCCCTGCAAAAAACATGAGAAAGTATCATTGCAAAAGTCCACTCTGGTCTAGCATCACCAACATTGATTAGGAAATGAATTGCACAAGTTTCATCTTATCCCCTTGGTCTCCTTCTTCTAAAAACTCATTGAAACTGCAGGTACCTGACAGTAACCAACTTGCCATTGACCAAGAGCACAGTTGCTTCCAATGGAAACTGGGCCTGCCAGCTCTCAGAAGCCATTGGATTTAAGGCTACTCCAGCCAGGTACAAAGCTCAATGGGCACGAAGAGAAAAAAGTCATTTCCTAATATGAAAGCTGCTTGCCAAAATTCTTCTGTTTTTCACTTCCAAAATATTTTCAGGAAGCACACTCAGAGCACAGTTTCAGCCCATATGCAAAGAGTGCTAGCAAGAGAGCCCTTGGACCTAGGTTCAGCAACTGGAAGAGAACTGTGGGCCCACTGGGAAGAGCAATTGCCCAAGGTTGATTGAAATCCATTGCTCAATTGTTTGTCACAGAATTCACTTGAAATCCAAGTGCCTGCCTGCATTGAACTCGCATTGACCAACTGTACAGACAGTTCAGAGGGAAACTGCCACCTCTGAGAAGCGGTGGTTCTTCATGCTAGTTTAAGTAGTGACAAACCCCAATGTGCTCACTGAGAACAAAATGAGCTCCTGAATGTTGAAGCTGCTGAGAGACTGCTTTACTTTTGCACTCCCAAACTACTCTCAGCAAGCACATTCAGAGCGGAGGTCAGGCCCAAAATACAATGTTGGCTAGCAAGAGAGTCCTTGCGCCCAGGATCACCAATTTTGAGAAGCCAATGAGGACTGCTGAAAAGATCAATTCCACGGAATTCCATGGAAATCCACTCATCAGACCTTTCTGAGAACACTTAAAAAGAAGGTTTCTGCATGCAAGGAACTCTTGGTGATAGATGGCAATGTTTCCCAAATGCAAACATGCCTACCAGCTCTGAGAAGCCATTCTCATTCACACTGCTTCAACCAGGGAAAAATCTCCATGTGCTCACTGAGAACAAGTTAGCTTGTGCTACTTGAAGCTGCTTCTGCAAACAGCTTCACTTCTGCACTTCTAAACTGTTCTCATCAAGCACATTCAGAGCACAGTTCAGGCATGAAACACAAAGTGTGACAGAAAGAGATCACCAACTTGCAGGAGGAAAGAGGACCAGCTGAGAAGGTCCGTTCTCCAAAGTCTCACTGACATCCATTTGTCACATTTGTTTACCACATACAGTTGAAGTGCAGGTGCCCACATGAGTGAACTGTTTTGGATCAATGGCACAAAAGCTTCAATGTGAAAGCATGCCTGTCACCTGTAAGAAGCAGTTTTGCTTTCTTCTAGCTCACACAGGAAAAACACCATGTGCCCACTTAACAACAAAGTTAGTCCTGCAAGTTGAAACTGCTTGCAGCAAATGGCTTCCATTCCCCACTTGCAGCCATCAGTGGTTGACAGATGGCACAGAGGCTTCAATGTGAAACTGTGAATGCCAATCATTACAAGTCCTTCTGACACTCTAGTTCAACCAGGGACAGCCTAAAGTGCTCAACGAGAACACACTTTGTTCCTGCAAGTGAAAGCAGCTTGCACGAACTGCTTCAGTTAGAAAATTCCAAGTTCTCAGCAACCACATTCAGAGCACAGTTCTGGCCCCATGGAAAATGGGTCCTACCAAGAGGATCCCTTACCTATGATCACCTTCATAAGGTAGCTTCCCATCTTCTGTGTGGAAGTGTGTTTCTCCTTGGCCCTTACACTATTGTGGAGACCACTAGGAGTTCAGCTTTGTGCAGGATCATCTGACCTGGACTTTTTGCAAGACCTGTACAGCCCTCACACATGCTCAGATGCTACAGGACTTTTCAGACCAGTCCAGGCAATAGTAGGCATCCATTCATTGTCTGCAGTCTACAGATTCCTAGATGCATGGCATTCATTACTATCAAATGCAGAATTTTCATCAAAAACTATATATATATATATATATATATATATATATATATAGTTGGAATTGGAATATATATATATATCATTCAGATTGGAATGATATATATATATATATATATATATATATATATATATATATCATTCCAATCTGAATCAAGAAAATCGGAAATATCCTCAAATCCAAAGAGTGGATCCTCATTGTGATGCTACCAGTGGAAAATTCCACAGCTGACCTCATGGGATGGTTCACAGTCAAAACACAGCTGCATGAAAAATATTACATGACATGACCTCCCTGCTATGTGAAAAGTGGCATGTGAAGTACACATGCATGTCTTCCTCAGACATGGGTTCATTTGCAAGATACCTTGGGCAATTGAAAATACCCCAAAATAGGAGAAATCAGAACCACGTCTCCAAAGTATTTCAGCAGGGACCAACTCCATCTGTCTATCTATCTCTCAGTGAGTGTGTGCGCTCTTGTGTGTGTTTGTGTGTTTTTGTTTGTGTTTGTACCATGACAGCTGATACTTCATTGCCCCCATTGGAAAACTGACTCAGATAATGCCATCTGCCAAACTCCTAAATACCGAAGTTCTTGCTGATAGAATGAAACATTCCTTCCTCTTGGTTTGGATGTGTCCGTTAGGAAACACTGCTACATTTAGTATACTCAAATCATCAGAGTAGATTAGGTAACAAAAACATATATATTTTAAAATAATAATATATTAATGGAAACAAAAAATACAGGATAGAGTAACAACTGTGTTACTAACAAGGTCAAAGACAATGGCAAACTATAGATTCAAACTTTGAAGCAAATAGTAATCAATGTAAATATTCCTGGGCTGCCTCAGCGCCGCCCAGGCACACAGCAGCAGATTTTTGCAAGCATCCTCAGGAGGGCTGGAGCCTTCTTTGCAGGACGAGAGGGAGGTTGAGGCTGGATCCATTCATCATTCTTTTGGGAGAGGCTCCTTTTCCTCAGCACGAAGTTGGATTTTTTGTGAGGATTCTTGGCATAAAATACGTTGGCCTGCGCTGGAATCCTCAGCTCTGGGGAGAGAGGGGTGTACAAAAAGAAGGTGGCACTCAGGAGGTGCTCCCTAGGACACCCCAACATCTGAGAGCCTGTGCCAGAAAAGGCCAGAGCCACACACCTGAGAGCTCTCCAATTCAGCACCAATACCAAAAAGATAGCCTCCACAGTCCTCCCTGAGGAAGAACTAAGCAGAGCACTTCAACACACCTAATGTCTGTCCTACCAAAGGCTTTGGAATCCAGAACATCTCAGGTCCTCTTGCATCTGCCAAAGCACACCACTAGATTTCTGAAATCTCCCACAAAAGGCTCCTGTGCCGAAGATTCAGTCCCCACATGAGCCATCTTCACAGGTGGATTTGGAAGGAAGCATTGGATGGTGAGTGCTCTGATGTCAACATGAAATTCTCATTCAAGATGAATACACTACTGGTAGGTGGGAGGGACTGGAAGAAAGGTTGAGCATGGTTGGAGGAAGACCTAAACAGGGTTGCGCCCTGGGCAACAGTACCTTGTTCCTGTTGGCTCCACTGAATCCTCATTCTCCAAGTAGAGGTCCTCCTCCTCCTCTCCATCTTTCTCTCTCTCCCTCTCTGCCACCCTCGTTCTCTCTCTCCCAGTCTATGCCTATGTGGCAAGGGCTGAGGAGCTCTCCACTGCCACAGACTAGAGCTTTATGGACAGCCTCAGTGCACAACCAAAGAGAAAGCTATGAAACCCAGAGAAAAGGCCTAGGATTCCTCCTCTGAGTTATTTTCCTCAAGTATGGCCACAGTGAGGACAGGCTGACCAGCACGGATACCACATTAGAGCCATGCTTCTGTGTTGGTGGAGCCTGCCTCCATGTGAACCAGGCTTCTGAGAATGGAGGCCACATTCCAAATGCTGCCCTACTGAGAACAATGGTTCCAAAGACCAGCAAAGGGACTGCTTCCCTCCAACATGGTGTATGGCCCAGTGGTGCCATGACCCCAAGTGGGGGAATACAACAGCCTGCTTCTCATTCCTCTGAACACCTCTTTCCTGTCACCCTCCTCTAACCTAGAGCCTGTTATCCATCCCTTCTGGGTTGGATGTGGGGATCTCTGCTATGAATTTCTTAGGCTACCAAGGCCCCACACAGACTTCCTCTTTCATAGGCTCTACTAACCTAACAGAAGGTTAAGATAGGAGACAAGTGATCCTAGAACTCATTGGGATGGTGGTCTTCAGTGTACATAGGCTCGGATAATGGATGCTGTGGTGTTTGGCTCACAAAAACCAACCAACCAACCAACAAAAAAGCACTGGCATTATTATCAGATGAGCTCTGTGGCTACGTGCTCAGGAAGCCCTCATCTGACTTTAGTTAGGGATCACAACCCGGCTATTGTGATCACTCCTTGGCAAGTGGACTCAGGTGCGGAAGACCATGGAATTTATGCAAAAACAAATGATTCAGGCTGTCTCCCAGGCTGTGTTTTCTTCCCAATTTCATCCTGTTACTGCTTGCTAGAATCCTGGCAATGCTCTGCCCAGGCAGTGGATTTCTGGTCACACAGAAGGCTTTCAATAGTACTGCTTCAGTCCACAAAATGCCAGTTCCATCGTTAGCCCATGCATTCCCACGTTTCTTTGAAACCACTCCTATCCCAGACCATGAAAGCATACTGCTCCTGGAAAGAGGCTTTCCTCCTCACTCCTCAATGATGTCAGCTTTGTATGCCTGTTTATGTCCTGGGCAGGTCACCTGGTGGGGAGCCGCAATATCCACTGGGGTACACTATTAGACCTCAAGAACTTCCACCAGCAGAAGTGCAGTTGTCTTTGTGCAAGAACCCAACACACCCTGTTGGAGTATTCTTGGGGGTAAGAGACTACTCTTTGGTGCTAAGAGTTGACCTGAGTCCACATCCTGACCCTTGCTCTCTGCCATCTGATTGTCTCACTTACTCTGACGGTGAGAGATGATTTGGCCCAGCTCATAATCCTCCGGTTTCTCCTGAGTAAGCAAGTGTAGGTCGAGGGCGCTGCGGATGATGACAGGAGCCCTATCCTGGCAGGTCACCTGGAGCAGCATGGGAGACAGGCCTTCAGGAAATGGGCCTTGAAGTGACTACTCAAGGGCAGTGGGCAGGGTCATTCTGGAGGCACCTCCACTCTAAATACAAGGGCATCATCCATGACCCTACTACCTGAGGGTGACCTCCTGCGCATCGTGTAGGCTCTTCCCATAGGCTACTAGCCCAATCCTTGTACATAGGACTTCCTGGGCTTGCCATTGCTCTTTGTGGAGCTGCACTCCTCTCGAAGTGAAAGGACTCAACTACTTGCATACAGATGCAATCTCATCCCACAAGTTGGGAGGAATGGGACAATAGCCTCCAAGATCCCAGGTCTGCCCGAGGATGCAGGCGGCATTGGGAATGGCCTAGGCACAAAACCTAGAGGCTTTGGTCTGGATTGCCAGGGCCAAAAACAGACCCAGGAACATGACCACACACAGGAGGGCTGAAACATAGCCACAAGAGCTCCTGGCCTCCAGAGGCTCAGTGCTGGCTGGGATGTAGGAGGGCACCTCATCCGGCAAGCGTGGTCATTGGGTTACCTGGACATTTAGTGTGCTTGCTCCACATCCATATCAACTCTGCAGAGAGACTCTCAGCTCCTTGTTCAAGGAACATGCAGAACCTCACACTGCTGTCCTCCTCCATAGATGTCAGCATCCCATACAAGGGAACCTGCAACCTAGGTCCTATCCTATTCTCATCTGTCACCCATACCTGCCCCTGCCCTTCTGGACTGCATGCTGCCACCTGACACACAGACTCCCTCAGATATGGCAGTGGACAAGCTGCTGCTCTCCCTCATCTCAGCTCCAGCCCTTCACACTGACCTCTCCCTTCTTGATTCCCCTCTATCCTCCTGATCATCCAGAAGCTCCAAATTCAAGAGGGCATGAGTAGTCCATGGTATTGGACCAGTGTCTGTTCCCCACCCAGGTGTAAGCACCAGGGGACACCCCTGCTCCCAGGCTTACCAAAACAGTCTTGGCCATCTTTGGACTTTGTGTTTCTAAGTGGACACGAATTAAGCAGGTGTCTCCCACCTGCTTGTGGGAAAGCGGCCTGGAGGACTTGCAGGTTGATTCTGAGAACTGTGGGGGATGGAACATCAGCAAACCCAGAAACAGAAAGCCACCCCAGCCTGTCAGTTGGCTCTATGGGCTTCTAGCACATATGTCCAGGTGCTCAGGCTTCTTATTTCCCCAGGTGGGAGTGGAATGGCAGCACAAGTACAGCTTGAATAAGGTAGGTGTTTACCTCCTTTCCCTTGACCTGGGGGCGTTTCCTCACGATGAAATATTTTATTTCCGGATTCATGGACAGACACACCAGTGAGTGGTCAGAGACCTTGATTTCTGCAGAGCGAAGTGGAGAGAATTGTTAGGTGGCACTCAAGGATTATACCACAAAACACCCACAACCCCTGAGAGTCTCTGCCAGGCCCACCACACTTTGGTATTTTGGGGACAAGGCCCACTTTCTCTTGGCTGTGAGTTATCCTGAGCCCACTGTGGATCATGTCTCCCCACTGTCTGATTGTCCTACTTACTCTCATCCTCAGACATCATACTCAGCAGCTCAAAGTTGTCCACATCCTCGTGCTGCAACAAATTTTGGTCCAAGGCCCTGCGGATGAGGCTTGTCACCGTCTCCTTACAGGTCACCTGGATCAGGGTGGGACAAATGTCATCAGAGAATGGCTTTTAGAGGAGCTACCCAGAAGACTGTGGTCAAACATTCAGGAGAAAAAGAGGCAGATGCACTGAAAATTTTGGTCCTGACTGCCACTACACAAAACAGACTCAGATACAAGAGTGTGCACTTGAGTGCTTCATGACAGCTTTGAGAGGCCCTGGCCTCTGGAAGCTTGGTGCGGGTCTGGTTGTAATGATGTACTGGACTCAGCACTGGCAGTCACTGAACATGTCTCCTCTGCAGCTGGACACCTGCAGCATTAGTGTGTCTACTGCACATCCATAGAAATTCTGCCCAGAACCCCTTTAGCTCCATATTTACATACATGCAAAGGCTAACATTCCGAAGCTTTGGCATGACCCCCCAGGTGATCCCGACCCCAAATTCCTACACCTAGTCATGCTAAGGAGGTTCTCTTCCCTGCCACCAGGAACACATCCCCTCCTACACATGTGACAAATCACTGCCACCTCCTCTGCTCCAACCTCACTCATTGAGAATACCAAGTTCTAGGCACTGCAGCCTACACCCTAGACATATCTCTGCCTTCATCTGTCCACAGCACTTCCGTCTGCACTTCTGGCCTGCAAATGCAAAACCCACAATACACAGGCCCACTCACCACTGGAGCTGGGCATGCTGAGGCTCTCCCTCCTCAGGTCAGGCCCTTAAGACAGACCTCTCTCTTCTTTATTTCCCACCATAGCCCCAGAATTGGCTGTGTCTCCTGCCTTCCGCTGTGTGGACACCCAGAGGCAGCCCTGCTGTCGGGCTTACCAGGATGCACTTTGTCTCCCTCAGGCTCTGTCCCTCTAGGAGGACGTGAACAAAGTGGCTGTCTTCCACCTGCTCGCTGGAATGAAGCAGTGAGGAGCTGCTACTGGTGACTTTTCTCATGCAGCACTCATTGCTTTGGGTGGCCTGGGGCAATGATCCTGCAGCCACTGTAGAGCTGCTGCTCACAGCTGCTGGGGTCCTGGATGCCACTGCCACAGAAGGCTCCAAGAACTGTGGGGGATGACAACATCAGCAAAGCCCAGCAACTGCACCCCACCCAGCCTGGCAGTTGGTTCTGTGGGCATTCTACAACATCCATCCAGAACCTGAGGTTCTTGTCCCCTTGGAGGATGTGGAGTGGCACCAGGAATAAAGACTGAAGAAGGTGGCTGTTTACCTCATTTGACTTGACCGTCAACGACTTGCTGGCAGCTGTTTCCCGAAGAATAAAGTTATAATCCACTCCTCCATCCAGGTCGTAATATACTTTCCCATCAGCAGGGATCCTAAGCACTGGAGAGGCAGGGGCAGAGGCGTGGTAGGTGACAATCAAGTAATATACTACCCAACATCCCCCACAACTGAGAACCTCTGCCAGCTCAGGTCTCACACACAGACCTGAGAGCCCCCGAATCCAGCTACTGTTCCACCAAAGACTCCCCACTGATTCCTCCCTGAGGACCCTCTATGCACAGGAGGTCCACTACAGGAACGCCTTTCAAGGAAATAGCCCCTTGTACCCCAGACCCTCTTAGTTCATGTTGGACCCACCAAAGACAAACAGCTAGACTTTGTATCTGGATTGGTCCCCAAAGACTCATGTGTTCAAGGTTTTCTCCCCACTGCACCAATGATCACAGGTGGGTTTGGGGAAAAGCACTTGATGGTGGGTGCCTCCACCTTGCCAGTGGATTCATCCACTCATACAAAGCTACACTAATTTGAGGGTGTGGTTTGCAGGTGTGTTGAGCGTGGGTGGAGGATGTCCACAGCAGGGCTGTGCCATCCAGAGCAATATATTTCTCTTGAGTTCCCCACTTCTGCATTTCCTCCTCATGAGTATAATTCTCATTCACATTTTTAATCAATTTATTGTTATACTTCTTGTTTGGCTTGTGTTTCTCCTTCTTGTTCTTGTTCTTCTTCATCTTCTCCTCATGCTTCTTCTAATAGTCATCTTGACCTTCTTATTCATGGTCTCTTCCTTCAACTTATTTTCATTTTTCTATTCCTCCTTCTCCTCCTCCTCGTCCTCCTCCTCGTCCTCCTCCTCATCCTCCTCTTCCTCCCCCTCCTCCTCCTCCTCCTCCTCCTTCTTCTTTCCTCCCTCCCTCCCCCCTCTCTCTCTCCAAGAAGGGTTTACAAGCTGTGAAGGGTTCTATTCTACCACACACTTCTCTCTAGAAATGGCCTCTGGTCCTAAGTGGACTCAGTTTGCAAGGAATAGAAAGATTGGAAGCCAGAAATGATTGTTCATTGAACTGCTTTTCTCATGTACTCGTCTAGGTCAGGAAAGGCTGCCAAAGTAGGCATCCTGTGGTTGTCTGTCTTCTTTAACACAAGACAAAGAAGCCTGTGTTCTTGGCCCCTTGTGGATAATAGCTTTGCAATGCCTCCTCAGGCCAAGGAAAGAACACATGATAGGCAGGTCCACAGCCCCTGGAGAACATGAAGAACCTGCAGATTTATGCCCCATCATTACACTTTGTTTTGTGCACAAGTCCCACCATACTCTTCCTGGGCATTGGGTCAATGCACACTGTGTTTTGGCTCCCAGTTATCCTGAGCCCACTGTGACTCACTGCTCCCTACCCTCTGATGGTTCCACTTACTCTGATGGTTCGAGACAATTTGCAGAAGTTCGTAGTTTTCTGGATCCTCCTGCTGGAGCAAGTGTGCATCTAAGGCCCTGCGGATGATGACTTGAGTGCTGTCCTGGCAGGTCACCTGAGCAGGATTGGAGAAGGCTCATCAGAGAGGGAATTTGGGAGTAGCTACCCAGAGGACAGTGCTCAAGGACAATCAGAGACAAGAGAGCTCTCAACACAAGGGCACCATCTTGTTACCCTGCTACCTGAGGCCTTCATGTGATCATGTGGGGTCTTCCTATGAGCCTCTAGTCCAATCTTGGTACAAGAGTTTGCTTCAACCTGCTATGCCCTACAGGGACAAGGGAATAAGGACCAAAAGGCTTTGTACAGACACACTCTACTCCCATCAAGATTGGAGGAATGGTCCAGTGGACTTCCATATCCCTGCTCTGGTCTGGGATGCAGCTGCATTTTTGTGTGGACCAGGCACAAACCCTAGGTGTTTTGGTCCTGACAGCCAGGGCACAACACACACTAGGACTCTTTAATGATAGGCATGGAAGCTGCTGGGCTCGAGAGTGTCAGTGCTTGCTGGGGTGTCAGGAGGTTTGGACCCAGCAGGTGCCGTGGTTCAACATGGCTCCCCTGGAGGTGGACACCAGAGTCTCATGATGGATACTCCACACCCAGGAAAATTCTGCAGAGAGAGCCGCTAAATCTCTATTCACATACATGCAAACTAGGACACTAATGGGCCCCTCCAAGGCCCCCAGTTGTCTGTGACCCACACCTATCCACCCTAATCATTCTACAATAGCTCCCTTCCCTTCAACCAGCAACATATCCCCTCCCACACACAAGAAAATGACTGCCAACTCCTGTGCTTCAACCTCCACGGTTCAATATACTCCTCCTCAATACCAAGGTCAGTAGAGGATGGCCTGTACCCTCGATATTTCTCTGACCTCCTCTGAACCCAGCACTCACTCCTGCACTTCTGACCTGCACACCCCAAAACACGCAGGCCCACTCGCACCCAGACCTGGCATGCTGCTGCTCTCCCGCCTCCCTCTTCCTCATTTTATGCTCTCCTTCCTGACCTTCCAGAAGCTCTAGTTCAAAAAGACAGGCCTAGTCCAAGGTGTTTGCTGTGGACTCGGTCTTCCCCACTGTGGGCTCCCAGGAGACTCCCCTGCTCGAAGACTCACCAGGATGCTCCTATACTGTGTTGTCATTTCATTTTCCAGGTAGACGTGAATGAGGCACCTGCCTCTCACCCGCCTGTTGTACTGGGGCCGTGGGGAGTACCGAGTGGAGACCCCTGATGTCCTGGACTCCGGCTCTGCCCCTTCCCTGGGAGAAGGCTCTGGCTCTGGGGTTGGCTGAGGAGCCGATACAGGAACTGAGGTTGTAGCTAGAGGAGAAAAGATGCCAACATGACTGCCTTGCCCTGACCTTCCCACAGACAGAGAATACCCCTGCTGCCAGGAAGAACTCAGGCCCTTAGCCCACACAGGACCTCTTTGCAGACTGGGGTCACTTCCTGAATGGACAAAGGCTTATCCTAATTTCCAGCCCAACACCAGGCATACAGACTCCCTGCAGTGGGACAAGAGTCGGACCTCTCCTCATATACCCTTAGGTACTCACCCCGGTCCGCCTGGCTCTCAGGCGCTGCCTGGCTTGATATGCCATCTTCAGTTGTGGCCAGGAGGTGGTATGTTTGATGCTCCAGGTACAAACCAACCATCAAGAGCCCCATATATGGCAGCAGCTGCTGCAGACTCAGAGAGCCTGGAGGCTGATGGGAAGCCTCGGTGTAGAAGTTAATCCAGGTCCCCAGGAAGGAAGGTGAGGCACTGTGGGGAGGCAGGTGTGGAGTCAGCAAAACCCTGGCCTTGCCTTCGCCATGGCCTCCAGAGAAAACCTCTGACCCTACACTTCTGAACTGTCCCTGGTTCTGAACACACCAGTCCACCTCAGACCAGACACAGTGGCTGTACAGGCAGGGACAGGACAGGCAAAGAACCTTCAACGAAGGAGCGTTAGATCCATGATATGACCAGCTCTCCCCTCCTCTGGGCAGGGCTGACACTCTTCTTCCTCTTGGCTACGTGCTCTCCAACCTGGAATGCACCTTCCAGGAGTGTCTGTCCTCCTGCCCACTCTTCTCAGGGCTCAAGAGACACCTCCTCCCCTGGCATGGGCTGCAATGCTACCTCATTCTCTGTGAGCTCTCCCTGAGTCCCCCTGAGTAGCGGTGGACCTCTCTTTTCCCATGAGTGCAGACCACATCTCTGTGGCCCTGGGGGAGAACAGGGAGGTGTGGTGTGGGGGGATCCATTGTCCCAGGGGCTTCCCCAGTAGACCATGACTATCTACAACTCCCCGCCTTACCCCTCCTACTGTTGAAGCTCCACACCTTACACTGCAGGCAGAACACAGAATTGGGGAGAGCAGTCTTTCCTCAGCCATCCCAAGTCAAATCACCTTGCAGGTCCCTATTCTAGAAACAGGAGCCCACCCTCTTGACCCCAAGCCCATTCTATGTTGAAGTTGGTCCAGGGGTCCACCATAGTCACTGAAGAGGACAACGTGCAGTTATGCCTCATGGAGTCAGGGATGCAGTCACATGTAGGATATGTACTCATGGCACCTGCGGTTTTAGGCAGACCCCCATGAAAAGGGACACAATGGCGGTCATTTGCACTCCATTTTTCACTGAATTATGAAATGTGACTGGAAACGTGTTTTCACACAGTGGGTGCTTTCTCCATGTTCATCAGTGAATGAGCCCAAACTGCTGATTCCCACATCTCTCTGGATATGGGAGCTGCCATGTCCAAAGCCCCTGTCCAGCTATGTCCCAGCTAGGACGCTCTGTCCCACTATGTATACTAACATGTCTTTATTAACCCAAAAGTGCTTTTCCCAAAGCCCGAGTTTTGAGACGCCTCTGGCACAGATCTACGTTCTTCAAGAAGCCAATATCACACCAGAAAGACCACCTGGCCTCGCTGAGTCCACCTGGGAATGAGCTCAGTGCACACCATTGACCTGTGGTGCCAGGTGTGTGGGGACTGCTCCACAGACCTCTGTGGATCAGCTGGAGTCAGGATGGTTTCTCTGCCTAAGAGGGAAAGTTCACTCCCCTTGCAAGGCTGTGGCAGGCACCTCCAGGACTCGTCCCATTCGGGGCTGAAATTCCACTATGAGTGTGGTCCTCTATCTCATTAGGTATCACAAACCTTTGGGTCCCGGAGAGGTACATGGCAGCCCCAAGACCCAGGCATGAGGGGGCTACACACTTGGGCTTGGTGGTCTGGTGCTTACCTTGGGAACAAGAGATCCAGCACCTGCTGGGTGGGGATGGAATCCCAGGAGATTAACCCCATGTTGCTGCTGAAATGTAGGTTCCTCCCACAAATGACAGGCAGGAGCTCATTCCTAAGCTGGTCCTGCCTGTAAGGTTCAAGGCTCTGTACCCTGAAGGGCTCCTCCGTGTTCTCATCATTTTCACCCTGGGTTGGGACCAAGAATGGTGGGTTCAAAATGGAAATGGTGACAAACATAAAAATGATTTGTGCCAATACACTAGAGTCAAAGCACAATGGGACAGTTCCCATCAGTACAAACACACACACCACACACACACACACACACACACACACACACACACACACACAGTCAGAATAGGAGTCCTGGGCCATTCATCAGGGATCAGACTAGATGGCCTGCTGGGCTCACCTGCCCTGTGCTACTCACTGTTACTCTTGACCCCCTCTGCGACAATTGCCAGAGGATCTGGCGTCTAAGTTGAAGCCTCATCCAGTGCATCCACAAAAGGGCTAGTTGGCCCCCCTGAGATTCCTGGGAGCCTGAGGCTCGGCATTGTTTGCAAGGACAGGGGAACATCCTTCTCACTCCAGTTTCTCCAACCAAATGAGCTCGGTCAGTTAAGTGGGTGCCTGGATACCAGGGTTCCATGTTCTGTTTGATCCATTGTCAAGGCAATGATGTCATTTCCTGTGCCCATACCTGAGCCTCTTTTCACATAAGATCACTTTCAAAAGCCCTATGGGCTGCTGATTTCTCCTCCATGCCTACCCATCTCAGGTGTGCATGTGTTCACCAACAAGTACCCAAATACCCCCACCAGCATCTGCCCTGCTTGGTGCCTCTAGAGTTCCAGCTTGGAGCCTTCAAAAATGCATTCACAACCAGTCCTTCCCTCTCAGCAGCCTTTGGACCCTGGTCCCATCATTGTGCAACTCATGGTGTGCCCAGTCTTTTCTGGAAAGTAGGGTAGCATCTAATCAGGGATTGGTGTCTCTGATTCATACATAGCATATGGTTTCTATGAAATCCAGTGAGGAAGCAGGAGTAACGAAGCTGATTGCACAGATGACCTCAGGGAATACTGACAGGCCAAATGAAAAAATATGTTCCAGCTAACCATTGGTATTTGGGCTTCTCAGCCCAGTCCTGTTTTTAAAAAAGGTGCAGATGGGCAGTGTTCATTAAAAAAATGTCTACCATTTAAAAGTGGGTAATTTAAATGGCATCTAGTTACACATCTGCTAGAATGGTCTGGCAACATATGAATTTCATTCTAACAACAACAACAAAACATAGAAAAAAACATAGACATAAAGATAAAACCTTGTCTTCACCAGGATGCCTAGAAATAGGTTTTATTTGGCTCATGCAAATATCTTTCAATAGAACTTCTAATTTCTGAATGAACTCATTCAATTTTATAATGTCTGAAACCCTTTGTGAGCATGGGAAGCACTGCTGACAAGACACCAGAGGGCCAGAGCACTTGTGCCCCCTACAGGGGTGTCTCTTGGCTATCACCAAAGACCGTTCCCCTCCCGGGGCAGCTGAGAGCAAGCTGGGCCTTGGAGCAAGGATTAGTGTTTAGGTATAGACTATGCAAGCAAAGGACAATGTCTTTAATAAAACTAAAATTAAAAAGTCACATTGAAAAATTTTTAAAAAGAAGAAGAAAATAAGGTCAAGTAGAGGAACGGGCAGAGGCATCCAGAGGAAGCCCATTTTCACAGGAGAAAATCCCCCAGTGAAAAGCATCAGAATAGATACCAAGAAAAATACCAACAAAAACAGTGTGCTCCCACTATGTATCTACTCCACATGCAAAAGTTAGAAAGCTAGATAATACAATCCTGGCCACAGGTAGAGCTATTCAGAAGAGCCACCTGGCAGTGCTTAGTCAAAGAAGTAAACATGCACACTTTGATCTAGAAATGCCACCTGTGTGTAAACCAGGTGGTGCTTAAGCAGTTTCACAAGGGGACATGCACAGGGAAATTTATCCTCAAGTTCCTTATAGAGTTGTCTGTGCTTACAGAAGGTTGAGGGCTGTCAGGGTGCCCACAATTGGGAAAGTGAAATGCTTAAAAGGTAATGGATGCCAACCTGGATATATTAATAGAAATCAATGAAAAACAATAGATTTACATGACAGTAAAATCCCTGAGTTCAAGTTCTTGCTAGCCTACCTACCAACAATCATGCTTGGTTAAGACACTGACATACTTCAAGGCAAAAAAGGAGAAAATATAATGTCATTATTACTTTTCTTAAAAGCAAATAAGGAAATGGTAATATTTACCCAGCCATGACCTGTTATGCATAATATGTGAGATTATTGTGGACATGTTGGTAAATGATGATCTACTCAGATACGTTCCGTGACTCACCAAATGCAAAGGTCCATGAAGAATTACCGTCTCCACACATGAATTCATCGTCAAAAGCCTTGAGACAACAGGGGCTTCACAAAATGGCTTCTTGGCCAACTTGATGAGTGCGTCCTCGGATAATGCTTCCACCTGAAAGATGTCACCAACTTGTTCTCATTCACATTTCCACAGTGCCACAAAAAAGAAACAAAGTCTGATACTCTATTGAGTGAATCCTCAAGTGGACCAAACACCATACTTCCTTCCATATTTTAGAATTAACAAATGCAACTTCAACTCAATAACTTGCATTAGGCAACATGCAACCACAATCTTCCCCTGAGCCAGGGAAGCTGACCCCTCTCTGAATTCAGGAGGTCCTGGCCCCACCAGCATAAACACGAAGTTGACACAAACCTGGCACTTTGATTCTGTGAATTATGATCAGGACTGATGAGTCAGCTTTGTTGGGATAACTGCTAAAGGAGGACTGTGTATCCCTTAATTTTCTAGCCGATGGCCTCTGGAAAGAGCCATTTATCCTGGTTTAAGGCCTTCTTTTTAACGTGTGCGGCCTATTCTCAGCCATAGTGGCCTCTTGTTTTCTTTACATTTAATGTTTCATAAAAGCAAATGGCTCGGAAGCCCCTGAGACAGGTGAATGTCCCTGTTAGCTGCCTGCATTTGGAATTTATCAAAGATCTTTACACCGAGACTCTTTTCTGTCAATTCCAATCTTGAATCACAGAAGTGCTCCTCACAGGGGAGGACACTAGGGTGGCCTCTCCATGCTGTCCCCTACCTGTGCGTATGGCAGGCTCCCTGGGGCACCTGAACACCTGGGGCAGCTGTGCAGGAGCTGGGAGGGGGAGCTGAAGCGGGGCTGGCAGGCTGGCTTGTTCACCCACTTTGTCTCCAAACTTAGGAAGCTAGACCTGGAAGGTGTGCATGGGGAGTAGGTTTTCTGAAGCTCTCTTATTTAAGGCTGCGATTTTTCCTGGGGACATCCTGGACCGAACCCTAACCACCTCCCTGCCCCCTGATTCTGCCTCAGCTTTCATCTGACCCAGGTGCTGCCCCCTAGGGGAGCCTGGGGAAGCTGCACCTCTCTCCCTCCTTGGTTCCTCTTGGGAAAGGAAGGCTGCACCAGGGTCAGCAGAGGCAGATGAATTCCAGCTCTGCTAGAACCTTCCTGGGTGAGGAGTGGTGTGTGTTGGGGATGCTGAGAAATAAAGTCTCTCCGGTAGGGCCCTAAAGAGGATCGCACTCGTTTCGCTGAAATGCGGGTGACAGGGTCTCTCTCTCCCCCCAAGGCAGGATCTTTGTCTGGGTTTATGATGTCGTCATTCTAATCAACGCCATGTTAATTGCCCTGGATGAGAAGAACCCCTTCATCTCCTAGCCGAGTGGCTTTCCCTTTCTCTGTAGTTCTTGAGATCCTCCTGAAGTTGTACACGCATGAGCCCAGAGCCTATTTTGAAAGGAAGCAGTTCTGGAACTGGTGAGTGTGTGTCCTAGGGAGGGGACAGGGGACTTCCTGTCACAGTTCAGAGACATGGCTGCAGGTCTCCAAGCTCCACCTGTGTAGAGGCATCTTATAATGAGCTCTTGGAGGGGAAACCTCTGTGTGGGTAAAGGCCGAACTTCCCAAAGTCAATTTGAACTGTCTAATTAAAATGAGAACCACAGACCTTGACATCCTGGAGTTGGGAAGGATCTTTAAAAGAAGGAAGCCCAATGTTTTTCTCTACTTTCTCACAATACTTCTTTTTTTTAAAAAAATTTTTGTTCTTTTTAGTTATAAATGACAGTACAGTGTATTTGGACCTATACATACATGGAGTATAATCTCCCATTCTTGTGGTTGAACTTGGTGGTATGGAGTTCCACTGGTCATGTATGCATATATGAACTTAGGAAAGTTACGTCCGATTCCTTCTACTGTCTTTCCCATTCCCAGCCCCTCCCTTCCCCCCACTCTGCCCTGTCCAACCTGGTGATCCACCCCTATCCCACCTATGGTCACTCACAATACTTCTGACACCAAGTGTGTGTTATTTTTTCTCACACCTACCAACTGTCCAACTCTCTGGTCGTCAATTTTGTGTCCTGCAATTCAATTAAATTTGGACACAATTTGTCCACAGTTAGCATCAAATACCACAGGTTGAGGGCTGAGCCAAGACTGAGGACAGTCCCCAAGACTGTCCTCTCTCCAGACACCAACTGCATGTCCACATTAACACCTGTGATGCTGACTGATCGCCTATAAATCAGAGGTGACCAGAAAAACACTTCGGTTACTAGATTTCTGGTTGTTGTACAAGGGTACAGCTCAGGTCAGCCAGACTGAGAGGAACAGGGTGCAGGAAAAGGGGTGCGCAGCTCCCATACCCTCTCCAGGTGCGCCCTTCCATGCCCCTCAGTAACCCAGAAGCTCCCCCAACACTATTGTTTTTTTTTGTGGAGGCTTCGTTATGTGTGCATGACGGATTACACATTGGCCATTGGTCATCGACCCAATCTTCAGCCCCTCTGCCCTCCCCAGAGGTAGGGGGGCAAGGATGAGGGTGGGGCTGGAAGTTCTAGCTCTCTGATCCCCTGGTAGGTTCCCCTGTGGATTCACATCCCCATCCTGAGGGGCTTTCCCAGGGCGACCTCATTAAGCTCAGGTGGGGTTGAAAAAGGGCTTGTGATGAATAGCAAAGGATGCTCCTTCCACCTCTGTCACTTATCACTGGAGGGACAGGGCTCTTAGGCGTTCAGGTCATGAGACTAGGGATGAAGGCCAGGCATCCTAGAACATCATGGCCAAGGAGGCATTTCCTTTGGCAGCTTCCTTGGCCCGCTCCCTAACCTCACTGTCAGAAACTCAGCCTGTGTGGCTGGCCAGCGGGCTGTTGGCTAGCCCTCCCCTGGGTGGTGGATATGTCTCCCACGAGCCTTCCCTTCTCCAGGCCGCTGGTCTCCACCCTCAGCCCTGGTGCTATGTGCCAGCCGGTGCGTCTTGAGCTGCTGTGTGTCGAGCTCTGCAGGGCACAGAGATGCAAGCCGCAGGCTGACTTTGGTGGTGCACAGCTAGGCGGGGTCTGACCCCAGTGACCACTGCTCTTAGTGCCAGGAAACTTCTCCCGAAGTGCACGTGGCTGGGGGGGGGACCTGGTCGGTGTTTTCTTCTCCTTTAGCACCACTGTCAGGAAAGTCATGGCACGATGAATTCTACTTCCATTAAGTCGTAATGCACATAGTAAAATTAATACCAGGAAAGACCTACTGTGCATTCTGCAAGTATTCTTCACCGGATGGGCACAGTGGTGCACGCCTGTGGTCCCAGTGTCTTGGGAGGCCGAGGCAGGAGGATGGTGAATTCAAAGCCAACTTCAGCAACTTAGCAAGGCCCTAAGAAACTCAGCGAGACCCTGTCTCTAAATAAAATATGGAGAAAAAAAAAGAGGCTGAGGATGTGGCTCAGTGGTAAAGCACCCCTGGTTTAATTTCTGGTGCCCAAAAAATAGAAAAATAAAAATGTTCTTCACGAGTATAGACTTTGGTGGAAGGCGAAGTGATGTGGGTTAGTGATTCCTGCATCTCTGCAGGTGACTCAGAGCAGCCAATGGATGATCATGGGATGGTTCAAGCCTAGTGTTTCTTGCTTCCCATGCAGTGACCTAAAAGTTCCAGAAATGAATTTTAGCACTGGCTAGTTATCTCACATAAGCTGTTGGTTCAGTTTTCTGGGGACCCATCAGAGCCTGAGCTTGACATGCCTCTCACTTGATTCTTAATGGACTTTGCTTTTGCCATTAGGTTTGACACGCTGATCATAATCGCAGCCTGATGGCCACGGTGGCTGATGCCACCATTCAGTCAGGTCAGTGCCCCCAGCTCTAGGCTTCACGGAGGATCAGGTGCTTACTCAGTTCTCTGTTGAAAATCCACCCTGCACTGTGGAGATTTGGGGGCCAGGAAGGGGGACACCAGAAAATTATTAAAAGTGTTCCGTATTCAGGTTGGAGATGTGGTTCAGTGATAGAGCACTAATCTGGGGTTGAGTCGCTCATAAAATAGTGGTGATTTGCAGATGGCCGTGCATGGCCTCCCGATGCTTTGAACCTTCTCTGGATTCTTTACAAGCCCCAATGTGTGTAAACGCTACGTAAATAGTCCCTGCCCCGGGTTCTGCTTAGGGAGAGACAAGATGTTTTTCTGAGTACTTTCCGCCTGCAGTTTTGAAGTCCATGGAAGAGGACCTGCAGAGGTGGAGAGGGGCTGCCAGGGACCACGGGCATCCCTCTCAGGGAGCTGGTTGGTTAGGGGCACACCCACTGACCACACCCTCTCCTTTCCCCTGGTTTCTCCCACCATCATGGAGCACCCCACCACCAGGGCAGGAGGAGGAAAAGGTGCCTACGGCCTCGCCCCGCCTGCCCCGCGAGGAGCCCGAGCAGGGAGCGGCAGGGACTCTCTTGGGCTTTGTGCATGGACAGGCGTTCATTCCCAGTGGGCAGAAGCAGGGAAGGGTCACCCACTCTCACTGGAAGACTGGAGAGGGGCAGGAGCCCAGGGATGGGGCTGCCCGAGCGGGAGGCGAGAAGGAGCTCTGAGCAGAGACAGCGTGCGCGGGTGCTGCCCCCAGCTCCTGCCCCCAGCCTCCCACCTTCATCCTTGGAGTTGAGGTGTCTTCCGTGGCAGAGGCAAGGAAGGGAGCAGGAAACCCGAGTCACCCATCTTGGTGTCACGCCTGCTGTGTCCCCAAACTGAGCAGAGAAGGAATGAGATGCTAGGGAGGGGCGGATGGGGCACCCCAAGGGCTCCATCGCTACCTGGTGCTGGGTGCTCCCCCTGGCCCAGTTCTGACTGCCCCAGAGGCCCAGGAGAGCTCTCCTGCCTGTTGGACAAGGAGGCCAGCGTTGGGCCTGAGAGGACAGACATCCCATCCTCTGGATGTCAGACCCTGGACACGGAGGATGGGGGGAGCTGTCACAAAGGCCAGGGCTGCTGGAGGCCCACCACCAGGGTGGGACCTGCAATGTCCCCCACCCCCAGCCCACCAGGACGCGGGGACTCCCAGCATGAGATGTCATGACCCCCGACCCCTGCAACCCCACGTTACCTGTGTTGGTGGCAGACTGGGTGGCCCCAGGCACCGGCCGGGCTGCCTCTGTGGGGCATTCTGTGGCCATCCTCAACAAGCCAGCAGACCACCATGCAGAGGGCATCGAGGGCAGCAAATGCACCAACTGGCATTGGAACAAACCTGTACAGGAACACGACCCCTGGTCAGTGGTCACAGGGCACTGGGTCCCCTCCCACCAGCATGAGGCCTGAGCCCCCTACCCCACCCACAGGAGCCCACACCCCAGGGACACTTCCAGGCTCCAAGCAGACCCTCCCCTTGAGCCCTGGTCTGGGTGCCCAGCGCTGTCCTGTGCTTTCTTGTCCACCTCTGCCCGCTGCCCGGGCCCCTTCCCAGCTGCCTGTGTGGGTCTCATCTTGGTCAGAAACCACCTCCCTGGACGTGGGAGGGGGACCTCCGTTCAGACGGTCCCAGGAGGAATCAGCACATTGCCGTGCCACAGAGAGGGCCACTTCCAGGGTGAGCCTTAGCAGGGACTGGACCAGCAAATCAAGGTGACAGCAGTGTGCCAGCCGGTCCCCAGGAAAAGCTGGTGGGCAGTTCCCCTCCTGGGGCTCTGGCTGGGGCTGATGCTGTGGGAAGGAGGCGAGCCTGAGAGAGTGCAGCCGAGAAATGCTCACTCTACAGAAATGCTCTCAGGGCCTCCCACAGAGGGGCAGGCAGTGGACCAAGAGGACACTGACACAGGACTGGTGCAGCCCTTGATGGAAATAGTTCAGGAGAGAGGCCAGGGGACCTGTCACAATGGGGAAGGAGAGGGTGAGGCCACAGAAAAGAGAGAAGCAATACAGAGGAGGAGGGGAGGGGCCTAGGATCCGGGCAAGGGGTGCCTGGGCTGGAGCTGCTGGCCGTCCTGGACAGAGTGAGCCGACAGCTCCACCTCACACCTCAGAATGGGCCTCATTGGAAAATAGGTTCTTTGCAGGTGGATTAGTCAAAATGGAGTCATCTTTGATATCGGGGGATGCAGCTGTTCTCACTGCCGTCCTATGAGAAAAGGAGGGACACACAGGGAGGAGGTGGCCTGTGGAGACCGACACAGAGACTGGGGCGAGGTGGCCACAAGCCCAGGGCTACCTGGGCCACAGGGAGCTGCGGGGAGGATGAGCTCTCTCAGCCAGGGTGACCTGTGGCCGCAGAGCTGGGAGGGGACAAACGTGTCTATATGAAACCACCTGGTGTCTGGTCATGTTTATACAGATGACCCTGCGGGAGGTGTGTGTGGAATGGAAGGTGAGGGGAGGAGCGGGAAACGTGGAGGGGGAGGTGAGGCAGAGGGACCGTTTTGCAGATGAGTCTTGACTGTCAGGGAGACAGAGGGAGAGAGACAGGCCGCGGGGCCCCCAAACATGACCAGGTGAAGGGGACACTGATGCTTTACAGACAGAAAGACTCTCATTCATTCATTCAACAAACAAAGTGCACCTACTAAGTGCCAGAAACTGATCCGGGCTACAGGGGTCAATAAGAACACAAGCCCTGGCCGCCTGGCGTTTATTTTTTGCATTACAGATAGATAATAAATACAAACAAATTCAAAAAGTTAAAACAAGTTAAAGACCAAGGAGCGTTGGGCAGAGGGGAGGAGGGATGGGATGCTGGTGAACTCATGGACTTCGACACAGCACGTCCCAAGGTCCCTTGTCAGCTGCGGCTCCATGGCCCCTGGCCCAGGGTCGGCCTGGTCTCTGAGGTTCTTCCACTTGACACAACATGCCATGGCCACAGGGACTCCTGGTCCTCCCGGGGTCTTGCTGGGCTCTGCTTCCTCCCCACTGAGGACACCAGGGGTCGGGGGCCACCAAGTTGTCCACTGGCCTTGCCGAGGCCCTCAGCCTTCCAGGCTGGTGGCCAGCCTGCCTCTGCCTCCTGGCTCTGTGCTGCACCTCTGAGGCCAAGTGACCACCTGCTCTGGCACCTGGTTCTCCCTGTTCCCTGAGCCAGGAGCATGGCCCCAGGCTGGCCCCCCAGAGGCCGCAGCAGACAGCACCTTGGCACGTGAACATGGGTGAGGACCCAGGCAGCCGAGGTTCCAAGGCCACGGCCCAGGAGTCCCCGAGGTCTTCACCCAACACAGAGCCAGGGTGGTCCCCGCGCCCCAGCACCCGCAGGCAAGAGAACCTGTGCCTCACGCCCCACCCAGCAGCTGCCCTGTCCCCAGCTGGCCTGGGGACCCCTCGTCCTGCCTTGTCCTGCCTCGTCCTGCTGCCTGTGCCCAGAAAGGAGGCGGGAGAGCTCCTGGCAGCCACACGCGCTGGGCACTGGAGCCCTCCAGCTCGCTGCTGTGCTCCCGTGACCCCTGGGTGTGAGGAGCTGGGCGAGGACACAGAGGGAGGAGGTCTGAGGGCCACCTGGCTGCTCCTGCCCCGTCCTGGAAGCTGCTGGAAGGATCAGTGGATGCGACATGACCTTGAGTGCTGAAAGACACCAGAGGTGGCAGGGGCATCCTCAGCTGGGGTGAGCGCTCAGTGGCCCTGGTCCTCACCCACATGAGCCCGTGAGGGTGGACGCCAGCTCCAGGGGCCACATCTCCTGGACAGCCTGCGTTGCCACCAGGCCTTGCCCACTTTGTGTGCCCAGGGGGCTGGGGCAGAGGTGGCCTTGGGAAAAGACCCCACACACATATGTGTTGGGGGGACAGAAGTGTCGCAGGGTAGGGTCAGTTCAAGGCTCCTGCAGCTCCAGGTCCTCCTACTGAGACCTTCTTCCTGCCTGTCCCCAGGGACCCAAAGCTGGCCCTTCACCCCAGGGACCCCAGCATCATCCTCCCTCCATCCACACGGAGTCCAGTGGACATCCCCCTAGGGCTCTCAGACCTGCCCCATTGCACTGGGTGCTGGGTGGCATCCCTGTGCCCGCTCTCCTGTGATGCCCTTGGCAGCGTCCCCCGCCTCCATGATGGCCCATTCCTGACCCCACAGCTCCCTACCATGTGGTCCCTCCTCCTGCACCCCAAAGCTCCCCACTGTGCACCCCTCCTGCACCCTACAGCTCCCCACTGTGCACCCCCTCCTGCACCCCACAGCTCCCCACTTGCACCCCCCTCCTGCACCACACAGCTCCCCACTGTGCAGCTCCCCGCCTGCACCCCACAGCACCCCACTTACACCCCCCTCCTGCACCACACAACTCCCCACTGTGGGAACAGGGACTGCAGAGGTCCCCACACCTGGCCCACAGCCCTGCTCAGAGGCTGGCAGGAGCAACTGTAAGTTCCCATTTGAGTCCAGGCCAAGACCCCATCCCCTTACTGTCCTTGAGCCTGCCTGGTGCTGCCGTGGGTAAGGGTCCCCCACCAGCCATTGACCAGTTGCACACATGCAGATCCGTGTGGTCTGAGCTCTCTGCAGGGTGACCTCTGCCTCCCAGCACCTCCCTCGCCGCCTGGGCTGACGCCCTCTGGAGATGCAGGGCCATGTGTTGCCATAACAACCCTCCCGCTCCAGGAGGTCCCTGTGCAGCTCTCCTCTGGGGACTCTGCGGAGTGGCTTCCGTGAAGGAGACTGGAGGCCAGACCCTGCCCTCTGTTCTTGGGGTGTGGAGCCCCTGTTCACCCGAGAGAGGGCCAGCAGTGCCCTGGGCCTTCTGGGCACTGGTCAGCACTCAGCTGGGCCACTGGCGCTGGGCTCAGGCATCTGCACGTCCACTCAGGACATTGTGCCATAAAGCCTGGGGGAGAGAAGCGAGCCCAGGGCCCTTTCTCCTGGGAGCCCAAAGCCCCCCAGGGTGGGGTCGTGGCCCTGGGGTGTGGACCCAGGCCTGCTCTTGGTGGTGGTCCTCGGATCTTGGGTGGGCACCCTGCCCGTGGATTAGATGTGACTTGAGCATGTCCCCAAGGGCTCATGTGTCAGGAGTGGCCCTCAGCATGGGGATGTTGGGAGGTGGGATCTGTGGGGGACAAACCAAGGACAATGACAGGAAGAAGCAAGGCCGCTGTCCAGTGAGCCCCTGGTGGTAGGGCAGCCAGTCCCCTGAAGGTCCTCTGACCCCGTCTCAGGAGGCAGCCTCTTCCTCTCTTACATGGCCCCTGTCGTGCCACCGTCTGCCACCGGCTCCTCCCCAGAGGCCCAACTGGTGCCCCCCACTCCATCTCGGATGCGGAACCTCCAGATCCAGGAGCGAAATGAAGCTTGATTCGTCGTGACCTCCGCCTGCCAGGGTGACTCACCCAGGAAACGGTGCTGACCAGCTCAGCTCTCCAGGGGCCACAGCCATCCAGCTCCCAGAACCCGGGATCGCTGGGAGAAGCTCACACGTCCGCCATATGCCGGGGGAGGCTCAGGGTGTGAGAAAGACTGGGCCTAGGTCAGGAGGGGCCCCGGAGGACCCTCCCCTGCCGCAGCTCAAAGCCCCAGAAAACAGGGGACGACTCTCGGGCTTCCTTGTCCTGCAGAATCCTGTGGACAGGACGCATAACTCTGGACAATCCCAGGGACACAGAAGTCTCTCTCCACGCACGTAGCCTTCCTGCCCCAGGGATAAGGCCCCGGAAATACATTTACTCTGGGAAACCCTCTTTCGGCAGCTGGGTCTAGTCAACCCTGACTTTCAAACAGGGGCTGTTAAATGCCAATAGCTTTGATTTTACATTTAAACCCAGTTGAAAGCTTTCCAGGCTCCTAAGAGAAAACGCTGGTCAGAGGACTTGGCTTTTCAACCGGTTTCTTTCAGAAACTCTTTTAAAACCGTAACCGCCACTTATAAATTATAGATTCTGTCCCTGGCCTCTCATGTTCGGTTACATAACCTTGTTATGTTAACATAAAAATTAAACACGAGAGATGAATCAGCTAAATTGGATTCACTTACATAGATCAAACGCTGAGCCCAACCGGGAGCCAGAGGCCCTAAGTGCAGCCAGGGAGGAATTGGCTTCTTGGGTGGGTCTTGATTGGGTGGAGAAGGAGGGGAGGTCTGAGGATAAGCGCCAGCCTTCAGGGTCGGCCGGTTCTGACCCTGCAGCCTGACAAGTTCTCACAAAGTGAGGAAGGGGCTGCCGGGGTCGACGGGGAGACCTGGGGGGTGTGCCAGGCACCTGGGCAGTTCTGGGTGCCCTCCCTCCCCGCTAGGCCATTTCCAAGCCTCTTTTCGTATATTATCTCCTCTGATGCTCCCCGAGCAGAGCGGGGTGGGGGGAAGCAAGTTCCGTCGTCCCAGTTCTGCTAATTGAAGTGCAGAGGCTGAAAGGCTTCCAGGCCCTCTGTAAACAGGGGCCTCCTCCAACGGAAGAGAATTCAATCAAGCCACCCGATTGTTACTAGTCTAGACGTGGCTTGGCCTGAGTGTCCAAGTCCTGGTCTAGCCCACCGTCCGGATGCCAGTCCCCACACCCATCCACCCCACACTCAGAGCTCCAGCGCCCTGGAGCCATCCCTCGTCCATCCCAGGACTCCCTGCTCCTCAGCCCTGTCCTCAGCCTTTGGGGCTCAGGTTGGACACTGCCCCAGAGCCCTGGGTTCAGGGTTCTCCTTTGTGCTCAACAAGTCCTTGCCCTCTGCCCCTCGTAGCTCCATCGTTCCATTTGAGCAGCCTGTCTCCCTGCCTGCGACCCCTGGACTCCAGCCCTGGAGGCAGGCGCCTCCGTTTGGGCATCTGCAGGTGGCTGCACAGCAGGACTGTGTGTGTGTCAGCTGCGAGGCCTTGACACACGGCTCAGGCAGGACCTCAGCCACAGGTGTGGTGGTTGTTCCTCAGCAGTGTCCCCAAGACTGTCTGTCCTCTCCGAGCGGCCTTCTCCCTGGGAGCGCACGGTGTGTGCTCGGCTGGACTCAGGCCTCATCGACACTGGCCCACGTGCTCTCCAGAGCCAGCGCCCGAGGCTCCGACCTGACTCCACAGTGTCCCTCTGACCCCTACGGGCACCTGGCACCTTTTGCAGGAGGGGGAAGCACCATTGCCTTGGACGGTGCTGGGGTTCCCAGGAGGGCCAGAGCAGGGGCCAGGCTGGGGAGTCTCCTGGGAGTGCCTCTGGGGACCGTGGCAGTGGGAGGAAGCTCTCCGGGCATCACAGGGTGGGGGCCTGCCACGGTAAACACTGGGGAGTCTACACCAGCTCCGAAGCCCAGTGGTTAGTGTCAGGAGCTCAGGTGGGGGTCGGAGAAGGTCTGATGTGGCATTCCCAGGGGGAGCTTACCAAGTTCTCACTTGCAGAATCCCATCAAAAGCCGCATCAAAGGCAGGGTGCCCTCTGCAGCCAGCACTGCGTGGCCAATCAGCAGGTCGTGCAATGGTTTTAAAGCTACCTGCCAGCGTGGAAATGAGAAGGCAGGCCCAGGGGTTCTCGCAGGTGGCAGGTGACGCGAGGTGGCACATGAGGGCAGGCCCCACTCTGCCCTCCACACATGGCCGTGGTCTGCAGGAACCTCTGGGAGCCGCCCCTCTGTGGTGGAAAGTAGTGTTCACGTCCCGATAGACTGAAGCTGACCGAGGACTTCGGTGGCTTCGGCTGACCGCAATCTGGTCCCTGCCCTTGGCTCTGGGCAGGCCCTGCTGCCCCACTTGGTGGTTGACACAGCCCCAGGAATACTTTGGGTCTTCCAAGGCAGGGTCATGAGAAGCTCACAGCAGCCACCTGGGCCTTGTGGAAGATGGGCTCTTGGGATTCCTGCTGGGCAGGGAGTCAGACACCCTGTAACAGACCTGACACCCAGGTTCAGCCACACCATGAAAGCCAAGCCCGGGGAGGATGCTGACCCTGCAGAGAGAGCACATGCAGATCCCAGAGCTGGGGCCCAGTGCCCGAGCCAGCCAGGAAGCCATCATCCAGGAACAAACCCCAATGTCGAGTCTTCCTCACATCTCAAATGCAAAACCAACGAGATCGTGAGCACAAGAACCTGGCTGTTCCCAGCCCGTGAGCTTCAGAGTGGTCTGTGCTACAGCAAGAGATCCCCAGAGCCAGAGCCCAGACTCCTGAAGACAAGCATGATTAGCACCAGCTCCACAAACCCCCCACTTAGTCTCCATTTTTTTTTCCAGTAAATGTCATGCTCCAAGGGAGAATAACCAAGGAAAGTTCAAAGTAATAATATCAGAAATCTGCTTCCATTTTTCTCTTTTGACATTTTATTGTGATATGAAGGCAGATGATGAAGGCCCTGATGGGTATATTTAGTTCCTTTTGTTGGTGAGTGTTCAAAGGTAGGTTATGTGTTGCCCTGATTAGCACCAAGGATGCAAATACCTGAGCTGCTCCTTCACCACACTGAGTCACGCTGCAGACACGGGGCCCGTCCACCTCCAGGACCAAGCGTCTCATTAATGGGTCCCTTTTCATGAGCCCAGGAGCTTGGCTCCATCAGAAACTCCCCTGGCTCTGGCTGCGGCACAGCCCAGATGGCCCCACACCTGCCCCCCAGCAAGTGCGCCATTTTCCTCAAGGTCTCTAGAGCGCAAGGGATTGCCTCCCCAGTCACATGCCACTCTGGGATTCAGTGAGCACTCTCTTCTGTCACATGTCACCTCTGGGAGCCAATGGGGGCTGTCACTTCAGTCACATGTCACTTTCAGGATCCTTGGGAGCCCCTGGGAGGCCCTGCTCTGTCCAAGGGGCGGCATGGCCTGGTCAGGGGCAGGACTACCACCTTCCACCTTGGCAGACACCCTCCTGTCTTGGTCAGTGCCAGCAGGTGGCCCCTGCCCCTGTTGTGCGGCTCAGCCTCTCCCTGGCAGGGCTGCTTGCTCAGCCTCGGGGGCCAGGTGGTCTGCACACCGAGGCCTGGCCCTCTGCTGGTGGCCGTTTGGGCGTTGCTGTTGTTTTTAGGAGCAGGCTCCTTGGTATTACCTCTTCCTTCCTCACACGGGGCTCTCAGGATCCCCGTGCAGAGGGAGTGTGACTGGCCTTCGGATGCTCCACGTCCACCCAGGTGCTGCCCCGCCGCCCAGGAAGCCATTGGGAGCAAACCTGCTTGGGGTCCCCATCCACGCGCGGCATCTCCAGCAGCCCGCTGGTCAGGGGTTTTCCAGATGAGATCCACGGGCATCGCTGGGGCTTGCGCTGGTGGGGAAAGAGAGGAGGTCACCCTCCCGTGTGGCTTAAGTCCTAGGCCAGACAGCCCAAAGCCATCAACCCATGGGCAGGTAAGTGCAGGTACTGAGAGTGACAAGAGGAGACGGGGTGACAGGGTGCCCTGCGTGGGCCAGGGCCTCCGGATGGGGAGGTGGGGAAGGCTCTGCTGGGACAAGGAGGGACCTGGAAATCCAGCCAGAGGGACAGCAAGGGCAAGGACCAGGAAGCAAGGACCTCGGAGCGTCGAGGAGCACCAGGAGGTCAGGATGGAAAGCGCAGGGTGGCCCTCACCCTCCATCAGCCCCCGCGCCATCGGAGGCCAGCTCCCCCCGACCGCTCTGCTAAGAGGTGGCTCCCACTGGGCACCTTTCTGTGTCTAAGCAGCTTTCTAGGCCTCTAGTCCCTTAGCTCCGTCTGCTGGCCACGTCCCCTGCAGGAGCGCAGCGGGGAAGGGTGGTCTCTGCCTTCAGGGCACAGCCCATGCCTCCTGCTGCTCCCAGAGCAAGGTGGGTGCCCAAGGAGTCACCGCTGAGTGGCTGAGTGAGCGACTCACCCACATGAGCCACCTCGCCCTAGGGGACTTCGTTCCAAGCTCCCCAGGGACGCCAGGAACTGCAGATGGGACCAAACCCTATAAGTGCTGTGGTTTTCTTTTCCTGCCTGCGCCTGGCTGTGGTGACGTTGAGTTATAAAATAGGCACAGGAAGAGATGAGCGAGGACGGCTGATCATAAAATAGAACAGCTGGGACAAGAGACGGCCGTGACGCTCCGAGTTGGCACTTCCTCTGTCCCTCCTTCACTGTGCCATGCTGACCACAGGTGACGGCAGGGAGCAGACACCATGGACACTGGGGATCTGCTGCAGCTGGGGAGAATTTAGCATGTGGGTGTCCATCTTCGGGCCTGGAGGACAGGCCTCCCGCTGTCCTCGCACACACCATTGTGACAACGGCACAGCCCCACTTACTGCGGGCTCCTGTTCACCAGGTTTGTCTGAGAAGTTAGTCACCTCCAGGGTGGGATTGTGGTGGTGTCTGTTCTGTGGATGAGGTGACGAGAGCGTGAGAGGTCACACCTCACCCAGTGTCACGCAGATGCTAAGGGACAGGAATGGGACTCTCTGGAATCTGCAGCCTGCAGAGCTCGGACACCCGGCATGGAGCAGGACTGGGTGCAGGGCCTCTTCCCCCCGGCTTCTGCCTCCTGTCTACACCCTCTCTGTCACCGAGCAGCACATCAGCTTCTGTCCCCCAGGTGGAGTGTCGTGGGGCCGTGAGACCCTCTGGAGCCACACTGGGCTCTACCTCCCGGGAGCCGCTCATCTCGGGCAAGTGAGTGTGCTTCCCTGTGCCTGGGTCTTTCCATCTGTAAGACAGAAGTCATCAGGACTGCGGCCTCGCATATCTCTCAGGAGGCTGAACACACTCATCCTGGAGAAGCTCCGTGTGACAGTGGGGCCAGCCTTGCTGGCACCCTAGAGACCAGGCAAGGTGGGGAATCCAGCAAGGTCCCACCCTTCCCGGTGGCCATGGGGGTGGGGCAGCCAGACAGCCAGGGAGCTGGGTCCCCAAGGGCGACAGCTCCTCTGCTAAGAGAGGGGACCTGTGAGCTGCCTGTCTGGAGACGCACCGGAGGATAAGGTGGCCCCAGGCAGAGAAGGGAGCAGAAAAGCCCTGAACTTTTAGCAAGTTCTGAAGACGGCACGAGGGCAGTGTGGCAGGGCGCTGTGTCCACCCACAGTCACCAGATCTTCCCAGGCCCTCAGGGAGGACAGTCACAAGACACAACAAACACCAGGGCAGGCAGAGACCAGGAGGGCCCCCTTGGTGGCACCCAGCCCCCACTCCACTCCCAGGAGGAAAACTCCCCCAGCCAGTCCAGGGAAGTGCAGAACAGCATGGGGGTCGGGGGACTGAAGCCGTCCACTCTGGGTGGAGGCAGAGAGGCCCCAGGCTGGACCCAGGGTCCAGAAGAGGTAATGAACAGATGCCTGCTGCCCCTAGGGAGTGGGGACGCTCTCCTGTCCCAGGTCCCCATGGAGGGACATGCTGTGCAGGGACTGAGCTAAACCTGCTCGGGACCAGGCTCAGGGGGCCTTGGACAAGGCCACAGCAGGAGACGAGGCATCTCCCACGCCCACACTTTCATAGGGTCAGGTCAGGGTCAGGGTTAGGGTTAGGGTTAGGGTTAGGGTCAGGGTTAGGGTCAGGGTTAGGGTTAGGGTCAGGGGTTATGTTTAGGGTTAGGGTCAGGGTCAGGGTCAGGGTCACAGTTAGGGTCAGGGTCAGGGTCAGGGTCAGGGGTTAGGGTCAGGGTTAGGGTTAGGGTCAGAGTCAGGGGTTAGGGTTAGGGTTAGGATTAGGGTCAGGGTCACAGTTAGGGTTAGGGTCAGGGTCAGGGTCAGGAGTTAGGGTTAGGGTTAGGATCAGGGTCAGGGTCAGGGTCAGGGTTAGGGGTTAGGGTTAGGGTTAGGGCAGCAACCGCCCTCTGTCTTGGGGGGCAGCCAGAGTAGGGAAAGAGACACCCCAGCCCATGACACAGGGGACAGAGGCTGCTGAGGTGGCTGGAGCCCGGGGATGGGGTGTGGAGTCTCTGGTGCACTGTGATGACCTTGGTGGCCCCCACCCCTCCACACCAGATGGGGTTTCCTCTGTCTCTGCCACTCACCTCACAGACAGATAAGGAAGATCACCATTTCTGAGTGTTGGCCTTGTTTACTCTGTTCCTACTTCCTCTCTGGCATTTAATTTACAGGGCCATGAACCACATAAAGAGTGAGAATAAGGCAATCTGTTGTCAAGAGGTAAAGGAGTCAACAGAAGAAGGCCCCAGACGTCCGCGCTGTGGACACTGGTGCTGTGGGAAGGTCAGGCTTGAACGATGCCCTGGTCACAGGCTTGTGCTTGATAGAAGGTAGACAGCTGAATGAACAGGAGGAAATGCCAGCAGAGGGTGGACCACAACCATCCAACGGAGTCAGAAGTAGCTGAGACGAGGTCGCGGATGGGCAGCAACTGCTCAGCCTTTGCCCAGTGTCCGCGGCTTTCATCTGTAGCAGGCCCTGCCCTGCCCCACCTCCACAGGTGTTTGGGGGTTCCAGGCTGTGGTCTGTTGGCCCCCTTGTTTCCAGGCCTGTGACAGAGTGAGGCCACTCACCTCACAGACAGGAAGCAAGAGAAGAGGGGGATAGTGTCCACAGTGCACCCCAGGGCACACTCCAAAGACCCGGAGACCCCCTGGGCCCCACCGCCCCCAGGTCCCACCACCTCCAATGCTCCACCTCCAACAGCATCGCCCAGGTACCAAGTCTAGCACACGAGCCTTTGGGTCATTAGGATCCATTTTGGAGGATGAGGACCGTGTGTCTCTTGCTTCCTCTGCTGGGCCCGGCATTCAGGGCAGGACCAGGCTCACAGTAAACCCACAGCCAGGAAGGTGCCCGGGACTTGCTGGTGGGAACACGGGCAGCTGAGCGCACTTCTTCCCTCTAAGTGGCCCTGATAGGACTGCTGGGCTCCTACTTCACACGAGGGGCAGCTTTAGATTCCTCCCAGTGAGGCTGCGTCACTCCCTTGCCTTCTCTGCCTCCCAGGTGGACACTCAGCCACTCCCTCGCCTTCTCTGCCTCCCAGGTAGACACTCAGCCACTCCCTCGCCTTCTCTGCCTCCGAGGTGGACACTCAGCTATGGAGACACCGAGGCCACAGCCTGGGGAGAGGCCAGCATGGGCCATCCAAGGCCAGAGAGCCTGCCCTGGCAGCCACATCTCAGCCCCTGCACTGGACCGTGTCCATACCACAAAACAGCAGTCAGTGTGAGTGTCCTGGGGGAGCCCTGCCCTCTCCGGTTGCTGAAGAGCAGAGTCCAGAAGACCCAGCCTGCAGCACCAGTGGGGAGAGAAGGGCCGGCCGCTGTGGGCCTCTAGAGCAGCGCAGGCCCTGCACAGCGCCTCCTGCCCATTAATCCCCCAACTGTGCTGGAGGGAGACCCCACGGTGCCCCTTCATGCTGACGGGAGGCTGAGGCTCAGAGAGGCTGTCAGGGTTTTCTCACAGGCCCCAGTGGAGTGTGGGACAGGTTTCCCGCTCCTACCCTCCTGCTGAGATGAGAGGGCAAGTGCTCCCAGGGAGACACAGCACCCCCACAGGGGAAGGTTGGGGACAGCGGGGACGCAGGCCAAGCAGGGCCACTGCACTGCCGGAGCCTTAAAGCCAGCATCACGGTCCCCTGGAAGAGCCCAGACCTCTGAAGAGGTCCCTGCAGCGGCTGCCTGTGGCCCCTGGTCCTCGGCTGGAAACAGAGTGTCCTGAAGGGAGAGGAGGTGCCCTGCCACCTCAGAGGGAGCCTTGGGACGGGAGAAGACTGGCTTCCTGTGTCGGGCCCGTTCCTCCCCAAACCCCGGGGGCTGATCTAACTGTAAAATGAGCCTGCAAGGCTGCCTGCCCTTGTCACTGTGCTTTTGACGTCACCACCATCACCTTGAATTCAGTTTCTAAGTTACGCGTAGAGTCAGTTGGGTCTTTCGTGGCCAGACAACCCTAGAAGGCAGGTCACAAGACAGACATTGAGGGCACTCGGCCTGGGGTCCCTTCCGCAGTTGACTCCAAATCCAGCTGGCCCTGAACCTCACAGGCACTGTTCCCCCGCCCAGTGGTTCCAAGGACGCTTCACCTGGACTGAGAACGGGGGTCCTCTCTTCCTGGAGCAGGTAACGACACCCAGGTTTGAGTTGAACCCCATTTCCCACTTGTCCCCAATGACCTCCCTCCTGGGTAGTCATCTGGCCTCTTGGCTTTGGGTCTTCTCTCTAAGAGGGAAGAGTGAATGGTCCCCACACTTCACAGGGACTGTGGGAGGTGACCGGGGTCTGAGGAGGGTGCTGCCGTCTGGGAGGTCTTGATTTTGGAGGAGGAAAGGGACTGTGTGTGGCTGGATCTGGACTGTCCCCAGAGGCTCATGTGTCAGGTGACACAGCAAGGTTCAGGTGGAATGACTCACCTCATAAGTGGATTAATCCAGTGCATGAGTTAATAGTCTGAATGGACCCCTGGGTTGTAACTGTGGGTGGTGGGTGTGGATGGAAGATAGGTCACTGGGGGCCAGGCCTCTCTTGAGGGTCATGTCTTGTTCCCTGGTGCGCTCTCTCTCTCTCTCTCTCTCTCTCTCTCTCCTTCCATCTGCCTGGAGTTGAGCGCGCCCTCCACCAGGCCCCTCCACCATGCTGGTCTGCTCCCCTCAGACCCTGGGCAAGGGAGCCAGCTGACCATGGACTCCGAAGCCATGAGCCCAAGTTAACTTTTCCTGCTCTCGGCTCTTCTTGCCGGGGACTTGGTCACAGTGGGGACCAGCTGAATAACAGGTTTCCTCAACAAAGCGTCCTGAGCTGAAGCTTGGCAGCTGGCATTTATCTCTCCCTGTAGGAGGCCGGGAGTCCAAGGTCGAGCTGTCAGCGGGGCCATGCACTGTTCAAGGCTCTGGGGAGGGGTCTTCCTGGTCTCTGCTGGCTCCCGGTGGCTCTGCCATCCCGTGTTCCTGGGGTTGGCTGCCTTGCTCTCATCTCTGCTCTGTCTTATCACAGCCTCCTCCCTCCCTGTGTCCTCTCCTCCTTTTACAAGGACAGGATTTGGGGTGCTCCCTGGTCCAGGATGACCCCATCTTCACTTCGTCACATCTGCAGAGACCCTAAGTGAAACCACATTTATGGACTCGGCAGTTACAGCTGAACCACAGCAGCAAGGTGGCCTCGCCAGCACCCTGGAGCAAGAGCTCACCTGGCTGCAGGTGTGCCAGTCACTCGGTCTCAGCACTGGGTCTGCAACACCTGGAGGCTCAGAATTAAGGGACCCGTGCCTCCCCTGACCCCACAGGCCCTTCCTGCACTTGAAACACAGCTCCAATTAGGTGACACGAGTGCGTAGCGGGAGGCTATCCCCAGGGACAGCTGGTCTAACGGGCAGATGAGAATGATGTGCAATAAGTACAGGGATCATGAGCGAGCACGTGGTCTCCCCAGGCTGGAGGAAGTTTCCCCCGCTGACCTGGCCTGCTGCACGCCTTGGCTTGGGCGGGCTCTTGCTGCCGACAAGGGAGCTACAGAGGCACACCCTTCCCCAGCACGGACCCTCTGTCCACCACATCCATCTTCTTGATGCACAGGCAGGCCCTCGACCCCCCGCAGACCCCCATAGCACCCCATAAAGCATCACGCTTTCCTTGGAAGCCTGCGTGCATTTTCACACCGCGTTGTGGACCATGAGGGTCGTGAATGGAGGCACCCCTGCCCCCGGGCCTGGCTGGGTGAAGGTGGTGGGCTGTGCCCTCCTGTGCCCCCTGCACTCTCCTACGCGGCTCTAGCCTGGTTTGGGTGTGAATGACTCCACCTGCACTGCCTGAGGAGGCCTAGGGGGAGGTCGTGGGCTGCATGTTTAATTCACAGTGCGAGCGTGAGCAGTCGATCCATAATTCAGACGCTGCTGCCCTAAATTAGGTGCACCTTCTGAGCTGAGTGAGATGGGAGATGGGAGCCCTTTAAAGAAAACCCATAAAGTCCCCGTTTCCCTCCCTCCAACAGAGTTCTGCTCTCCTGCGCGACTCTTCAGCTCCTAGAGAATAGCATCTTGTGAGTAAAAGGAGGCAGTGAAAATGGAAGAAGAAATTTAAATATGAAACTTTAATTAAATCCCTCTTTGATCATTCTCCCCAGAACCAGCCGAGGGGCTGCGCCGTTCAGCCATGAATCCCATCACCCCTCGGGCTAATTAGGGAAGGGATGGCCTGCCGGCTGGGGGCGGGGAGCCTCCTGACCCCACAACAGCTCAGGGGAGCCCTTCTGACGGGGGCGAGGCCAGCCTCCACCATCTGCCCGTCCTTGCGTCCTTGGAGTCTCACAGATGAAGTGCTCTTTGTGCCCCCTCAGGTCTCCCAGCCCAGGGACTCCCCAGAGAGGGCCAGGCATCCAGGGGTGAAGGTCCCAATACCTCTGGTCCTGATTTTGCAGTTTTTAAAAGTGCTTCTCATTGACATGCACTAATTGTGCGTGTGTCTGAGGCTTGGTGTGATAATGCCATTCGCATGTTTGATGCGTAAAGGTCAGATCAGGGTAATTAAGGATTTTCCTATTTTAAATCAGCTCCCTGCATCCTGTTGCAGGCACCTGCATTCCTGGGGGGGTGACACAGTGGACAACCAACAGGTCACAAACGGCCCCACAGCCACACCATCTGGTCTGGGACATTAGCCCAGCCCCCATGCTATGTCACCTCATCGGTCTGAGCCTGCTGCCCAACAGACAGAGCTCAGGCTGTTTAGAGGGAGCGCACACATGGGACACACATACACACGTACACATGGGACATGCATATACATGGGACAGGCATACACACGTACACTTGGGACATGCATATACATGGGACAGGCATACACACGTACACTTGGGACATGCATATGTACTGCACGCGCGCACACACACACACACACAGATACATGTACGTGGATATTTGCACAGAGGTACACACACACCCAGTGACACACGTATACAGATGCCCCACACACATGTGCACCCACCATGGATTAGGTGACAGCAGCATCTTCAGGAAGTGCCACCAACCCCCCTCGTTTGGGTGTGGTGGTCAACCTCATCGGACGTGACCCTGGGAAGTGTGTGGCTCTGCCTCGGAGAGGGCGGGTCCCCACAGGGGAAGGGAGCTCTGCAGGGCAGGAGCAGTGGGGGAATTGGTGATGTTACCAATTTGTGGGAGGCCAAAGACTTTCCTTAAATGATTTAAGAGAAAGTATTTTGCTAAGTAAACCATGTTGCAAAGAATTTCAGGAGCATTGTTTAAATTATTAAAAGAATCCATTGTTTCCCAGCCCTGGAAGCACCATTTGGATATGATTAATAAGACATCAAAAATTATTCCACACCATTACTGCAGGGCCCTGTGTTCCTGAGCAATTTTGTTGGACGATGTCTTTGTTCCATTAGTTTGGGGATAAAAAGAATATAACTAGAATTTTTTATTTGAATCCTGGAAGTTCAACTTTCCTCAGGTTGAGGTCTGCTCTCCGTCTTCATCGACTGACTGGAAGAGCTCCCGCCTCTGTCAGCTCTCCGCTGCTGGGACAAAGAGCCTGAGAGAGCAAAGTGAAAGGAGGAAAGGTTTACTTACTGTCGCGACCCCTTGCCCGCAAGGAAGACGCAACTCTGGAATCTTCTTTCAGCGGTTTATTCAGGCCCTTGATATTTCTTCTACTGATCCCTCGGATGCCCCTCCCAGCCTTAATATAGCATCTCAAGCCCCAATTCGAAGCTGCCACGTGGAACTTTCTCATAGGGTGCTGAAAAGCCATGCGCCAACTCTCCCAAATAAGGAGTTGTTTGTCACAAACCACAGCGGAGCCAGCGCCATCTTGAAATGGCGACCATAATCTGCATAAGTGGCAGAGGCGGCTCACCACAACTTACCACGGCTCCTGGCTTCTGAGGTTCCGCTGTGGCCGGTTGGGCCTGCGGGTTTCTGCTGCGTGGGGCAGAACATCATGGCTGGAGTGTGCCGTGGAGCAAGGCTGCTGGCCTCACAGGGGCCAGGAAGCCAAGAGACAGAGGGAGCGGCTGGGGCCCCCAAGCCCCCAGAGAGGCGCACCCCAGAGCCTCGCTCCTCCCTCCTGCCGGTCCCCACCTCCTTGGACCAGCCACCAGCTGGGACTCCGGCCTCCACACATGGGCCTGGGGGGACGTCTGTGGATCCACTGTAGCCATCTGTGTGCACACCAGCCCCAGGGAGTGGCGTGAAGCTGTGGTGGCTGTATGTCCCTGGGACGCTCTGGGCTGACCAGGCATCCTGGGCTGGCCTTGCTGGCCTCCTGCGGGGTGGCTCCTCCAGGGTCAGCAGGGCTGGGCTGGGCTGGGCAGCACCACCTGGGCTTCTTTCTCCAGTCCTCCTGGGCAAGGTGGTCTCAGGAAGCACTCAGGGCGAAGGCCGAGGCTCCTTCCTCGTGGTCACGTCACTGGTCAGCGGGGCTGGGCCGCGGTGGCCAGGGGTCTGGCTAAGCCTTCTTTCTGCATGAACCTGTGGGTCTTTCCAGATGACCTGCCCTGAGCGGGGGAAGGCGCCATCGCTCTCTCGAGGGCTGGAGCTGGACATCAGTCTTCTCCTGGCCTTGGACTGCCAAGACCCAGACTGCAGCTGCCCCCCTAGACCCGGGCACCAGCTCGCAGACAGAGGGGCTCTATCCCCATGGCTCATGTCCACGGCTCCAGGGCTGCAGGGACCGTGACCTCTGCATGCGCATGTGTGTATGTACGTGTGCGTGTGTGTACGTGTGCGTGTACGTGTGTGTACGTGTGCGTGTGTATGAGTGTGCGTGTGTGTACGTGTGTGTACGTGTGTGTGCACGTGTGCGTGTATGTGTGCGCGTGTCCTGTGGGTTGTTTTTCTGTGGATCCCCGACTTAGGTAGCTCCTAAATCCACTTGTCATTTCCCCACACCCCCCAGGTTCAAGGTGAAGGGAAACGGACTGCACCTCTTAAAGGGGACTGGTGGTTATATTTAATCCCCCACAAGCATTAGCCCACACCTGCGGTTCCTTGGTGAGCAGAGAGCGCTGTGGTCTCTCCAGACTTGATACTGCCCAAGCTCCTCTTGGAAACCACCACAGAGGAGTCTTTGGATAAGTCCCCCCAGCAGTCCAGAATGTGCAGGTTTAGAAGAAAACTTCAAGGAAAATTACTTTTTTTTTTTTTAAAGGATCCTTTTTGCATGAAATGAGGCTCTGGTCAGGTTTTGCTCAGAACTCCTTCCCCGGGTGCTGTCAGGTGAGCCCAGAGGACAGAGGAGCCGAGCCCTTACCACAGCATCTCCTGGCTGTGCGCTGGGCCGGCTGACCTCGAGCCCCAGGCTCACCATCTCAGAGCACCGCGGAGGGCCAGGTGGGCTCCCCCGCGGCCTTTGTTAGCACGGCAGCCAGACGGGGTGGTTGGAGCAGCAGAGACTTAGGGCCTCACAGTTCCAGAGGCTGAACCTCAAGATCACAGGCTGGTTCTCCCGCGGCTCTTGTCTGTTGTGGGGTCCCCATCCTGTGAGTGCAGGAACATTCAGAGGCAAAGTGACGGGACTGTGCGGGCTGCACTCTGATCTGTCCACCCAGTCTGAAGGGCCTGACTGGGGCAGGTGGGAAGGGCTGGAGGAGGAGGCTGGCGGGGGCTGCCTTGGAAGTGTCCTCGGCCCCTTCCCCTCTCTGCTTCCCAGTCGCCCTGAGCAGAGAAGAGCTCCTCAGCCTGCCATCCCCCATGATGGGCTGCCTCACCGAGCCCAGGGCAATGGGGCTGCCCTGCTACTAACTGGATCTCTGAAACCTTGGCGCAGAACAAACTTCTCTGAGTCACCCTCGTCCGGACCTGTGGTCCCAGGGACAGACCACGGCTAACACAGCAGCGTCTTCTCCCTGTGTCCTGACTCTGCCGACTACTTTTCTTTTCTTTTACATTTTACACACGTTACCGGGGTGCAACCCCCACAGCCCAACACCCCCACGTGCACACACCGCAGAGTAGTTCAACCATCTCCCCATCTTGAACGCTCACTCCCAAACCAGCCTGGCACCCTGGTGGCCACTTCTCCATCCCATCCCCGGCCCCAGCCCAGGCAGCCTCCGGTCCATTTCTGGCCGTGTAGACCTGCCTATTCCGGCCACTTCACGTACACACAGCCGCACACCAGGCTGCCGTCCAGGCCCCTGTTTCCTCTAGCTTCCCCCCTGCTCTGGGCCAGGACTCCTTCTCTGGATGGCCAAGTGACAGTCCACAGTGCACACTGGGCACAAGGACTCGCAAGCTCCCTGCCCTTTCTGTCACCAACGGGTTCTCCCCTAGCTCCCTCCTTCCCTGCGGGCTGGGACAGTAGCGTCATGGCAGACCCCACATTCCTCCCTGTTCATCATTTTGTCCTCACAGGCCCCGGGCCAGGGTCAAGGACACAGCTATGAACAGCCCAGTCCCTCCTCCAAGCCTGGTTGCCCAGTGGGCAGGAGAAGCCGTGAGGGGCTGTCACAGTGGGCTTGGGAACGCGGGCTTGTGTCCTTGGATCCCATGGGCGAGCTGGGTCCCTCACCCTGGCCTTCCTCCCTGTCCTGGAGGACAGCTGGTGGGCACAGGCTTGCTGTCCATCTCCTTCCTGTCCTGGACAGACTCTCTTCCTGTGCAACGGATCTGACCACCGCCTCCGCTCCAAGCTATTGGTGGGGGCAGGACTCCCACCTGATGCTGGAGTGGCAGTGGGATCAGCAGCTTGTGAGTCACCAGACTCACAGCCAGGGAGGAGCACGGGCTGGCCATGCAGAGCCACACGGGGTGCAGTTGGGGCAGAGTGACCAGGCAGGGCATGGGAGGCAGGCCTCGCAGTGACAGGGAGGTAGGATGTCCCTGGTCTTGGGGGAGCATGTGATTGGCTTGTTGATCAACTTTGAGGGCTCGAGGGGAGGGGGAAGCTCCCTGGCTGAGGACCAGGGAGGTGTAGCTGGTCAGCTGACCAGGGGACCAGCCGGGTGGGAGGGGATCTCAGGTCAGGCCATGGGCTCAGCCTACCAGGCACCTACTGGGGACAGTCCAGCCCCCACCCCAGCCTGCCAGGGAGGGCCTGATTGATGTGGCCGATGGGTGGGAGACAGGACCAAGGAGACCCAAAACTTGAAGATCTCACTCCCTGCAGGTACACCAGAGCTCCGGGCAGCTGGTGGTGGGCATTCCATCCAGCCCTCGAGTCCCCCTTGCTTGGACATTGGTTTTGCAGCCTCTGCATTCGGCTTGCCGTGGGCTTCGCCCACGGTGCTCATGTGCACCTCCAAAATACCCAGCTGGCCTCTTCCACCCTGAGGTCAGCACCAAGCCCCAGATCTGGCTGTCCCACCCACGGGGCTGGCTCGGCCTTTCTGATCCCCACCCAACATGGCCCTAGTAGCCCTGGATGTGCAGGAGGTGCCCAGCTGAGTCACAGCAGGGACCTGGGCTAGAAGGGGAGAACCGGGTGCAAGAAGAGGGCTCCCCTTCCCACTAGGCCAGGGCGCAGTCCCCAGAGCCGTCCTGAGTCTGCCTGCTGCCCAGTGCAAGCTCTGGGTCACCCATGGGCTCCTACACACGGTCACTCATCAGGAAAAGAGGGCCCCTGCGTCCCTTCCTGTACAAACCCGCCAAGTTCGGGCCAAGTTGCTTGAGGCTGAGGCTCGGGCTTTTCCAGAGAGCTCAGGTCAACCAGCTCCAGACTCCACCTTTCCAAGGCGCCATCTGGGAGCTGGGGGTGGGTCCCTGAGAGGCAGGCGGGTGTGGGAACCCAGGACACAGGGGAGCAAGCGCTCACGTCGCGGTCATCCTGCACCTACCAAAGGTGAAGAAGAGCAAGGTTAGTGTTGGGAGCGCAAGTCCCAGGGCGTTCAGGACTCTGGGGGAGTTTCTCTCAGCACCTAGTGTGTGCCAGGCACGGTCCTAGGTCCCGGGAAGAAAGAGTTCACGGAAAGACGGGGAGGGGAGGGGAACTGCTGTTCACTCAGAGCTGACATTTTGTCAGGGAGACAGACCACAGCAGAGTAAATGGCTAGAGAATGTCATGTTTAAAAGGTGCTAGGGACAAAGGTGAGGGAGGTGGGGTGGGCGCTGCCATCCTGGAGGCCAGCCCAGGCAGAACCCCAGGAGGGGCTTCTCACAGGAGCCCTGGAGGCCGAAAGAGCAGAGCCCTGTGGTCCTGCCCGCCACAGGACGGTGAGTCCTCTGCCCTTTGCAGTTGGGCTCAGGAGAGGTGGTGCCCCAGCCACCAAAGACACCCTTTCCAGAGACTTCCAGGAGAAGATGGAGGTGGCTGGACTGTGCCCTGTGGCAGGAATGTGTAGGGGACCCTGGCGCTCTCCCTGGCCATAGGAGAAGGAGGGTGCTGGGGGCCAGAGAGTTAAAATACCCAGCATGTCCCGCTCCTGCGCTCATGAGCCCTGTCCCGTGCCTGCCCCCAGGGGGACTGTAGGCTGGGCCACTCCTGCTGTCCCAGGCTGTGGTCACTGTTGCCGAGTCTATGACAAACACACGTGGGGCTGGGGATGTGGCTCAAGCGGTAGCGCGCTCGCCTGGCATGCGTGCGGCCCGGGTTCGATCCTCAGCACCACATACCAACAAAGATGTTGTGTCCGCCGAGAACTAAAAAAATTAAATATTAAAAATTCTCTCTGTCTCTCTCTCTCTCCTCTCTCACTCTCTCTTTAAAAAAAACCAACAAACAAACAAACAAAAAAAACACACGTCTCCCGTACATCTGGGTTGTTTTTCCCCTTCTTGGGGAAAAGAAATTTCTTATTTCTTTTAAAAGTCTATTAATATCGATTTGGTAGTTTTCTCTGTCCCATGTGGAGCGACGCATTTTCTCCCAGGTGTCAACGTGCAAACCCTCACTCGCCGTGTGTCTGTGGTCTCAGCCTGGCTGACCCACAGCCTCCTCCTGCCTCCCCCTCCTTCCTCCTTCAGGCCGGCTGACTGCAGAGGGCTGGCTCTCAGCAACAGAACTTCCCGGCATCTGGTGCCTGCCCTCGGGAACATTCTGCCCTTCCTGGGAACAGGCCTCTGTGCTTGCCGCAGTCTGCTTTGCCTCCCACACGCCCCGAGGCTCCCCCAGGCTCAGCAGGGTGAGGACCACAGGCCAAGTGGGGCGGCAGCACCTGCCCCTGGCTCCCCAGGTCTGGAAGAGACTTCCCCTGCATGCAGGATGCGGAGACGGCGGACCACACCGGTGAGGGCCGCTCTTCTTGGGAGAGGAAGGTAATTCCTGCCCCTCAGTCAGGTTCACCACCTGTCCTTCCCCTGGTTTCATTTTTCTGAAGCGCTCAATCACATTAAGCTACTAGCTGCAAGCACATTTTAATTTTCCTGCTTTACACTCCGTAATAAATAGTGACAGGGTGATCGTGTGGCCTTGCCCTCAGCCTTCTCCTCCTCCTCGCCTCATTTCTCTTCATCGTGTTGCCAAGTGTCCTGAGGACTTCAATGCAAGCACAAGGCCAGGCGGCAGACTGGAGGGACCTTGCTGCATCCGCTTTGCTGGCCACAGTGTCCCCAGGCAGGGGCGTGGTGGGTGAGAACCCAGGACAGCGACGTCTCCCTGCTGATCTGTGGGCAGGGGCTTACTTGGCCCTGGCTCCTGAGCTCTGCACACCCACGCCTCTTCTCAGGACAGCTCAGGCCAGCTCAGGCCGCCCACAGGGCCAGCTCCCACCCAGTGCAAGCCAGTGGGGGCCCAGGGCCAGGCGCCAAGACCCACTGGGAGGTATGGGGAGCACCCAGGGCTTAGCTGTGGGGAGCACCAGGCTGGGTGTCTGCTTGATGGAAAAGTGTCCCCAGGCCCCGCCTGTGTGGCTTCACCCAACTTGAATCCAACACATTGTGGAAACGTAGCATCGGCAGTGAACACGCATGTCACCCAGACCAGGAGGCCCTGCAGCTGTCGACCCTGCCATCACTTTGAATCAGACACTGTAACCAACTCTGGGAGGTTTTGAAATGCACAGCAGGGGGTCTGTCAGCAGGTGCCACGCAAACATGGCTAACGAGGGGCCAGAGCTCGGTGGACGTGGTGTCCTTGGGGGTCCTGCAGTCTGATCCCCCAGGGATACCGAGGGTGAAGGTCTCACAAAATTAAAATGTCCATTGGAGAACCATTTCTGTATCTCAGGTTTTGCTCTAAACCTCGGAGCTGTCTTCCGTGTTTACCCTCCATAGAGAGGAGACTGAGATGTACACGTTGTCACCTTTTCAAAGGGGCCACATTTGGTGATGCCCTGAGGAACCCCCCAGTGTCCCTGGCAGGTGATGGCAACAGAACTCAGGCACAGGCTTGTGGCATCTGGGTCCTGCTTCCCTCCCCAAGGAGTATTCCAGAAGGACTGTTCTAAAGTGGCCAGGGTTTGGCCAGCCTTCGCATCTGTTTCTCTCTGAAGTTCTGGGCACGAGGCTGGGGGTGAGCAAGCCCCTCCCGGAGTCTGGAGGGGCTCTGCCCGCCCCTCCTTGGTCACGGGCTCTTGGCCTCAGTTACTGGTCTCGGAGGCACATTGTTTTGCTCGGCGAGACCCAAAACTGCACCGAGATGAATGCTTGCCTCTTCTCACCTAACCACACACAGGCAGGTGGCCTCATTCTGTGAGCTCAATGAGACCAGGGTTTCTCCCATGCTGGTTTTTGTAGTGTCCCATCACCGGGAACTGTCCTCTCTGCATGGTGGAGGCCAGCCCGCCATGTCCTCCTCACAATCCAGAGAATGGAGGGCAAGGGGGGGAGTAGAGGGTCTTGAGAACTCACATCCCCTTTCCAGAAGGATTGGTGACCACTTAGTCCAGCAGCCACTTCCACCAGCAAGGGAGACTGGGACAAGGGTCTCTGACCAGCACAGGCACCGTCCACACACAACAAGGCTGGGCTCTGCTGGGCAAGGCAGGCAGAAGGGACAGGCGGTCTGTGTTGAAGGCCATTCTGCCACCCCCCTGCTTCCTGGGAGGAGCAAATGAGGAGCACAGTAAAGTGCTGAGCGTGTCAGGCTGCCTTACTGTCCACACAGATGTACTGCCATCACCACCACCTTCGTCATCGTCACCATCTTACTCTCAGATAATCCCCTCTGGACTCTGGCTAACCTGTGAGTCCTGCCGCTGGTTTGTTTTACGACCTTCCATACCCTCCATTTGTGTTCAGAATTCCAGTGTGAATAGAACCTAACTCCTTGTTCTATGGAGGTTGCAAATGGTATTTTGGTACATTAATTCTCACAGGTTTTAAAAACAGTTTTGATCATCGAAATTCACAAATTCACATTTGCAAATGTGTGTATAGTTTTAAAATGGCAAACTCTGTGGTCCAACCACGTTGCTTTTGAGATTTTTCTGCAGAGGAAATAACCACAGAGAAGGAAGGAGATTTATCTGTGAGGGTGCTTCTCGCAGTGATATTTATAACCATTGAAAAATTGGAAACAACCTAAATGTTGAAGAATGGAGACCTGGTAAGATGAATTACACTCCATCTGTGCCATGAAATACTATATGGCTTAAAAATTATGTTGTCGAAGAATATTCAAATATATGGAAAAGTAGTCGTGATGTATCTGTTAAATGAAAACGCAAATTTCAGAACCGTGTGTGAAATTGTAACCGTGGTCTGTGAGGGGATCACCACTGTCGGTGAAGAACGTGGCTCTGAGCCAAGATTCCACCCCTGCTCAGCCTGGCTCCCCGCCTAGGGCCCTAGCCACAGGACTTCCTGCCTCCGTTTGTGCCTTTGCAGAGCATGGATCTGACACTGCCCTCCTCAGGGGCTCCAGGCCAAACCCCGCCCCCTGCTCACACATGGCACAACTGCTGGGGGTGCAGGACCTCCACCCCGACACCTCCTGCATGGGGCCTGGGCGCCTCCTGTGGCTCTCCATGAGGGGGCGCCTCTGAGGCACACCGGGCTTTAAGTGCACTGAGCCCTTTGGGATGAGCAGAGCAGGGGCGGTGGTGATGGGGCCCGTGTGCGGTTGTGGCGGACTGGGTTTCTTGTCTGGATTTCTAGAAGATTCCTGTTCATTGTTTGTGGAGCCCTGCAGGAGGCAGGTGTCTGTCCCAGGATGCAGGGGGCTGGGGGAAATGGGCTCTGCTCGTGCAACAGGTGATCTCTGAGCACCTACTGCAGCTTCTGGGCCGACTCCACGCTGCACACTGGGGCTTCAGAGGGGAGGAGAGTCACCTGAGGCCAGGTGTAGCCTAACTGCAGAATGAGGTCATCCCAGAGCCACTTCCTGGGGATCCCTGAGCAGAGCTGGGGCGTCCCTGAGGGGCGGGCTTCCCACAGGGCTACCTGCCAGGCTGCCACTTGAAGGAGGGCAGAGCCCTTGCCGCCCACCTCGTCCAAGTCATCCACACCAAGACATGAGGGGAAGGGCCCCTTGTCCTTCCCTAGCCCTCAATCCACATGTGGGTGAAGGCCCTGAGCTGGAGAGTGGACACTGGGGAGCTGGAAGCCAGCACTGGAGCTCTCGCAGGTCTATGCCACCCGCTGGAGTGCTCCAGGAGACCAGTGAGGAGTGGAGCCCGCAGGCCAGGCTAGCCTCTGCCCCCAGCCGCCATGTCCCTGCTGCATGCCATGGGCCTTTCAAGAGGAGCCAAGGTGCCACCAGGGAGACAGGGCATTTACCTGACCAGGTTGTGCTTCAGGGGGATCCCCCTCCCACAACTGGGTGACAAATCTGGAGGGGAGGGGTCTGGGCAGGGAGAGCAGCAGCCCCAGAAAGGTGATTTGGGTTTCTGAACAGTGAGAGGCAGGGGCAAGGGGCTGTGGTTAGGAGATACTTGGGAGGAGGGGTCAGCAGGGCCCGGGGTTGGATGGCCTGGCTGGGGGAGGCCTGGGAGGGAAGAAGGGGACTTGCCCTGGGCAGGGGACAGGTGGCAAGCCTCTTATTGCGCTGTGGACTCCGAGGCTCAGCAGTGTGGCTGAAGGTGCAAAGACCAGTCCGCTCGTGGAGGAAGAGTTCCGACCCACTCAGTGCCCAGGTCACCAGCTGCACCCTCTGTGGCAAGCAGCCTCCAGCAGCCGGGACGTCCTCATCGCTGTCACCTGCCCCTTTGTTCATGCTTCCAACTCAGGAACCCCAGAGACAGTCATGCTCCCAGCCAGCCCCTCAGGACACCCTGTCTCCCTGTGTCACCTCCAGTGGCCCAGGGCAGCAGTCTCCCACGGGGCTCCTCCCCTGCCACCCCTGGGTGTCTCCAAATGCCAGTGAGGCCAGTGGCCCCTCCCTGCAAGCTCTGAGCAAATGGCCTCTGCCTCACTCAGTGTGTCAACGTCCACACGGGGCCGTGTCCGAGGTAGGACTGAAGCCTGGGAGTGGTGGGGGCCATGGGCAGCGTGTCACGGAGAATCCTGTAGGTCAGAGCCCCAGGCTGGAACTCCGGGGACCCCTGACCCTGAGCAGGTGGTGAAGGTCCAAAGGAAGGAAGATCAGACTCTGGGGGGAGGCCTGGGCCATGGAGGGCGTGTGGCTGGGGCCCTCCCACTCTGCACCTCAGAGGCCTTGTCAAGCCACATGGCAGCTGGTGGAGGTTGCTGGCAGCTCCAGGGTCAGTGCCCAGCTGGGCACTGACCTGAGGGAGCCCCCATTCTCTGCCCACACCCGTCCCCACTGCACACTGATGATGTGAACCTAATTTAATAATTGCCCTGCAAGCATGTGCTTGGTGCCCAGATAGACAGGGTCCAGGCACAAACACAGGACTAAAGACCATGTCCTCCCCTCACCAAGGGCCAGTGGCCTCTCTCTGTACTCTGGACAGCTGGGAACAATGAGAGTCTTTCTTGATTGAAACAAACGTGCCCAGGGAGCATCCATTTCAGTCTTTGGAGGGTTCAGAGTCAGGGCCGCCTGTGCCAGTTGAGGTTGGAGGGTGGTGGGGAGTGTGGGTCATTGTAGTTAGAAGAGCAGGTTCAACAGCATGTGGGGACCACAATGTGTCCTTAACTGAAGCCTCAGATGCAGAGTCAACGCTGCTCACCACCATGCACCTGGTCATCAGCTCACTGGGCCGTCCCTCGTATTTCAAACTCGGCTCCACGTACCATAAACATATATAATTTTTATTTGTCACTTTACAAAAGAAATTTAGAAAAGAGAAATAATGCCACTTGGATTCACAGGAACCAACCAGTGCCTCTCAAAGCCACTTTGATCCCATGGAGACGTAGGATAAAAGCAAATGACCAGAAGGCCAATAGGGTGGCCGGCCCAACAGTGGCACTGCAAGGTCATCACCGAGCTTCCTGAAGGCCTGCGGGGGCGAGGCTCAGGGCTCCAGGGACCCAGGCTGCAGGGCGCCCCCCCGCCCCCCACACCCTCTCATGTTGTGCGAGGGAGGGAACAGGCACAGGGCAGCTGGTAACTCACAAAGCTCCCGTTACCAGGAAGTGGGTTCAAGTCCATGTCGGGCACCCCTAGTCGGGCACCCTTAGTCGGGCACACCGGTTCACCCATGGCGCTGGCCCTTGGGGGCCGTGGGAGGGAAGTGTAGTCCAGGGGCTTCAAAGAACCTGTCGAGGAGGAGCCGCAAGGCCCTGCTGAAGGGAGGCGATGTTCTGTGTGGCTCCACTCTGCGAGTGATCGAGGACCCCCACAGCTGCTCCTGGGCAGGAACCATGGCTGCCGTGCGGACAGGGGTCCAGGCCTCAGCGACAGTGCAGGACCTGCGGTGCCCCAGCAGGACTACCAGGATCAGCATCCGAGCAGGGCTCCCGGCCACCCACCGGAGCAGGAATCCCGGCACGACTCCCACACAGGACACCCGCCACTGCCCCTGTGCAGGAACCCTGGCTGCCACCCCCATGTGGACCCCCATCCACCAAAGTGGGGCTCCTCCGGTCACCTCCATCTTGGGACTCTGCAGCCACTACCATAGTCCCCTACACGCTATAGGTTGCCTGCAACTGAGGACATCTCACAGGCACCCACATCTGGAGACAGCCGACAGTCACAACACTGCATGCCACAGAGCCATGTCTATGACACATTGCCCAACACCATGTCCACCACAACCCTCTCCTCATCGCTGAAAGCAGCCACCTCCATCTTGGGACACCTTCATCACCATCTTTAGTTGGGACAACTCCCAGCTTGGAACTCTGGCTGGGCAGGTCCTGAAAGTATCCAGCCTCCCTGTCTGCCCGGCACCTGCCACCTGGCACAGTGACTGCCCGATACAAAACAGCTCTCTGGTGACAGGTGCACAGTCCCCAGGGCTCAGCCCACAAGACCTCTAGGACAGAAAGGTCCCCAGTTAGGAAGTAGAGAGGGAGGGGTGAGTGGGATACAGATTAGAGACTAAACTAGAGACCGGGAACCGTGAGGTCTACAGGTGATATAAGGAGAAAGACCAGGCGCCCACATCAGACCAGCGGGCCCCAGAGGAGATCCTTGGGGTGCCGTCTCCCATCAGGAAGGGCAAGTGCCATCCCCCACCTCCAGGAGCCCCGCACCTGAGACCGGCTCTCCCACCCGAATAACCTGCACCATCCTGAGGGTGGAGAAACCAGCTAAGGACAGACAAACCCCCTGTAGGATGAGAAGGGAAGCGGAAGAGATACTGATTTCCAACAAAAATAATCCTGGTTTCCTCATTCGAGGTTTTTCCTCTTGCTCTTTCTTCTCCTGCCCTCACGTCCCCAACATTTGTGAAACCAACTGCTTTTCATGAACCAGGCTACCGAGGACTGGGAGGTCTGAATAGTGCATTCCGGTGGTGTTGTCTCTTCTTTTATCTCCTATTTTTACATTTTTATTCTTCTTGATATTGGTGTGTGTTTGTTTCATGTGCTCTACTAACCTCCTGCTCACTTGTCTACCCCAATCACTTCCGCTCTCTTCTCCTGCTACTAACCAATTCCCTTAGATTCCTTTTTCAGGCTTTCTAAGATGTAATAACTCTATCCTCACCTCCTTCCCCCTCAACATCTCATCCTAACCCCCACCCCCGGTTCTTTGTTCACATCAGAAACTGTAGACCCTTTTGCAAACCTACTGTTTATATTGAAGATAATAATTGAACTATTTCCGAACATTGTGACCAAACTGTATACGTCTTCATAGCAGCTATTTGGTTTCAGGTTGTACTGGTTGTATTGGGGTCTGTTAAGATTATCCTCCCCCTCAAAGGACAGGTATTAAACCCTGCAAGGACACTATAAGCCTGTAGGGTGAAAACGATAAACCATCAGATTGCAGTACTAGAAGGGAAGGCACACAGACAACATAAAAAAAAACAAGGGAAGAAAGTGTCCCCAAACCAACCAAGGTTCTACATTATTAGACTCCAGGCCACTACAGCAGAAGGAATTACAGAGAAGGAGTGCAGGGTTACAGTTACGTGATTAAAATGTTCTGTGAATTAAAGGATGACATAAGAGAGCGAATCCAGGCAGCAAAAGACCATTTTAATAAAGAGCTACATAAGCAAATACAGGAAGCAAAAGATTACTTCAATAAGGAGACAAAGGTTCTGAAAAAACAAAAAACAGACAAATCCTTGAAATGAAAGAAACAATAAACCAAATTAAAAGCTCAATAGACAACACCACCAACAGGTTAGATCACTTGGAAGACAGGAGCTCAGACAATTCTTGTCAAAATATATCATCTTGACAAGAACGTTGACCACACAGAGAGGACGGTAAGAAACCATGAGCAGAACACTCAAGAATTGTGGGGTAACATGAAAAGACCAAAGTTAAGAATCATTGGGATAGAGGAAGGCATAGAGATCCAAACCAAAGGAAGGAGCCATCTATTCGATGAAATAATATTAGAAAATTTCCAAACATGAAGAATAAATTGGAAAATCCAATACAAGACACTTATAGGATGCCAAATGTACAAAATCACAACAGATCTCTCCTCATACTGTATGTCTTGCATTTTCATTATGATATTCCTTGGGGTGGATCTGTTAGTTCCAAAAACAGCATGGTATTGGCACCAAAATAGACTTATAGACCAGGGGTACAGAATAGAGGACACAGAGACTAACCAATATAATTACAGTTATCTTACATTAGACAAAGGAGCCAAAAGCATACATTGGGGAAAAGACAACCTCTTCAACAAATGGTGCTGGGAAAACTGGAAATCCACATGCAATAAAATGAAATTAAACCCCTGTCTCTCACCATGCACAAAACTCAACTCAAAGTGGATCAAGGACCTAGGAATTAGACCAGAGACCCTGCACCTAACAAAGGAAAAGTAGGCCCAAGTCTCCATTTGGTAGGATTAGACCCTGACTTCCTTAATAAGACTCCTATAGCTCAAGAATTAAAAACAAAAATCAATAAATGGGATGGATTCAAACTTAAAATCTTCTTCTCAGCAAAAGAAACCACCAATGAGGTGAATAGAGAGCCTAAGGATGGGAGCAAAGTTTTACCAACACACATCACACAGAGCACCAATCTCCAGGGTCTATAAAGAACTCAAAAATCTTAACGCCACAAAAACAAACAACCCAATCAACAAATGGACCAAGGACCTGAACAGACACTTCTCAGAAGAGGATATACAATCAACCAACAAATACATGAAAAAATGTTTATCATCTGTGGCAATTAGAGAAATGCAAATCAAAACTACTCTAAGACATCATCTCACTCCAGTCAGAACGGCAGCTATTGTGAGGACAAACAACAGTAAGTGTTGGCGAGGGTGTGGTGGGACCGCAAATTGGTGCAGCCAATATGGAAAGCAGTAAGGAGATTCCTTGGAAAACTGGGAATGGAACCACCATCTGACCCAGCTATCCCTCTCCTCGGTTTATACCCAAAGGACTTAAGAACAGCATCCTACAGGGACACAGCCACATCAATGTTTATAGCAGCACCATTCACAATAGCTAACCTGTGGAACCAACCTAGATACACCTCAATAGTTGAATGCATAAAGAAAATGTGGTACATATACACAATGGAAAATTACTCAGCATTTAAAGAGAATAAAATCCAGGCATTCACAGGTAAATGGATGGAGTTGGAGAATATTATGCTAAGAGAAGAAAGTCAATCCCCAAAAAACCAAAAGATGCTGATCCATTAAGGGGATGAGTGGAGAGCATGGGGGGATGGAGGAGCTTCAGATAGGGCAAAGGGTAGGGAGGGTAAGGGAGAGGACAGGGTGGTAGGAAAGATGGTGGAATGAGATGGCCATCATTACCCCAAGTACACACATGAAGACATGGATGGTGACTCTGCGATGTGTACAACCAGAGACGTGAAAAGTTGTGCTTTATATGGGTAATATGAATTATAATGCACTCTGCTGTCAGGTATAACAAATTACAATAAATAAAAAACAACAACAACAAAAAAAAAGAACTTGTGAGGCCCGATTATGTCATGGCCCAGGCTATGTGGGCAGTGACCAAACAGACTCCATTTTGCCCTGAGCCTCCACGTCATGTTAGAAAGCCTTCTCCCAGGGAAAACCCTGCCTCTGCGCCTGTCAACAGTTGCCTAGCATAGCATGTTTGCCAACACAAAATGACGATTCTTACACAATGTAAAAGTGTTCTCTCTTGGGTTCCCATCTTCCCTGGACCATGTGCCCTGGCAGAGACTGACTCTCTAGACGTTGGTGACCATTCTGTAACTTGTACACAACTAGGGACCTTTTGGCCACTCCCTTTTCTGCTTATGATTTTAGATCTCATGACGTTTGTTTATGGTTTTGAATCATATCAACAGCCACTTCTACTTTAAGATGGTTTTGGACTATAAAAGGTGTACTCAGACCCCGAGAGGGTCAAAGGGTGTAGACCTGCAGCCTGCCCTTGGCCTGCCTGCTGGTGGATCTGGACCACAGGCTGGTGAATAAAGTTTCCATTCCCGGCTTAGAGATTGACTGAGTGATTTATTGCAATCCCACCTCAACATTTACAGGTCCCTTTGAAAGGATAAAAGAAACTGAAGTTAAAATGTAAAGGACCAGGTATTGTAGAGTTTCTAAGCTGCAAAGCCTGAGTTAAAATATAAAGAACCAGGTATTGTTAAGTTTCTATGCTACACTCAAAGCCTGAAATTCCTGTAGCTGTTAGGACAATTCCCGGGACTGCCCATTAAATAATCCTCCTTGACCACTTAGTTGTTTAACAACTTGGACCCTGTGCAGCTAGGCACGTAGGCACCTCAGGGCCCAAACCAATCAGTTTGAATGTATCCCCCTCCTTAGGAGTGACCTATCACTCCCGCCCTACCTGTTCCAGCCAATGAATGTACTAATCATGTTTGAGAGTCATTGTTTGATTTTCCCGCACCTCATGATGATTTGCTCTGATGTATGCAAAGCCCCCACCCTCCCCAAAAAGTGTACTTAAGCACTGCTCAACCCCTGCTCCGGGCTCTTGGTCGCTGTCCCTTCTTGAGTGAGCCTGGAGCCTCAGTGCACTGGATCCTCAATAAATCCCCTTTTGCTGTTGCATGAGTCGGTCTCTTGGTGGTCTCTTCCTCCATCGTTCGCCAGACCCTTACACCTTTGTAGGAGTGGGAGTGGGTCACACCTGGTTATGGAAGGAGACAAAGCACCCCACCAGCCAGTGCTTCATTCCAAGGTTCCGAGGTGCTCCACCTTAAACAGAGCTGATGACTTTTTAAAAAATCGAATAAATTAAAAGAGATGGACCAAGGCTTAATCAAGCAACTCATTTCAACCTCTCCAGAAATGGAAGGCACGAGAGTATGCAAATCCAGTGTTAATCTGCGCTCAGCTAAAGCATCATCGGCAGCTTGCTTTCTATGCAAATAGGACCCAGAGTGAACAGAACCGGTGACTTTCCGTGGCTGGGCTTGTTTTCTTTGTAAATTGATTTTTACCTCAAAAGACTTGAAATTTCTCACAAATAGCTCACGTGCACACCCCCGCACTGCAGTATTTTTGGTCTGGATTTATTTCATCCATTTCTGAATCAAGAATTCCCTTTAGACCTGCCCAGGACCCTGGGATGCCAGACATGGCGTCCCCCCAGCCCCAGCATGACCATGATGGCAGGGTGGGAAATTGCGGGAGATGGCACCAAGAGCCACGGAGGCTTAAAAGCCACCTCCCCAAGAGTGCTCAAGCACGAGACTGTACATTTTATATGCAGATCTGACTCGTCTTTGAGAGTAAGTGGACACTTAACTCCAGAGCCTTTTTGCAATTCCCTGTTACCCGCAGGGAATCAGCCGTCAATAAAGTCAAACCCACTTCCTGAACAAAGAGTTCTGGAAAACTTTCCTTTTAGCAAGGCAGTGGACTCACCAGGCTCCTAAGCGCTGCTGAAAGATTCCAGTTTGGACCCAGCTCTTGGGAGGCTGAGCGCCCCCTCCCTGGGCCCCGCAGGGCTGTGCTGCAGAACCTGGGAAAGCAGGCACACCCTGGCCTCCAGCTCAGCGGCCAGGGGCTGGTGGTGTGAAGGAGGAAAGAACCGAAGGAAAAGGGGGCCATGCTTCCAGATGCTGGTGCAGAAAGAGACCTTCTGGGTAGGACCCAAAGCACAGGCAACAAGCAAAACTCGACAAATGGTGCTACGTCCAACTAAAAGGCTCCCGCACCACACAGGACACAGTCAGCAGTGAGAAGAAATGACCCGGAAAACGAGTCAAAAAACTGGCTTTGATCAGTGCACACTGTACACATGTCTGGAATTGTCACCCAGAGCCCCAGTCACCAGAACTCAGTCATCCAGAACCCAGAACCCAGCCATGTAGAACCCCAGTCACCAGAACCCAGTCACCCAGAACCCCAGTCACCCAGAACCCCAGTCCACAGAACCCAGTCACCTAGAACCCAGTCACCCAGAACCCAGAACCCAGAACCCAGCCACCAGAACCTAGTCACTCGGTACCCAGAACCAAGCCACGTAGAACCCCAGTCACCCAGAACCCAGTCACCCAGAACCTCAGTCACCAGAACCCTGTCACCCAGAACCCCAGTCACCAGAACCCCAGTCACCCAGAACCCCAGTCACCCAGAACCCCAGTCACCCAGAATCCAGTCACCCATAACCCAGTCACCCAGAACCCAGAACCCAGAACCCAGCCACCAGAACCTAGTCACTCGGTACCCAGAACCAAGCCACGTAGAACCCCAGTCACCCAGAACCCAGTCACCCAGAACCTCAGTCACCAGAACCCTGTCACCCAGAACCCCAGTCACCAGAACCCCAGTCACCCAGAACCCCAGTCACCCAGAACCCCAGTCACCCAGAATCCAGTCACCCATAACCCAGTCACCCAGAACCCAGAACCCAGTTACTCAGAACCAAGAACCCAGTCACCAGAACCCAGTCACACAGAACCCAGAACCCAGCCATGTAGAACCCCAGTCACCAGAACCCAGTCACCCAGAACCCAGTCACCCAGAACCCAATCACCCAGAACCCAGTCACCCAGAATCCCAGTCCACAGGACCCAGTCACCTAGAACCCAGTCACCCAGAACCCAGAACGCAGAACCCAGCCACCAGAACCCAGTCACCCGGAACCCAGAACCAAGCCACGTAGAACCCCAGTCACCCAGAACCCAGTCACCCAGAACCTCAGTCACCAGAACCCAGTCACCCAGAACCTCAGTCACCAGAACCCAGTCACCCAGAACCTCAGTCACCAGAACCCAGTCACCCAGAACCCAGTCACCTAGAACCCAGTTACCCAGAACCCAGAACGCAGAACCCAGCCACCAGAACCCAGTCACCTGGAACCCAGAACCAAGCCACGTAGAACCCCAGTCACCCAGAACCCAGTCACCCAGAACCTCAGTCACCAGAACCCAGTCACCCAGAACCTCAGTCACCAGAACCCAGTCACCCAGAACCCCAGTCACCCAGAACCCCAGTCACCCAGAACCTAGAACCCAGTCACCCAGAACCCAGTCACCAGAACCCAGAACCCAGTCACCCAGTCACCCAGTCACCCAGAACCCAGAACCCAGTCACCAGAACCCAGTCACACAGAATCCAGAACCCAGTCACCAGAACCCAGTCACCCAGAACCCAGTCACACAGAACCTAGAACCCAGGCACCCAGAACCCAGTCACCCAGAACCCAGTCACCCAGAACCCAGAACCCAGTCACCAGAACCCAGAACCCAGTCACCCAGAATCCCAGTCACCCAGAACCCAGAACCCAGTCACCAGAACCCAAAACCCAGAACCCAGTCACCCAGAACCCAGAACCCAGTCCACAGAACCCAGTCACAAGAACCCAGTCACCCAGAATCCCAGTCCACAGAACCCAGAACCCAGTCACCCAGAACCCAGTCACCAGAACCCAGAACCCAGTCACCCAGTCACCCAGTCACCCAGAACCCAGAACCCAGTCACCAGAATCCAGTCGCACAGAACCCAGAACCCAGTCACCAGAACCCAGTCACCCAGAACCCAGTCACACAGAACCTAGAACCCAGGCACCCAGAACCCAGTCACCCAGAACCCAGTCACCAAGAACCCAGAACCCAGTCACCCAGAACCCAGTCACCAGAACCCAGAACCCAGTCACCCAGAATCCCAGTCACCCAGAACCCAGTCACCCAGAACCCAGTCACCAGAACCCCAAACCCAGAACCCAGTCACCCAGAACCCAGAACCCAGTCCACAGAACCCAGTCACAAGAACCCAGTCACCCAGAATCCCAGTCCACAGAACCCAGATTCCAGTCACCCAGAACCCAGTCACCCAGAACCCAGTCACCCAGAACCCAGAACCCAGTCACCCAGAACCCAGTCACCCAGAATTCCAGTCCACAGAACCCAGTCACAAGAACCCAGTCACCCAGAATCCCAGTCCACAGAACCCAGAACCCAGTCACCCAGAACCCAGTCACCCAGAACCCAGAACCCAGAACCCAGTCACCCAGAACCCAGAACCCAGCCACGTAGAACCCCAGTCACCCAGAACCCAGTCACCCAGAACCCAGCCACGTAGAACCCCAGTCACCAGAACCTAGTCACCCAGAACCCAGAACCCAGTCACACAGAACCCAGAACCCAGAACCCAGAACCCAGTCACATAGCGCCCCAGTTGTGGACACCGCACCGCCCAGCTTCCCGTGCCAGCCTCTGCGCTGTGTGCCACCCGCAGCGCCAGGCTCCGGAGACGCAGGGCCAGGCAGAGGTGCACCGTGCGGGGTGCGGTTGTCTCTGCCTCTGGCCCAGAGTGGAGGTCACAGCCCTGGGCAGGAAGGCTCCTGGGGCAGGAGAGCGGGTCATTGGAGGAGGCAGCCCCTGGGCAGAGCCTTACGGGTGCCGAAGAGGTGGTGAGGAGAGGGAACAGGTCAGGACAGCCCTTGCGGGCAGGGGACGGCAGTGACAGTGTGGGAAGCAGCGCGCACACAGTGCCAGCTTGCCCGGGCGCTGGGGAGCAGGGCCCCTCCAGGGAGAAATATGCATCATACAGCCCTTCCTCCTGCTCCCAGACTCCTCACAAAGGCCCGACCTGGGCCCTGGGGACGTGGAGGCCAGGGCAGCAGGGGCAGAGCTGGGAGAAGGCCGGGTGGGCCGGGGCCAGGGCGACGGGACAGCTCGCAGGCCTGGGCAGTCTGAGGGCAGAGCCACGGGACGCTGCTGGCAGGAGAAGGGCACAGTCGGACTGTGCGTGACCCATAGTCCTGGAAGGCCTGGCTCCCCCAAATCGTCCCTGACCTGCCAGACACGGTGCCACCAAAGGCTGTGGCAGGCACTCAGCTCCCAGGGAGGGAGGCAGGCCCTGGCCTGACCACGAGAGAGAACTGGGGCTGCCAGAGCCGAGGCTTGGTGAGGTGGGCGGGTGAGGTGGGCAGCTAAGGGAGGCAGGGGAGGCAGGCAGGTGAGTGAGTGGGTGAGGGCAGTGGTGAGGAGGCAGGGAGCTGGCAGGGAGGTGAGTGAGGCTGGCAGGGGAGGCTGGCAGGGGAGGTGAGTGGTGAGGAGGCAGGGAGCTGGCAGGGAGGTGGCAGGGAGCTGGACTTTGCGAGACAACAGCAGGCGTGACAGAACCCACCCAGCGGATAGAGTGTGGCCCTGACGTGGCACACCTGGGGTGGGAGGAGGATGCCCAGCACAATGCTGGGTCTGGGAGAGAAGCATCTGCCTTGGCAACAGGCGCCCACAGCGCACCTCACGTCCTGCAGGCGCACAGCGGGGCCCCTGCTGTCCTCCTGGCCAAGGGACTCCTCTGGATGTGATGGCCACAGACCCAGACCTGCCCTACCCATCAGGGCCCTCCCAGGGAGCAGGAGTGTCCAGTCATCCCCACCAAGGCAGGAGAGGACGAGGACCGTGAGGGCTCAGGACAGACGGGACCAGCGGAGCCACGGGAGGCGCCAGGCAGCCCAGCGGATTAAAGTCACGGCTGACGGGAAAGAGCTGATCTGGGCCTCTCCTGCACCCCCGGGGGCCTGGCGGGAATCTCAAGCTCTGGAGCCCCCAACCCCGACCCAGGGACCCGGAGTCCCCCACCCGGCCTCCCAGCCTTCCCAGCGGGTCCACTCGTGACTGAATCACAACACACTCCCTGGCAGAAGGACTTCCCCAGACCGCGAAGCCCAGTTGCTGTGTCCTCAGATCCTGCACCTGGGGCCAAGAGAGGGGACCTCACAGAACTCAGCACATTTCCCAGCAGAGCCGGCGGGCTGGGGCGGAGAGTAGGGCAGTTGGCCAGACATGTCTCCTGTGGCTCCTGTCAGGACACGCGGCAGCGTCTGCTGCTGTCATGCGGCACCGTGTCTTGCTGCGGTGAAGGCCACTGTGGTCATGTCTCTGCTCAGAACACGCGTCAAGCACGACGTTCTGGGGGCCATGGTCATGGTCGAGTCAGGACGGAGAGGGACATGCTTTCGTCCCCAGCCCTGGCTGGAGGTCTGCCCAGACTGCGCACGGAGAAGCAGACCACCAATGCAGCGTTGGAGAGGCAGCAGCGAAGGTCAGCGCTGTCCATGGTGGCCTGGCAGCCACAGGGAAAGCCCAGGGAAATGGCGGTCAACTCTGGCCCAGATGAGAGGGCCTGTCCAGGCAGCGACCCGAGCCCAGCACCGATGCCTTCTGTCCAGAGATGAATGACACCAAACCCAGCGCTTGGAACACCCATCCTCGGCAACAGGGGACAAGCCCAGGTGTGGACAGTAAGCCCCCAGAGACCGTGACGGGGCCATGCACAGAGCTCCACAGAGACAAAGGCGCACTCTCTGGGCATCGCCCGCCGCGTGCATGGCCAGAGTCCACGCACTTCAGTAAAGACCCAAACAGGGCTCTTCACGGAATCAACGATCCTGCTCTGAGAGCCACGAGGAAGAAGGGAGAGTTGGGAACATGGAGGGCCTCCGAACACCAGGCAACGAAGAGGGGTGCTCCCTGGGACAGGTGGACAGGTGGTCCAGTCCTCAGGCACAGAAGGAACGCAGACCGCCACCCCCAGGACAGGGACTGCCACGGAGCAGCGAGGAGGCCACGGACCCACCAGGTCAGGGTGAATGGCGACAATGGAGAAAATGATGGAATTTCATTGACCGGTCACTGCTGCATGTCACCTCCTGGGGACAGAACGAGACAGCGAGCCCTTCACTGCCCTGACTCACGTGGATCAGGAAAACAGCCGCAGAACAAAGCTCTGCAAAAGCCAAACGTCACTTTATTTCTGGGGAGCACGGAGCTGGAGGGCCGGCTGGTGTGGCCTGAGGGTGTCCCCAGGACCCCAGGTCCTGGACTCTGGCTTCCTCTCGTGCCATGGGATGTCCCTCTGACACACGCTACCCCCATGAAGTCACACACTCCTAAGCCACCTGATGGACTGCCCAGCCTTGGGCTTTCCTCCTCCAAACCTGAGAACGGAATAGACTTTCTTCTCTGATACTTTGTTACAGCTGCAGGAAATGGGCTAAGCCAGCGCAGGAATGAGCAATCCTCTAACGGCCTCCTCAAGGTGGCCGGGCCTCTTGTCCTGTCCCAGATACGCTGGCAGGCAGCCTCCTTCTGGTAGAGCATGGACCACCCTGGAGGACCAGGGAGTGCTCAGAGAGTCGCTCCTGAGAGCAAAGAAAGTTACCAGACAGGGCTGCTCTCCAAACCTGCGATCGGACAGCCCCAAACTTACAGAGGGGACAGGGGTGGCAAAGCGACCCAACCCAGGGGGCAGTGGGCAGAAACAGTGGGAGAAGAGCCCCTCTGTCACATGCACATGTGAGTGCACACACACACACACACACACACACACACACACCCCTCAGGCAGATCCCAGAGGTATGAGAGTTGGTAGCAGAATCTCTAGTGAAACACAGAGGGTCATGCCACACAGAGAAGAAGTGTTTTTAAATGAGATGCAAGAGGAAAATCATTGAGAAGAAATGGATACGTTGACGACATTAGAATACGAGGCTTCTGGAAAGATTCTCTTACAAAACGAGACAGTGTAATAAAAAAACCACAGCTTGACCTTTGTCTCTGTCTGTCCACTCCAGCTGCCATGACTGGGGCTGCGGACCCATGCCCAGACCTCAGGCGGTCACAGTCCTGTCTCTTCTCTGTGCTTGACCTGAGGAGACAGGAAGTCCCTCTCGTAAGGACACAGTGCTGTCACACAGGCCCACTGTCACATCCTCATTCCACTTCAGTCTTTCCTCAGAGGCCTCATCTCCAAACATGGCCATCCTGGAGGTCCCAGCTTCACCATGTGGCCTTGGGGACAGGGGCACTCGGTCCATGACACAGGTAACCATCTCCCAGCCAATATCCAGGCTGAGTAGGAGGCCACGTTGGCAAGGCCTGAAGAGGGGTCCACTCTGGGGCAAGGGAGATACGGGGTCAAGGGAAACCCCAGGTCTCTGGCACAAGCCACCGTGGACGGAGGTGCCCTTCCCCCCACGTGTGCAGTCACACGCTCTTACACACCATGTATATTAAAATACACGTTTACACTCACATGTGCACCACATGTGCACACCTAGATAACACGTGGGTTGCACGCACACCGATATGTGCGTACATGTCACACATGTGCATTCACTCACAGTGCGTGTCCACACACTCATAAGGCATGTTTATACTCGCCCTCCACACACCCCACATTGACCCACAGTCCACATGTACATACATGTATGTCCTGCACATGGCCACACACACCTTTCCCCTCCCTAGGGACAGAGGCAGGCCTCCTGTGGGGGTGGGGGACGCTGACTGTTTTGGACGTGGTGACATGTTGAGACACAGAGTATCTGTGGGTCACCCTGGAGAGGTTAGGGACAGGCCACAGAGATGCTGGGGGCCAGAAGCCCACCCAGTGCTTTGGAGCTGAGGTCGGGGATGGTCGGCCTCCGGGTATATGACACCGTCCAGGAAAGAGGTGGAGGGACTCTGAGGCCCAGGCAGCTGGCAGGGATTCCTTTGTCCCCCAGCCATGTGACCGCTGGCCAGGAGTCCCTGTGGGCTGGAGCCCCAGGCAGTGGCTCTTGTTCCCTGTGCTTCCCTGGCTCCCGGCTCCAGGTGCACCCCCTAGGACTCAGCCTTGGCCCACTTGGCTCTGTTCTGGGTGACGTTGGGCACAGTTGGTCACAGGCCTTCCCCCTCTGCTCCCTGCCCCGCGGACCTCCCGAGGCTGCTGTGAAACACGGGAGGACACGGGCAGTGAAAGGCTGACCCTGTCCCGGGCTCAGCCTCCGTATGAGCGCCTGCTGGGGGCAGGGATCTCCCTGGGCCTGAGAGGGGAGGCCCCGGGTGAGGATGGCACTCCAGGCCTCACAGCCCTAAGGGACTGAGGCAGAGCTGTTGGCACCTGTCTACACCTGGGCCAGCGAGTGCCTTGTAAAATGCAGACCCGCGAGCTGTTGTGGTGATTTTATCCCGGGGCTCTCAGATTTCTGACCTCTTTCTCACACCATTCTGTGGACACCATCCTTTGCTCCTTCCTCGGTGTGCAGACCCCATGGTCACTGGATTCTGTATTCCACCAGAGCTCTCATACCGTCCATCATCCCGTAGACGGTGTGGGTATTAGACTGGGGCTTGGTGGAGGATCCCGGAGCTTCTGAGCAAATGGGTGGTGGGATCCAGGACAATGAAGCAGAACGGGGGGCACTGACGCGTCCCCCTCAGCCTCCAGCTGGCTGGATGCCTGGCAAAGAAGCCGACTCCCACGGGGGCCAGCTGCTCAGGACCCTCCCGTCATCGGGGCCTTACAAAACCACGGCGGCCCAGCTGGCCCCGGGCTGGGCTGGCTGAAGGCTGGACTCACCAGGACGTCCATGGAAATGAAGCTGGGCGTCCTCACAGCTGGCCTCTTCCACTGAGTCTTCTGTCAACAGAACCTTGACCCTGGGCCTGGGGGTTGGTGGAGGAGGCCACTGGGCCTGGGGGTTGGTGGAGAGGCCACAGGCCCTGGGGACCCGGCCAGAAGGAAGCTGAGCCTGGGCTCACTCTTGTGTTAATGGGCGATTCCACAATTACAGCCACTTCTCCACCTGGTTTGGTTACGGCTGGTGCCACAGAAGCCACAGTCCAGGGGACTTCGACCACGCATCTGGGGGCTGGAGGTTTGGTATCGAGGCGCAGCAGACGGGCGTCTCTGGGGTCCCTCCTGGGCTTGCGGTGCCGTCTTCTCCCTGGGTCCTCACGTGGTCTTTCCCGTGTGTGCTAATCCCATCTTTTAAGGTCATCGGTCCTGCAGGAGAGGGCCACACCACAGACCTCCTTACCGTTTGTGGCCCTGGCCTCCAAACACAGTCACGTTCTGAGGACAAAGAGAGGGCTCTATGGGGACCAGCTGCCCGGGTCAGAGCTGCTCTCAGAACCAGGGACTCGGGCCTCTCGTCCTCCTCCCCATACCCTGCCCGGCCCCTCCACGTCAATGACTGAAGACACGCTGCGGTGGGGCCGGCCTGCGTGCGCCTCTCCCGGGGCTGGGGCTAAGGGGCAGCTCGGCCATTTCTCTTCCCCTCCGTCCTCTAACCCCAGAGACTGCAGATGCAGCAAGTCTGAAGGTGCTTGGAATATTTGAAAAATGGCCCCCTGGAAGCCAGAGGGGGGGAAAGGCCAGGGAGCGGCGGGTAGAAGGAGCACAAATTTCGATAGGTCACCCTTCATGCGCTCTGAGTTATTGGGCTGCTCCTTCTGTAATTTCCTCCCTGGCGACAGCCGGAGCCTTTCCCGGGGTGAGGCTTTCCCATAAATCTGGGTGGCGCAGACTCTGGTCCCATCACGCCAGGACCTGGGGCACCACCCTTGCTGGCCGCCTGGAGTCCCGGAGACCTGTCCTAAGACAGGACCCTTGGGGGAGAAGGCAGGAACTGGCCTGCCCCCCAGTTCTCCCAAAGTGAGCCGAGCGTCTGTCGCCACCTCAGCCTGGAAACCCACACGTCACCCGCCAGCGACCTGGGAACCCACCAGAATGGTCCTTCCCCTTGATCCAGTGGGCCCCTGATGGCTCCAGGCTTCTAGCCACGGCTGGGCTCTTGTGGTGGCCGGCTACGCCCGGGAGGGCCAGCCAAAGCCCAGGAGCCCAGGAGCCCTGTTTCACGGGGATGGAAAATGTTCCCTGCACTCGGCAACCAGCATGGGGTCGGGAGCTCTGCTGCAGGAACCAGGGCAGAGACCAACTATCCAACAAAAGGCTCGCCTGGCCCCTGACACTCAGGGAGTGACAAGTGAGGTGCAGTGTGACAGGAACTGGGGACAGAGATGTATGCACAGATGCATTTCTTATTTCACAGAGATCTTGTGAGATTAAAAGCTGAAAACCCAACTCAACACCAGACTGCAAAGCTCCCAGTCCCTTCCTGGCTGGTGTCACAATTCTCTGCCAGAGATGAGCCCTGGAACGTCCTCAGCCATCCCCAGGCTGCACGATACAGGCAGGACCTGCTCCTCTAAAGGGTGCACCCAGCACAGAGGGCACAGAGGGCTCAGAGGACTCAGAGGGCTCAGAGGGCACAGAGGGTGCAGAGGTTGCCCTGTCTGCAGAGCCGCGCCGTGCACATCCTGACTGCAGAGAGCACAGCATGTCAAGGGGCAGCCCCTGCTCTGCAGCGTGGGGACCGGGCAAGGACCACAGGGCACTCGGCAGTGCACCAGTGCAAAAGGCTGGAGTTTTTCAACATAACTAAATAGTACCGAATGTGGACAGTTGGTTTTGCTCACAAGGCACAATTGCTGTGTCTATGGTGAAGTTACTGGAAACAAAGGCACACGACAGCCCGCGGCTCTCTCAGCAGCCAGAGAAGCCACATCAGGACTGCCCAGCCCACCCCACCACGGGCCCAGCACCGGGCACACAGCACGGAACTCCAGTCACAAGGCTCTCCGGCACCACTGCTCCTCTACAGGGGCAGGAGTGAGACGTCTGTGCATCGAGCAGCAGGGTGTCCCGCACACACCAGGTGTGTGCACAAGTGTATCATGTGGTGTTTACACGTGTGCAGTCACACATACTTACACACCATGTGTATTAAAATACAAGTTTATGCTCATACACACCACGTGTGCACACCTAGATAACACGTGGGTTGCACACACACTGATATGTGCACACATGTCACACACGTACATTCACACACAGCATGTGCCCACACATGCATAAGGCATGTTTATACTCACACTGCACATACACCCCACGTTTATCCACAGACCACATATGCATACCTGTATATCTTACCCATGGCCACACGCACTGTACGCACCTGTGCACACACGTGTGTAACACAATGCACACACATCGACACCCACACCATGTGCACACTCACACTGCAGGGTATTGTTTTACACACACACATCATGGCAGGATGAACACCATGCTGGGTGAACACTCACCGTGCACGTTTGCACAGTGCACACACCCACCTTACACGCACTTTCACACCTTCCTCACACCTCCGTCATCACACCCAGCATCTCTCACTCCTACCGACACACCAGGCTGTCACACACACATACACTGCCTCACACCCACCCACACTTCACTCCACACACGCCCTCATTGACACTTCCCGAGACTGCCGAGACCCAGAGGGCCCGCACACCCGCCTGCTCACCCACAGCCCTCACACCTGGCACTCTCCTCTTCTCCCATTTCTGCTGCACACACTCACGCCGGCTCTCACACATGCTCATGGCCTCTCACCATCACACATGCAGAGCTGAGCCGTGTGTGCAGATCAAAGGAGTGATCATGGCTGATGGACGGGGTCAGGTGAACAGGGTCACCCTGAGCAGGGGACACACACTGTCTAGGCTTCGGTTTGGGGGGACAATGATGCCAGAGGCCAATTGGGTAGAGGCCTTTTGGTTCAGGAGCCCAGAGTGTCGATCCCTGTGCCCTCGTTCCTAGGGCTGGTCAGGGGACAGACCCGGGACCAGAGCGGGCCGGCTGCCCTTCTGATAGCAGGGCATCTGCTCTTCTCGTGGACGAAGCTTAGGGCTCTTGGTAAGACCTAAGTCCTCCGGAGCAGCCAGGTCACATCGTCACAGGGTCCTGTCCTCCACTGAGGCCCCCAGGATGGCTTTGCCTGCAGAGGACCTATGAGCGGCTCCCGTGGGTGCCAGCCCTGCTCCAGTCCTTGACCCAGGGCCAAGTCCCCCCACCCCTCCAGGGTGTTCCAGCATGTGCAGGAAATCAGTGCACAGGAGACGGGTGCAAACCACCTCTGGGGTGACTCCCGACAGCAGAGAGCTGTGGGATGGAGCTCAGGGAGGCTGCCTCTGAGGGACAATGGACACTGACCAAGCCAACAAGGGAGGAGCCATGGAGCCTTCTGGGGATGGTGCACAGGGAGGAGGGTAGAGCAAGGGCAAAGGCCCAGGGGCAGACCTCAGGAGATACCGCGCTGGAAGGGGGCAGGTGAAGCCTCTGGCCGGCTGGGGGCAACTCGGGTGATCACCAGGGGATTGGTAACTACTAGAGGCTCTAGTCACGGTCACCAGCACAGCCCAACACTGGAGCGGACGGCTCTGGAGGGGAAGGTGTGGGGTCTGCTCAGCAAGGGGTCCCTGCAGGGGTTGGGAGGGGTCCACGGAGCCTTCAGTGGGTTCCTGGCTTGGGACACACAGGAAATGGGGGGTAGACGCACACGTTGAAATATTCTCACTACACAGGACACTCCTGGCTGGGCTTGAGTCCCTGCGGCCAACCGCTGATGTCTGAGCGCCACTTCTCCGTTTTCCTGTGACTTCTCGTAACCCTCTTCCAGAGGCACCCTGCCCAGGACCGTGGCCCCTCAGCCGTGAGTCTCGACGCTGAGGTGGCCAGACTCCCAACGGCCCGCGCTGTCGACTTCTTGCCCAATCCTGGGCCAGCAGCATGGAAACAATTCCCCCAACAAAGATCAAATATTCAAAACCAGAGCGAAGGAGGAAAGGCAGGCTTTATTAAAACGCCTCCATCATCCAAACAGGCGCCTGCAGGACCTCTTTAGTAACTCATCCTCCTAGATGGAAATTATCACCCAAGGAAGAAGGCTAATAAAACTGGCGTCCCCATCAGTCAGCTTAATTCACAGCATAGCGCTTTCCCCGGCCCATCACGGGCCGCGACTGACAGCCAGCTGAGCATCGCCATTCCCCTGGAGAAGTGCCTCCAAGGGCGGGCAGCGCAGTGCAGCACTGGGCGCTGTCTCTTTCAAGTCGGGGAAGTGCCTTGAGGAGCAGCCGGCGGGGAAGGCACCCTCCCGCCCTTCCTTCCAGACAGACTCGGGCTGCACATGGCTTCTCAAGGTCTCCCCAGGTGAGTGCTCCTCGCACACCTGCAGAGGGGGAGATGGGCTTTATAACGAGGCCCCTCTGCACACAGCCGGCAGCCCCTTCTTCCCAGTGGAGCCCTCCACCAGCCTGGGCTCCCTGAGCACCCTGCTGCCCCCCACCCACATCCTGCGGGGATGCAGCTCTGGGCACTGATGACCCGGGGCTCAGAGTTACCCAAGAAGGGCCAGGGTTGGGGGCCAGGCATGATGCCCGGGATGCACAGGCCAGATGAAAGACACAGTCCCAGGCTCGAGCTAGAAATGGCAACGTCGACGCCCAGAGAAGCGTCTTCAGGACCAGACTCAGACCCAGGCCTGGCCTGGGGTGACGTGAGAGTCCGATGGAACCTGAGGTCTCTGACGAATGGGACCCGAGGCCAGAGCGCGGGTCCCCGGGGGGGATAAGAAGGGGGTGTCGTCAACAGCTGCAGAGGGACCCTAAGTAGCCCCAGTCCCACCACAGTGGCACACTGGGCACCGACCTCCTGCTGCGGAGATGGACGGCTCCCAGGACTCCTGTTCAAACCACTCACTTCCCTCCCCATGTGTCAGTTCCTCCACCACCAGCCGAGGGGGAGGTGGCCCCAGTGTGCCCCTCTCCTGTGTCAGCCTTCAATGAAAGTGCTTTCTTTGTGCAGAACCGAGTGCTGCAGGCATCCTTCAGGCGTCTGGTGCCTTGGGCAGCAGGCAAGCCCTTCTCCATATCAAAGGTACCCCAGGCTGGGGGCTTCACCAGCAGAATGGGTCCTCGCAAGGCTCTGGAGCCCTGTGGTCCCTGGTCAAGGTGTAGGCAGTCTGGGCCCTGTGAGCCCACGAGAAAGCGCCTGTCCCTGAGCCCCCCAGCTCTGCGTGTTGCTGGCCCTGCTACCTGTAGGGCCACCACCCGGCCATGGCTGTCTTTACATGGTGTCCTCCCCGGGTGTGTGAGGGTCCTTCTCCCTCTGTGCCCTTTCTGTGTCAGAGAAGAATTGTGGACAGGAGAGAAGAGGACCCCAGGTGCCCACACAGAGGGGCTGGGCCCCACCCAGGGCAGCAGAGCCCTTCAGGGAGGGGGAGCGAGAGGCTCAGGGGGTTGGTGGATGGAGACTTCTAGAAAGCACACGGCAGGGTGGGCGGGCAGGCTGCAGGCAAGGCAGAGCCACGGTCAAGGTCAGGGTGACCAGGACTCAGGGAAGGAGTGTGACTGGCGGCTGGTGGAGGATGGAGGCCTTGACCAAGACACCGGGTCCTCCTGGGCTGAGGCCGCCCTGGATGGGCCCAACCTGACATTACCAAGACCCTGTTTCCTTCTCCGAACAGCTGCAGGTCCAGGGAGCCAGGACTTCTGTCTCACGGGGGCTGCAAGCCACCCCACCCAAGAGAGAGCTCCTTTACCTTTAAAATACCCATGGGGAGGACCTCTGCAGGTCAGGGCTGGACTCAGTCAGGGGCTGCTGTCCAGGGAAGCCATGCCCTTGTCCTGGGCCAGGGGGACTCAGAGGAGCATGGCCCTGGCCTGGTCCCAGGGCGAAGCCGGAGCACACCTCTGCAGGGCTGTCCTCCCTGCAAGGAGCGGCTTCCACCAGTGACGGCTGGGCCTGGAGGGATGACCTCATGGCCTGGCTGCTGGGCTCTGCTCCTGTCTGCCGGCCCGGCCCCCCACGCCTGTGCCAAGCACGAGCTCCAAGGAAACCAAGGGACAGGGATGAAAGCCCTGGCTCCACGTCTTCCTGACCCTCCAGCTCGACGCCCTGAAGAGGCCTCCACTGACCAAGCGCAGTTGACCTCAACTGAACTGGGCTGCGCAAGGCAGGGTGCCCCGGGCCGTGAGGGAGCCCCTGCTTCTCCGTGTCACCTGCCTCCCACGACCCGTTCAGAGCTGGAGGCCAGGTTCCCTTCCTTGATGGACAGTTTCCCAGTGACCTAACCCGGGTGAGGCCAAGCTCTGAAACGGGAGGAGTGACGCATCTCTTCCCATTCTGCCTTCCGAGTCTGGGGAGGGAGAGTTCTATCTCAAAAGGGCTTTTTTCCCAGCTCCTGAGGGGTGAGTTGGAAACCTCAGGAAGTGACATTTTGTGGCTCCTCTAAAATGGAACAAAACCAGTGTGTGAGAGTGCAGGAGAAACGGAGAGGACGAGGGCACTTTATCAATTTCTTTTTAAAGACCTTCTGTAAGCAGCCAAGGGTTCTTCCAAATTGTGAGACAGAATGACCCTGAATCTTTGGAGGATAAAATTTTGGGCTCATTTGAGAAAAAATCCTCCACATGTTTGCACTGCCTGGTTTCTATGGGAACCTGTGAGGAGCCCCACGATTCCCGGGAGGGCTATTTTTATATGAAGCCCGCCCTTCACGAAGGAAACGGACAGGGCAGGCGGGAGGCCGGGACGACCCTGGGATGAGGCTGAAAGATGGTGCATCTGCACTCCAACAAGAGGCCAGCGTCGCGGATCCCGCATGGGCAGGCAGACGGGGCATCCCTTCTGTTTGCAAGAAGACTCTGAGCTGTGGTCACTGTGTGCCAATGCCCCTCAGGGAGGACCGCAGTCCCTAAGCTGCACCTCCAAACTGGGATCTGCAGGTGAACAGGGACCCTGACTGCGGACAGGGACAGGTGAGGGCAGGAGGTTAGTTGTGGGCTCAGAGCCCTCAGGGAGGGTGCCCAGCTGACTGGGAACAGAGGGTCCCGTTATAGGAACTGGTGCAACCCCCCCACACACAGCAGCCTGCCCTGGGCCTGCCCTGGTCACCTGACCTGGAGATGTCAACGCAGGCCCTTCCCTCTGAGAAAGGAAGAGAAGGAACTTGTGCATACAGACAAAGGACACCAGCGGCGGCCAGTGTGTGTGGCCAGCTGCAGCTGGCTCCCTGGTTCCTCCTACCCCCGCCGGGAACATGCCCTCCCGCAGCAGCCCAGCAGCCGCTGGAGTAAATACCGTGGGTCTCTTCCAGGTCACATTTCCTCCAAAATAGACCTATTTTAAAAATAATAAGTGAATCAAACAGTAACAGGAAGCTGATGAGGCTAAATGTGAGCACCTGTTTTTTTCTCTCCTACACAAGAAACGAAAATAAACTCACTGTAATGAGAATCAAGTGCAGAAAATGGTGCCTCATTAATGGAGTGCCTGGCTGATTAGCCGCGCTCCCTAGATGTCACTGTGTCTTCTCTACTGATTGACAGCGCAGGGAGAAGAAGGAAGGGGTTCCAGTCAGGGGCGACCGGCCAGGTGCTGGGCTCCATGGAGCACTGCCCCTGCTCAGCTCCCAGCACCCGGGACCCGTGGCCTCCAGCCCTGACTCTGCCCACCTGCTGTGGCCAGCAAGGGAAGGTGGCCGGGTGGGGCTGCAGTGTCTCAGTGACCGCTGCATGGCTGGGACCACAGAAGACTCCCCAGGCCCTAATCCAGCACACATCCCTCCCAGATGTCCCACTACATGCTGGACACGGTCTTCCCGTGGCACCGTGAGCTCCACACAGGCGGGGGCTCAGAGCCTGGCCCCGGCCCCTTCCTCCCACGAATTCAGCAGCTGCTACGGCGGCTGCTATAGCAAGCACTTGGCCAGTTTTGGCTGGACATAGGGAACTTGTGTCAGATTCCCAGTGGGTTCGTGTCTATGGCTGCTGTAACCAAGCGCCCCAAAACAGTGGCACAAAGCAGCCCAAAGCTCTGGAGGTCAGAGGTCAGAGGTGGGTCCTGGTGGGCTACATTAGGGTGGGGCAGGCAGCCTCTCCTGGGGGCTCCGGGGCAGGACACAGCCCCCAGCCCTTGCAACGTCCAGTGGTGCCCACACCCTGGGCTCAGGGCCCTTCCTCCATCCAAAGGCAGCACACCCGCCCGTCTCTCCTGCCGCCCTCTTTCTGAGACTTTCCCCGGTTCCCTATTTCACTGTGAGCACCCTGAGGTTCCGCCGGACCACCCAGAGAATCCTGGATCATCTCCAGTTGCTGCATGAGGCAAGGTAGTCCTAGAATTAGGACTTGGGCGTCTTTGGAGGATCATTATCTACTGAGCAAATTTCTATCATCAGACCCAACTGGAGATTTTTGAGAGAAAGAAGAAGAGGACAATGTTGGCTTGGTGGCGTGGGCACCCTGTGCTGTCCCCACGAAGCAGGTATTTGATCAATAAATGTTTGTGATGGAGCCTTCCTCACCAACAGGACCTGCACAAAGTGACAGCACTGTCTCATCCCAGTGACCCCCCGTGGTAGCCGCCACCAGAGCTGCCATCGCCGGCCAGCATTCAGGGACACTGTCAAACCCGCAAGGTGCTCTGCAACCATGAGCTTCGGGGTCCGTGTTCCCTTTTGCAGAAGAGGAAATGGAAGGTCAAAGACCTGAGGCACACAGTCGAGCTCTACCCTCAATTGCCACGGTGTGTCACATGATCTACAGGGAAAGCCGCTCCCGCTCGGCCAGAAGCTCCCGGGGCTCCGAGAGGAGGTCAGCCACCTCGTGCTGCCTGACCCGGACTCAAAGTCTGCAGGTAAGAGCAGCAGCTCTGGTGCATTGGCGGCCCATAGAAGGGCATCGTGCAAAGAAGGGCCAAAGGAGTTACCCATGGGGACAGAGGGTGCGGACTCAAGAATTCCCACCTTCTGTCCCCTGTGCTGTCTCTAAGTCACTCCTTGACACGGCCCGCAGCTGCCGCACGCTTTGTCTCACGTCCACTGATGAGACCCCATCTACTAGAAAGTGCTGTAGAAAGTCCCTCCAGGCCTGGGGCCCTGACTTGCCAGTGGAGGTCAGTGACTGCAGGTACAGGTGGAGGTCAGAGTGCAACCTGGGGCGTCCTCTCCTGCATTGTTCCATCGGGGGCTGATCATCCCCCGGGGGGGGGAGGAGAGGGCTGAGCAGGAGCTGCACCGCGCCTTTGGATCCTGTTCTTCTGAGCCTGATGAGAACAACGGCTGGGCTTCCTGGGAGACGGAGAGAAGCCTTCTCCTCCTGCTTTCCCAGGGGCCCAGATTTTCTGATGGCACCTGCAGGAGGGAGAGCAGGGAGGGAACCCCAGATGAGGAAGCCGGCCTGGCTTGCCCACCCCAACCCGAGGTGGCACTGCCCGGGGCTGGGGGTTTCAGGCACCCACAAGGAAGCCGCTATCTCACTGCAGAGGGAGCAACGCACTTCCAAGACAACGGCAGCCTGTGCTGACGCGGGCGTCTAGGGCATCGCAGTGGACGGTGACCCACAAGACAGCCCGCCCTCGGGAAGTGGCCCCCGCGGGGCAGGTCCCCAGGGTACATGAAAGGAGCAGGGGACATTGCAGGTCGATTCCCCATTTCAAAGTCACCACCAAACCAGGCAGTTGACAACCCCCTGATTCATCGATTTGCTCATTTGCAGATGTGACCTGCTGGGGCCAGGCTTGATGCCAAGTGACCAGAGCACCAGCGCGTCAGGCCTGTCCAGCATATCTTAAAACACAGAACCCAGGTTCAGCATCATTTCCTGAGAGGATGAGCTCCAGCTGCAGATATGCTCCAGGGGACGGGTCCTCGTCCACCAGAGTCGGTGCAGGTAGGACTTCGCAGGGGGCAAGTGGCTGGGCTTTGGCTGAGGCAGCCTCTACCTTTTTCCCTAAGTCAGATTCACGGCTCAGCACAGCCTAACGCCGTTCAGTTGCCTGCAGATCCTCCCAGGATGGGGGTTGGGTTAAATGAGATTAAACTGATGGGATTTTTAGAAGGCCAAGGTGTGGCCACTGTTTCACTGGCCACTGATTCAGCCTCCGCTTGCTGCAAGTATGCCCGTCAGTCCCCTTGGCATGGAGAACGGATGTCACACTGTGCTGAGCATGCATGGTGCAGGTACCTGGTGCCCGTGCTGCTATCCCCCCTCCCACGTCCCCTGAAGTCAGGGCAGCACTGCCCCATGGCAGACTGTCTCCATAGGGCACTCAGCAGGGGCCCCTTGGCACAAATATTTCACCAATTTCCACGAAGTCCTGGGTTTGGCTCTAAGTAGGTGGGACACGCTGATCTGTAACTGCAACCTCTACCAAGAGGGACAGCATGCCCGGCTTGGGGATCCACCTCTCCCTGCCATGGCGGACACCCTCAGCAATCCGGCCACTTCTGGCCAGCCCACAGCACTGATAGATCAAGTGTTTCTTTACCAGGCAGCAGCTGATTCATGGACTTCAAGACGGGAATTGGCTGACCACCTCTTCAGGTCAGTGCAGTCGGTCTGGTCAGCTTCACTGTGCCCCATGGGAAAGGCGGCCTGGCTGGCCTGTCCATGCAGCCTCGCTGGGTCCCACTGCAGCAGAACCTCGCACCCCATCTTCATTAGGCTGCCCAGCAGCCTGCTCTCAAGACGCAGGCAGGAAACCCCGTCCTGTACTCATGGTGGCCTCGGGGTTGGACATGCACCATGCCCTGGTCCCCTCTGGCACCGGAGGCTGGCTCTCTGCAGCCTCAACCTCAGAGGGAGTCGACCCAGAGCCCCTGGAGTCAGGGGCTTGGAGAAGTGGCTCCTCCGCATTCATTCAGCCCAGACACCTCCAGCGAGCAGGCCTAGGGTCATGGGGCTGGACTCCAGGACACTCGGCATCCAGTTCAGACTTGGAACTGTGCCTCCTCTCCAACGCTGCTCCCTCCTCGTCCGCACGCCCGTCGCTGCTCTTTGGAACACCTTTCCTTTGCCATATGTTACATGTATATCATTTACACATATCAGGGATTATCGACACTCAGACGGCGAAGACGTCCCTCCCCGGACCGGAAGAAGAAGCACGTGGTGGAGAGGAGACAAGGGCTCCGACAAAAGTCCACCTGAAGCCGAGAGTGACCCAGCACCAGGAGTGAGGGCCAGGGACTGACCGCCCAGTACGCTTTCTGGATCTCTTCACCCCCCACGTCTTGAGGTTTGCCTCCAGGTATTTTATTCAGAATGAGCTTCAGGGGCCGCTTTCCAGTTCACAAATTCTTTCACTTCCACTTGGGGTTTAAAAAATGATTTTCCAATGATTCTATTTTTATTCCTAGGATCCTTAATTTGGCTTCTTAAAATAATGGATCTATTTTTAGTTCATATCTAATTGATGATTTTTTTTTACTTCAAATAGAGAAGAGATACAGAAAATGAAATGAGCTTCCAACGTACACACGGAAAAGAATAAGAACATAGCAAAGGAGTGACATTTGAAGACAGGTGGCCAGAAATCCTCGAGGTTGGACAAAGAATCAGGAGCTCTGAGTTAATGAGCAGACCAAGTGCTAGGCAGGAAGTGTGTCAGTCACGATGACAGTTACAGTGCAGAAAGGAGGAAGAAAAGGCATTCCAAAAGAAGAGCAACGAGACTGCAATGCAGCGTCCTCAGCTGCGATGTGTGTGTGAGGACAAGGAGTGAGCAGCCTCGACGTGCCAGGAGGACTGTGGATATGGTCCTCGGAGTTCCCTGAAACTGCTGTTCAGGGGCAAGGGCAGAGGAGGTCCTCAGAGTTCAGAGAGGGGAACAAGCTTCCCCCTTGGAGATCATTAAGGAGAAAGCTGCTGGGGGACATAGTCCAGCCAGAAGATAAGTGACCGCAGGGGACAGAGCAGCCCGCTACAGACAATCCCAGGCAGAGGAATGGAGAAAAGGGTTGTGGCCAATCTATTGAACCCCTGACGAGAATTATTTATTTAAGAAAATTGAATCAAAATATGGGGTGAGAGCAGCGAGAGAAGGAGGTAAAGATGAAATAACTTGAGACTGAATTAGGAAAATAAAACATTGTCATATCAACAGCTTGTGTTTATTGTGGTTTAGGTAAGAGGTGCCCCCCAAAAGCTCATGGAAGAGACAGTGAGGCCGGTTCCCAGGTGAGATGACTGGGTCAGGAGAGCCTTGACCCGTCAGTGGTTGATCCCCCATAGGATGGACTGGGTGTGGCTGAGCGAGGTGGGTCCCTGGGGGTGGCTTTGGGGTTTCTATATGGGTGAGCTGAGCTCAGTCTCTGTTTCCCCATCACCCTGGGAGCACTTCCCTCCGCCCCGCTCTCCGTCATGACGTGCCCAAGCCCTGAGGAGCAGAGCCGGCCACCTGTGGGCGGAACCTCTGAAAAGGCGAGCCTCAAATAGGTGTTTCCTCCTCTAAAATGGCCCTTGTCAGGATTCTCAGTCACAGTCGTGAAAACGCTGGGTAGAACCCTGTGTTGTAGTTGACTGAATACACGGGGAGAGGTAGTTCAATGGCTCCCAAACCAGAGCCAGATAGGATCACTAAAACTGCAACCCCGCGGCCAGAGCCATGGCAGGGAGACAACATGAGCAAGTACTGGGTAGAGCAGGGTCAATGCGGCCAAATGACCTTCCAAAGCCTCTGGAGTCTGTGTTACCTACTTAGATAATGCACGAACCTTCTATGTGCCCCTGGAGGGAGAAATGCTGGAATCCAAGTAGCCGAGAAAGTTGACAATAATTAGAAAAAGATTCACTAAACCATACTTCATGGATCACAGAACCAATCAGGGTGTCAATAACCAAATATCTAAAACTGCTGGGATGAAGTGCCACTTGGCATTAGAACTCCTGAGACATAGCTAAAGCAGCCCTTAAAAGTAAACTCATAGCTCTTGATGCATTTTTAAAATAAGGCTATAAAGCCGACCAGTTAATTATTTGATTTCAGAACCTTCTAAAACAGAGTGATCCATTAGAGAGAAAAAGGAAATAATAAATAAGGGCAGAAATTAACAAACAAAAAGTCAGACAAACTGTGGACGATCCATAAAATCAAAGCTATTTCTTTGGAAACAAATGGAAAAAAAAATCGACTGAGTAGGAAGGTCAAGGTCAAGGGAATAAAATAGGAAATGCAGGAACAGGAGGAGTATAGAAAGGGTTCACAGACGCATCAGGAGTGCTAGGCATCGAGAATGTCATCAGTAGCTGTTTCTGGTAGTAAAATTGAAAACTTACACAGCATTGTAAGCAAAACCAAATTTATAAAAATCATTCGGACGCCAGGTTCTGGTGATTTTTTCAAAGAGAATTTTATGAAAGCTTCAATGAACAGAGAATTGTTTCCCTTACACAGCTTGTACCTGAGAATAGATAAAACAAACAAAATATATGACTCGGTTCGACACTAGCATGATTTGAGATCAGGATTGAACAAGGACACTGTGAGACTAGAAAATCCCAGACCAACCTCACCAATAATCTAGGTGCAAAAAGACAAAAAAAGGTAAACCCTATTTCACAACGTAGTAACAAGTCCGGAGTCAAGCTTGTTTCTCCAGGTAGGTGACAGAGAACTGAGGGCACTGGGACTCTTGTTGATGAGGAGGATCTGCCTTTAGGAGGATACAGGTGGCCAGTCCTCTGCAGGATTCAGTGTCCAGCACATGTAAGAAGCCAAGCAGTACAACAGCCAGGAACCAGAATCCGCTGGAAAACCCATTACAGAAGAGTGAAACCCTTCACTTAATAAAAAGGAACCAAACTGGCAAAGATGAGCTTGGTGATGGGACGTACATAATTTCTTCTCCTTACTGGATTCTACCTCTCGCCCTGTACAAAAGTAAACTCAAAATGGATCAAAGGCCTTCATGTAAGACCTGACACTTTGAAATTGCTGGAAGAAAACAGGGGTAGCCTTTCAAGATGTAGGCACAGTAAACAATTTCCTGACTAGGACTCCAACAGCTCAGGATCTAAAAGCAAGAATTGACAAATGGAATCGCGTCAAATTAAAAAGCTTCTGCAGAGCCAGGGAGACAGTCCACAGAGTACAGAGAGAGCCTGCACGGGGAGGAAATCTCGCCAGCCCTTCGTCTGACAGAGGGTTGCTATCCAGAGGATACAAAGGATTCAAAAAGGCTGAAAAGAATGAGAGCGTGTAAGTGATCTGAGCGCCCATCTCAAAGGAGTACAAATGGCCAATAAATATAAATCAATCAATCAATCAATTAATCGTGTCCATCTACAACTAAAAAAAAATTTACAAAAGAGACACTTACACACCCAGGTCCATTGCAGCACAATTCACAATAGCCAAGATATGGAATCAGCCTAATGCCCATCAACAGATGGATGGCTTTAAAAAAATATGGTATGCCGAGCACAGTGACCCACACCTGTAATCCCAGAGGCTCAGGAGGCTGATGCAGGAGGATCGAAAGTTCAAAGCCAGCCTTAGCAACTTAGCGAGGCCCTAAGCAGCTCAGCAAGACCTTGTCTGTAAATAGAATTTTAAAAAGGGTTATGGATGCCACTCCATGGCTAAGCATACCTGGCATCAACTCCCAGTATCATATGTATATGTATATGATGGGAATTGAACAAATACACACACACACACAGTCACACACACATTCACATTTATATGGCTGACCTGACCTCGCTTGGGCTACCAGTCTGCACATCTGCTCTACATGGAGGTGGGTGCCCAGGGCGGCTGACATCCAGACGCTCAGCTTGTGTGGTGAAGGGGGAAATCTCAGCAATTGCCGGGGTCGAAGCCCCCAGGGAGACCTGCAGCGTGGGCCTGGCTGACTTTGATGTCTGTTTTCTCTCAGGGCAGTGTGGACAGAGATCGGCCACTCAGGACCTGGACTTCAGGTCCCTCATTAGCTGAAATGCCCTGAAAGGGCCTTTTGTGTCAACTGCTGGGGATTTTTAAAGTCCCAGGTCCTTTCCTGACTCCGGGGACAGATGGGATCGATGGGCCACTGCTGTGGCCTCAAGCAGGATGCAGCTGGCCCAGGGTCCTGCACAGGCCAGAGGCAGGGCCACAAAGATGAGGACTTGTGGCCCTGCCTGCCCTAGAAGCAGCCCAGCAGCCTCTGTCCACCATCTCTATTCGGGGTTCTGTTTGGAGCTTGCGTGTCCCTCTGAGTCCTATGAGGGGGAAGGAAGCCAGGGCTCAGCGGCCCTCCAGGGAGATGGACTTGTGCAGCCCGCAGCCCTGGGTGACGAGGCAGTCCTTAGTGCCAGAGACTGGGCAGTGGCTCCACTGAGCCACCTCGGATGGGCCGTGCCCAGGGGGACGACACTTCTGCAGCTCCTGATGTCCAAGGCCAGGAGAGGACGAGGGCCCCAACTCTGCCATTCCCTTCTATCCTGACCCCAGCGATGGCAGGGCGAGACCCAGGCCCTGCTCAGGGCACAACTTCCGGGCCACCCTCCTGGGGACGCGCCCTCACTGAGGCTCCTGGAAGCAGTGTTCCACCAGCTCTCTGGGTGTCCTCGTGCCCCGAGATGGCCTGCCGTCAACCCCTACAGCCCGCTGGAGCTCCCCTCCTCTTCCTCCCACGCCCACCCCAGCCCCTTCCCCCACCCTGCCCTCTCTGGACGCTCTGAGGACCTCAGGTCCCACCCTGAGCCTGCCCCCGGCAGCCCTCTCTGCTGCTCACCCCGGGAAGGCCCGGCTGGCGGACTGCTGCAGCCTCTGCTGGCCCCACCCCGGCAGGGCTCATCCTGGACCTCAGCGTGGACAGGTGTGGGCTGCAGGGCCAGGAGGGACCTGGGTGTGCTGCCCTGCCAGGTCCTCCTCTGTATCCAGGCCCAGGGAGGACTGGGAGGGGAGAGGAGTTGGATGGGCACAGGGATCGGGCAGAGCTTGCACTTTCTCCTTCCCCTCCCACGTCTGGTGAGACAGGAGAGGGCTTGTTGTCCCTTGCTGAGGGGGACAAGATGGGGAGCAGCTGACAGCCAGGCGCCTGAGAAGGGAGATGAGCTTGACCGCCCCAGGTCGCTGCCCTGTGACCTCACCTGGCTGCCCTTGGTGACCCTGCCTTTCAAGCCACAGATCCTGGCAGTCCCGCCCCCCACCCCAAGCACCTGCCCCAGAGCAGAGGAGACCAAGACCTGGACGTGGGTTTTGTGAACATTCCCTGGGAACTTAGGGGTGCCACGCCCAGTCACCACAGGGACACAGTCAGGGACAGAAAGAGCAGTCCTTGCCCCTCAGTGGCTAGGTGAGCCCTGTGTCCTAGGCCACCCCCGAGGCAGCTCCCACCCCTCCCAGTGCACCCAGCCCCAGCCCCGCCTGCCCCCAGGTGCTGCCCCTGCTCACTGAAGGCTCCTTGTCACTGGGCTGTTTGTTTAAAGGCACAGAACCCCTGATCACCACCAGCAACATCTCAGGTCTGCATGGCCCTCTGGGGACCAGTCTGAGTGTCCTTTCACTGTTTGGCTGGTTTTTATTGGCTGTTGGGCTGTTGGAAAGACAATGTGGACGACTTATCACGCCTGGAGGAAGCCTGCCACCAGCAGTGAAAGGCTGTCACCAGAGGGGAGGGGACGTTGGGTGGGAAAGACACCATGAAAGCAGGAAAGGGAAACTGTGAGGAAAATGGTCTCCGCACTCTGTGGCAGGGACGGAGAGGCCCAGAGCAGAGTCCCCCGGCAGAGTCCCCCCATGAAGGTCCTGAAGAAGCCACCATCAACCTCAGGCGGCCACATACCTACCTATTGGATGCTCCGCAGGACACTGGGAGGCTGTGAAGCTGTGGCCAGCAGCAGTGCAGCACCAGGCTGGGTCCACAGGGTGCTGACCTGCAGACAGGGGTGCAGACGCCTGGCCGGCACGTGCCTTCCCAGCACAAGACAGCACTGGGTGTAGACGCTCGTTCCTGAGCTGGGCACCCCAAGGACCCCAGGGCTTGGAGGACAGATGCCAGCCAGCGGGTTTCCAGAATAGCCTATAACACAGGGTGGGGCTGTAACAGCGGGAGGAAGGAGGGAATTAAAAACCATCAATCACGGCACACACACACACACACACACACACACACACACACACACACACACACGAGTGCAGCAGGCCACCTCGGCCAAGACTGCCTGCACAGCTCAGCGGCATCCAGCAGGCCCAGCTGCTGCGCCCCGTCCCCACACTCCACCCACAGCACTCCTCCGTCCCCATCAGACACGAGCTCCCGGTGCCCCTTCCCCAGCCCCTGGCAGCCACTGCCCTACATCTGCGTCTATGAATTTGAACACTCTAGATAAACGGAGGGAGATTTGTAAGAAACACTTTATTTCGGAGCAGTCATGAACTTACAGAAAATCTGCACAGTGACCAGCGGTTCCCCTGCACCTCACAGCCTGTGTCCCCTGCCGTTAGCATCAGGAGTCGGCTGCTGATCTGCGATTCAGAAGGGGCCCTTCAGATGGGATACCATCCACTGAGGCCCAGGCTGAACCGGGACCTCCTCAGGCCTCACCTGATCCTCCCAGGTCCACGTGACCTTCAGCTCTCAGACCTCCTTAGGATTCTTGAGGCTGGGACAGTTTCTCAGAGTTTCCTTGTCTCTTGGGACCTTGACAATGTTGAGGAGGGCTGGTCAGGTCCTTGCCGGGCACTGATTTTCCCACCTCAAAAAAAGAATCTCATTTTATTCCTTCCAATTGTTGGCTCTGTTGACACCTTATCCCTCGCTCCCCACATTTACAGAACCCCCCATCTCAAGCACATGTCCAGGGTTCCCCAGAGGAGCAGTGAGTGGACACAAGGAGCAGGCCTGAGGACTGCCCCATGTGTCCACCCTTTCAGCATCCCAGCTACTGGGTTCTGCCCTCTGGCTGCCCTCGAGGGTGCTGTGACTGGACATCTTCCCCTCCACATCTCTTCTCGAGAAGGTGCCCTGAGCCACCAGGGTCCCCTCCCTCCCATTGACCATTCCTACATTCACCTCAGAGGGGCCAGCATCTCTTTTGGGGCTGAGCTCCCGGATTCAACCAGGGACGGGAAGTCACACCAACCTCTCAAGAGCTTGTCAATCCTGCCCGCCTTCTCCCTGCTTAGCCCTCCCATGAGCAAGAGCTGGGTTTTCCCCCTGAGTCCACACAGTTCACACTTCTAAGCTTCCAGTTGGCTATGGCAATGTGGATGGCTAATTAACCGTGCTGCCCAGCATGCCCTGTCCATGAGCCTGGCTACTGGTGAGCCAAGCTGTGCCTCACCTCACCTACTAAGCAGCAGTAGCCAGTTCTTCGCCTCTGCTCTGCTGAGACTCCAAGAACCAGCATTCCGCAGGAAGCCTTGACTCTAGAATGGTTTTGAGATCAGACACAAGGGAGGGGGGATTCCCCTTCTCACATCTTCTGTAACATCACATGGGAGGCCTACACACTGCAAGGAAACAAGAAAGGGATTAAAGGTACACAGTTTGGAAAGGGAGAAATAAAACTGTCCTTGTGTATGGAAGATATGATCATTTATGTAGAAAACCCCAAAGAATTGACAAAAGTTCCTGGAGTGAATACCTGATTATATAGAGACATTGCACAACACAAAGTTAATTTGCAAAAGCCAATTGGTTTTCTATATTCCAGCAAAGAACAAATGGATTTTAAAATTAAAAACACATTACCATGTATATGAGCACTCGCAAAGGGAAATATTTTGTGATAAAGCTAAGCCCATTTTTACATGAGCCGTATGAGAAATGCTATGTGACTCTAGAGAAGGACATCTCCTGAGAACTAAATCAGTGGACATCCCATGTTCATGGATAGGAAGATTCGATGTGGCCAAGACATCAGTTCTTCCTAACTTGATCTACGGATTTGAACAATCACAATTCAAATCTCAGTGTTGTGGCTTGAATCTCTAATGACTCCCAAAGGCTTGGTCCCCAGTGCAGCAGAGTTCAGAAGAGGGGCTTTGGGGAATGATGACATTGTGAGGGTTCTAACATCATCAATGAATCGACCCATTGATGGACCCATAACCTGATGGGATACAGGGAGGTGACAGAAGCTACAGGAGGTGGGGCTCAGTGGAGGGGAGAGAGTCCTGGGGACTGTGCCCTTGGGAACCACACTTTGTCCCTGGACACTCCCTTAATCTCTCCTTCTTTTCCTCTCTGTTTCCTAGCTGCCGGGAGGTGAGCTCATCTCTTCTGCTGCACACTCCCCGCCATGAAGTGCCGCTTCCCCAAAGGCCCGCAGCATGAAGCCAAGTGTGGGCTGAGACCTCTGGAGCTGTGAGCCAACAAACTTTCTCCTTTAAGTTGGTTTTCTCCCGTATTTTTGTCACAGTCATGGAAATGTGATGGCACACTCAGCAAGTTATTTTGTAGTCATCAACACACTGATCCTAGAGTTTAGCTGGAGAGGCAAAAGGGACACAGTCTGAGGACTGTCCATACCTAGCTCCAAGGTTGACCATAAAGCTACAAGATGGTGTGGGATTGGAAAAACAAAAGACAAATGATAAATGGAACAGAATAGAGAGTCCACAGTGGACCCCCCCCCCATAGATATAGTTAGCTCATCTTTGACAAAAGGGTAGAGTTGAAATAGGAGCAAAGATTATCTTTTCAAAATGGTGCTGGCACAGCTGGATGTGAACACAGACCTTCCCCCCACAGAAATCAAACCCAAATGGATCAGGGGTCGAGGTGTGCAATGTAAAACTACAGAATTCCCCGCAGATAACAGGAGGAGACCCAGGTGACTTGGGTCTGGTGGTAACTTTTTAAACAGCAATATCGAAGGTACGATCCGTGGAAGAGAGAACCGATAAGCTGACTTCATCAAGATTAAAAACCTGTGCAAGATTAAAAACATGTCAAAAAACGAGAAAACCATCTATAGACCGGGAGAAAATGTTTGCAAAAAAATGCATCTGATAAAGGACCGTTACCCACGTCGTGCCCAGGATTCTAATTCAGCAGTAAGAAAATGAGGAGAGAACAAGAAAACCTCACAACGCCTCGCCAGACATGCAGGGCACCAGGGAAGTGCTGATGCGATGCCAGCACAGCCCCGTCAGGGCGACCAGATCCAAGACACCGCCGCTCCAGGGCCAGCGAGGATGTGGAGCGGCAGGACCCTCACACACTGCAGGAGAGAGTGGGAAAGGGGCGGACCCTTGCGTCAGCAGGTACCAATCACAAGGCCAGGAGCAGGGCCTGGGAGGCTCACCCTCTGCTCAGCTCAGGCTGGGCCAGTGGACCTGGGTTCCTGGTTCATTGCTGAGCCCAGCTACGCAGACCCTGTGCCCAGGCCTGCGGGAGGGGAATGAGAACCCACTGAGGGATGAGAACCCTCCCAAGGGCGTACGTGGTCTGTGAGTGAACAGCTGCAGCAGTGATCTGTACCCGGGAGCCCCTTTCAGCCTCTGTGCTTGGGGTGTGGAGACCGTGGCTGGACGTCTCACCAGGGAGCTCCCATCGGTAGCACCGCTAAAGACCGTCACTGGGTCTAGACATTGGGCAGCGTATCATCAGCATTTGTTGCTATAACTAAATACTTGAGGCGGGCTGCTGATAAAAGGAGATTGTTCAGCTCACAGTTTGGGAGGTTCAAATGGGGTTCCTGCGTGGGCCCAGCTCTGGGAGGGCCTTCTTGGCTGTGCCACCTCTCGGCAATGGCAATGGCAGAGCCATCACATCTGGAAATGGGAGGCCTGGGAGGCTGGGTAGGGCCAGGCACAGGCTTCTACCAGTAACCTGGTCTCGCAAGGGTCGGGCACACCACAGCGACCTGAGGACCCCCCACCAGTTCCACATCCACCCGGGGGGCCACCCCATCCAACCCCAGCAGGCAGGTTTCACAGGTGACGATACGGGAAGAGCAGACCAGGAGAACAGCAGTGGGCGCGGTGTGAGGGCCGCTACGGCCCCTCAGCATGTGCAGCCCTGACCCCACGCAGGGGTGAAGCAGGTGGGGCTCTGGGGGTGGCTCACGAGTCTCACAGGAGGGCTCAGCACCCTGATAAAGAGGCCCGAGAGACCCTTGTCCTTGCACCATGTGAGGAGGCAGCGGGAGCCGGAGGAAGAAGAAAGGGGGCCGCTTGCATGTGGGGTGGACGTGGAGGGCCCTGTGGGGAAAGCCAGGAGGTGCCAGAGGGGGAAGAGGGAGCCCTGGGGTGCAGGGCCCCTGCACAGGCTACACAGTGTCCAGAAGCAAGACTGGGTGCCAGGGCAGGGGAGCCAAGGCAGCTGGACTGGGGGAAGTGGTCACCCTGCTGCTGAGCTGCCCTCTGGAAAGCAGGACCACCTCATTGTGCTTTGGGTCTTCAACCCTCTCGGCTGATGGACTGACGACGGCTGTGCACGGTTGGCAAGGAGAGGCCTGGCTCTCGGGAGCTGAGGTGGCTCCCTGTCTCCGTGGGACCTGGGTTCTCGACTCTTTCACGGGAGTAGAAGATGCCGGCCCGAGACGTTCCGAGGCAGTGGGCCATCCCCCACCCTGAGCCTCCTCTGCGGGTCCGTGGAGGGCACCCACTCTCGGTCTCCATTGTTCTGACGAAAGCAGGGCTTGCCTTGCCCCAGGCCCCGGGGCCAGAGCAGGGCAGGTGGCAGGCAGCCCGCAGCCCCCACCCCTGCACCCGGGCTCCTGGCGCTCCCTCCTTCCCTGTGAAGCGGCGGATGATACTTGACTAGTTGCCAAACATTCTATTTTGGTCTCTGAGCTCATGTGACTGAGCCGTGACAAGGAGGCCGTCTTTCACACCAGCCGAGTCACGGGTAAGGCTCTGATGTGGGTATTTTTGGTGTGGGTCAGAACTGTGCTGTTTCTAACTGTTCTCTTTCTCCTCCCCTAAAACCAGCAGGAGGCCCGGAGGGGAGGCAGCTGAACTTCGGAAAGGGGGTCACAGAGGAGCCTGAGGCAGGGTCTGGGGGCCCCCTGCAGGGTCGGGGAGTCCTGGCTTCCCTCCAGCCCTCCTCCAACACGGGCTCCCCACACACTGACTTTGTGAGCTAAGCGTTCCTCATGCCGCAGTCCCTGGTCTTCTAAGTGACATTGATTGAGAAACCTGAATGGGCGGCGGTGTTTATGAAGGACACTCAGCACTGACCGGGCACTGAGGTTGGGGCTTGCATATTGAGGAGGAGCATCCTGGATAATTAACCTCTGAGGCCTGGGGACCCCAAAATAGTCTGCAGGGAGGCCTCCAGGAAGAGCAGCGAAGTCAATGCGGTCAATTATTTGTCATTTACAATTTAAATAAACCCCCGTGATCCCATAAACATCTCAGTCAGAATCGGGTAAGCCGCTGTGTGAGGTGTGAGGTGTGCAGTTGTTTTTCTGGGACCAGGCCAGCTCCTTCCTGGACTTCACCCGGAAGGACTGGGAGGACTGGGGCTTCTCAGCTGTGGGCTGTGTCCGGAGTGGACTGGACCTGGGAAAGGAATCCAGGAAGTGAGGGTGGAGCGGAGGGTGCCAGGGGGTGCAGACAGGGAGGAGGCGGCTCAGGGGGGCAGCCGCAGGGCAGGTGGGGCAGCAGGTGAGGAGGAGGGTGTTAGAGGACCCCCCTCCCCCCAGCCGGCCAAGCACAGGCCCCAGCAGGAGCGCGTAGGACTCTCCTTTTACCACAGTCCAACCTCCACCTTCTGTCACCTGCCTGGAGTAAGGTGATGAGCCCTGAAGGTGCACTTTGGGCAGGGCGTGGTGAGAGAGGAGTGGCCCCTAATGGGCCACTGATCGGCTTGGGCTGTCCAGGGAAAACTTTCTGAAAAGTCTCATGTGCTTTTTTTTCAGTATTATTTTCAAAGGACCAGCTGGCAGTTGACAGCTATTGAAAGGAGAAAAGATGATTACCAAATCAAAGTGGGACGCCAGCCGAGTGCTGTGGGGACCGGAAGAAGGAATCGGAGCCTTTCCACCTCTGTGAGTTGGGATTCCACCCCTCTGTGTGTGTGCATATGGGCGTGTGCATCCGTGTGTGTACGTGTGGGTGTGTGCGTGTGCTCTGGGGACCCACAGCCTCAGGGGTCGAGGAAGGCCTGTTCACACAGAGAGGCTGCTGAGAGGGCCCCCCGCAAGGACCCCCTGGGTGGTTTGCACCCCGAGAGGAAAGCCCTGGACAGCGTTTGTGAGCACTGATGGGGCCGCCCACTGTGCCTCCTACCCCACCGCCTCTTGGCTGAGCATGTGAGGTCTCAGCTCCATCTGTGGCATCTCCTGATCTCACGTCCAGCTTAGCAGCAGCCTGTGCTCCAGGCAGACCCTCACCCAGCCCGTCCTCAAGAGCCTGATAAGCTCTCCATTATTGGACTTCCGGAGCTCTCTTCTGGTGGAGAGGGAAGAGAGAGGCTTACCCCACACAGGGGCCTCTGCTCCCCAACACCTGGGCTGTATTTCTCCCAGGAAGGCTGTGGGACCAGAAGACACCCCTTCAAGTCCACCAAGAGTTGGCAGGAAAGACCCTCGATCACCAAGGGACATAGAGGACTCCCCTCCAGGCTCCCCTGGCCTTCCATCAGGAGTCTGACCTCTTTGTCAGGAGTCAGGACTTTTCCAAAGCCTTGCTCTCGTTCTCCATGGTGAGAGTCAGAGATGGCCCAGTAGCTTGGTGCTGACACCCAGGTGTCCCCAGGAGAGTCCTTCCTGGCCTGCCTCCGGGTCACACAGCATGGAGCCAGCTCTGATGGTGCTGGATCTTCCACCTGGGGATGCCCTTGGGTAGCTGGAGATGACCGTGGACTTCCTGGATGGCTACCCAGGAGGGCTACCCCATGCACACTCACAGAATTCTGCAGCTAAGTCAGTGGCACCGTTGGGCCATCCAGGGCTGGGCTGCCCAGTGGAACTTCCTGTGGTGTGGAACCACCTAGGTGGCCACTGTCCAACATGGCGGCACCAGCCACACATGGTTGTGAACACTTGAAGTACAGCCAGTGCAGGTGACCAAAGGCACCCCGAGAAGTCCACTTGGGGAGTCACAGCACATCTGTTAGGACCACAGCATCACGGAGCCTTGTGGCTCCTGGGTGCAGGACACACCCTCTTGTGAGGATTTGTTAGACAACCACCCCCCAGAGAGGGCCAAGCACAGGCCCCAGCAGGAGCGCTGGTGACTCTCCTCTTTCCACAGTCTGTCACCTGCCTGGAGTGAGGTGCTGAGCCCCCTGAAGGCACACTTCGGGAAGGGGGTGGTGAGAGAGGAGTGACCCTCATGGGCCCACGGGGAGCCCTCGGCTCTAGCTGACCACACAGCTGGAGAGGGGTGGGCTTGGGGGCAGCAGGTGTAGCATGGAATGTTCTGGACGAGCTTTGGTCATAGGGAGAAGGAGGCCAGAAGGAGAAAGCAGTCAGGGCGGGTCCCAGGCCGGGGCAGCTGGCACTGGGAGGTGATGGGGAAGGCCACCACCCTCTCCTCCTCCTCCCAGGCACCCACCTGCAGCCCCAGAGCCACCAGATCACGTGGCCTTTCCAGCGTCGGCAGGGGATGGCCTCTTCTGAAGCCAGTCGACTGCCCAGCCTTGCTGTTGGCACTGAGTTCCAGGCTGTAGCGGTGACCTGCCCAGCCCAGGTGCAAAGCCATGACCAGCTGGTGGCTCCAGGTGGCCTGCTGGTGGCTGGGCAGAAGGGGCTTCTAGCTGGGGGATCGAGGAAGCCAAAGCCAACCCCAGCCTTCTCAGAGGCAGGTCCACTTGGAGAGGCCAGGAGCGGCCCCCAGCCCCAGTGAAGGGGAGCACCGCAGCCTGGAGCAGGTGGCTTGTGGGCAGCTTGACTCGCATGGTCAACACAGCAAGCCCACGAGGACAAGGACACCAAGGCCCAGGAGGCTCAAGGGAAGGTGGGGCTCACAGCCTCACTCCTGGGACAGAGGATCCAGGCTCCGACCAGGCTCCAGCCCACACAGCCAGTGACCCAGGCGAGTCCCTAACCTCACCGTGCCTCAGTTTCCACAGCTGTAAATTGCTCAAGCCTGGGCCTCGTCAGACCCTGGGGATGGCCCTCCTGGGCCGGACCAGCCTTCCCGGGTCAGTCTAAGCACAGGCGCTCAGGCGGCTGCTCCGCAGCACAGCAGGGAAGATCCGCTGCCCAAGGGCCTTGACCCAGAGGGGGCTGTCCCTCCTCTCTCCCCAAGGGCAGGGTCGAGGCCAAGGGGCTGGGCACGGGGCTTCCAGCCTCCTGTTTGAGGTCACCAGCTGAGTCAGTGGGTGTTCACCAACTTCATCTGGACCCCAGGTGACATCCTTGTTCAGAGAAGAAAAGCCAGGAGCCATGAGGGAGGGGGGACCCCCCTCCAGGCCAGAACCCCAGTGCTCTCAGGGGACAAAGCCAAAACGCATCCAGGAGAGCCCTGCCTGCCAACCAGAAGGCCCAGGGGACTGTCCACGGGAGTCCTGGCTTCTCCGAGTGGAAGGGGGTTCTCCCTACAGGGGCGTGGGGCAAAGTGCCTGCTGTCCCCTCCCACTTCGTGTTCAAGTCCTGGGGCCTGGTGACCAGGGCGAGCCATCACGTCAGTTGGAGTTCTTCCTGGGATCTGGCCTGTGGTAGGGACTGAGCTGCATTCCCCCAAAGTCCACCATTGACGTCCTCGCCCGCCCTTGCCGCCTCCGAATGTTCCTCTGTTTGGAAATAGGGTCCTCACAGATGTCACTGACCAGGACAAGGTCACAGAGGAGTGATGCAGACTTCCTTCCTCAAAGGCTCACGGAACACAGCCCGTCACCCAGGAGAAGCTGGGGGAAGACCAAGGCGAGGCCAGGCTGCTTGTCCCTCCAGCCAGGCATCCTGGGGACTGCAGCCAACCGCCAGAAGCTGGGAGAGAAGCTGGGAGAGAAGCTGGGACGCGCTCTCCTCCCACCGAGGGAACGCGCCCTGCCGACACCTCCGCTCACACCTCTGCCCTCCAGACGGTGAGAGCAGACGCTGCCTGTGAGCCACCATCTGGCATGGAGCAGGCACAGCTTCCTGCAGCTCAGGCAGAGCCAAAGCTCCAGGGCCCGGGGGCCGCCAGGGACAGTTGTGCAGCTCAAGCTGGAGCACTGAGCAGCCAGCTGTGCTGAGGGGGAGCCCGGGCACCCTGGTGGCCCCCAAATCCTGTCCCCTTCCCCACAGCTCCAGAGACCAGCCCTGCCCTCCCCTGGACTCCCTCATGTCCGGCCAGCTCCCTTCTCCATCTGCTGGGCGTGGGCACCCTCTGAGGGTGGAAGTGGCAGGGGACAGCAGGAGCTCACTGTGGGAGCATTTTGATGAGGCTCGTCTTCAGCGGTGGACTCCTGAAGGCTAGGGCAGGCTCCCAGAGCTGAGCACTTTCCCGGGGTTTCTGGCCCCAGGCAGCCCCTGAGACGTCCACCAGGGCAGACACACTGCCGTGTCCTGTCCCCAGGCCACTCCCGTTTCCTCCTGGGCAGAAGCTCTGCAGCTAGGGCACAGGACTGCGCCCTGGTGGAATGGACGTGGACCCAGGTCTGCCTGGGAACACCACAGGTGGCCTCTGTCCCTGGATGGTGACATTCCTGCTGTGCAGTTGGTGGAAGAAGGAAAATGGAAGCCTGCGGGCCTTAGACCACACGATGGTGATGCTGAAACGGCAGACCCTGGACCCGGCCTTGACTGCTGGCTCCTGGGACGTGACGCGCCTGTCCTGGGTGCTCCCCCAGTGGGTCTCCGTGAGGAGTGAGAGCCTCCCAGCCTCCAGGTGCACAAAGGGGACAGGCCTGCCCTGAGGGAGCTACTGGGACTCTCCGTGGTCCTGACCTACGGGCAAGGGAGAGCCCACAGCAGACCCTAAGGAGGGGCAGGAGGAAAACAGGAAGTCACCTCCCTCGTCACCCCGAGTCCTGTTCTGCAGCTCTCCACCCCAAGCCTGGCCCGGCAGTTCTGGGGAACCTGGCCCCCGGGGTGCAGAGCCCACCACTCCACCTCACAACCCTGGAGTGAGTCTGTTAGAACTCTCAGCCACGCATAAGTGACACTGAGGTGGTGACCGTGCCTGCTACGTCATCTTTCTTGGTCACCTAGGAGCAGCCTGAGCCATGGCTTCCCCCTCTGGCTGGGGAGGCCCCTGGTCTTCCATGGTGGGGAGATGGACCACAGTGCTGCCCAGCAGGGAGACCTCAGGGGTCCAGCTCTTGGTGCCAGCAGGACCTGGGAGTCACCTGAAGGGTGGGAGGTTTTCAGAAGACACACACCCGCTCCTTCACCCCTGTAGGGATGCCCCGGCAAACACGGCAGAGTGGGTGGCTTAGGTGACAGAAGGTATTGTCCCATGGCTCTGGAGACAAGGAGTCCAAGACAAAGGGCCAGCAGGCAACAGCTCCAGGGATCGTCTGACCCAGGCCCCTCCCCATCTCCTGGTGGTGACTGGTGATTTGGTAGCAGAACCCTCACCCCCACCTCTGCCCTTGGCTTCACACAGCCTGGTCCCTGCGTGGGTCTGGGTCCAAATTCCCCTTTTCATAAGGACAGTCACATGGGATGAAGGCCCACCCTGATGACTTCAATTCAGCTTGACTTCCTCTCCAGGGAAGGTTATGGGGGGTCAGGAACAACCTGTCTTACTGGGGACACCCTCCCACCCACCCCCTACTTAGGAACAAGTGGATGGTTTGGCAGGAAAATACGAGTCAGAGAGAAAGAACAGAACGGGAGCCCTGGCAGCTGGGGGGTCCACCAGGATCCTGACTTAGAGCCACAGCCAAGGTGGGGCCCGAGTTGAACACGCCCCCAGGCCCCCGGGGAACCCACAGCCTGATGGCCTCACTGGTGGTCAGGCAGGTGCAGGGACAACAGCCACCCGGCCCTCGGAGAATCCCTGACCCTGGGGCTCCTGCTGGCAGCCCTCAAGACCCACCTGCCCCTCCTCCATTCGCTCCTCCCCCCCAGCCCCCAGCCGCCCAGCAAGGCCGGGACAGGAAGGGGCACCTCAGCTCGGAGAGGAGCCTGGTCCCCCCGCCCCCCACACATCTGAGCACAGCACCATAAATTGGGAGCCCATGACAGATGGGTAAAGCCGTGCAGCTCAAAATAAATGACACCATAATGTCTGTTCAGAGACTGAGTGACAGAAACGTGCTCTCAAGTCCCCCGCGGGGCCCTGCCTCCTGCCCACTGGCCTTGACCCCCACCTACCGACCAGCGTGCCTGAGTAGGCACCTGCTGAATACTGTTGGACGACACAGGCAGATCAGAGGCCAGTCTGGCCTTGAAATTAAACATTCTTTTCTTATGTTTCATAATTAAAACGTTTTTGGTTTTATGAACCTGAGTATGAATGGTAACAAGTGTGTGAATAAATTTTTTAAAATGAATTCTGTGAAGAGGCATCTCAAGGGACTGAGGCCAGCTGCGCAGTCTGAGGGAAGAGTCCTCCGTGGCCACCTCGCTTCACAGGCCAGCTACAAAGCAGGGGTCCCTGGGCACCCTCACTGCAGACCCCTGGCTGAAGATGTGAAAGTGTCCCCAAAAGTACTATCACGTAACTCCCCAGAACACTCAAAGCACAGGACAGCAACGCCTGCATTTAGGGTTTTGTGACAGCAAGAAATACCGTCTAGAAGCACTTGGGGGAGAGGTGGTGGAGAGGGAGGGTGGGAGAGTGCCCAGTGCGAAGCCCTGTGTCCCCCGGCCTTCTCGCCCCAGTACCAAGGTGTGACCCTCCACACCAGTGCCACCCATCGGGGAAGCCTGCCTGAGCATCACAGAGTTCCCGAGCACTCAATGGGCTGGTCACCAGCCACGTGGCCACTCTGACTCCTGCCGTTCCCCTCCAGGAAGTCAGCTGAAGCCCCTGTCCCCTACCCCCAGCCTCCATCCTGGTCTTTCTGGCCTGACCAGCGGCCTTCCTGAGTCTTTTCATCAGCATGGAGTAGCCAGGGGCCTGCCACAGGTCAGGCTGTCAGCACAGGACATGACAAGGGGCCGAGGCCACTTCCCAGGACTAGGACAACGGGCAGACCTGTGTTCAGGTGGGTCGCAGTCTTCGCGACACTGTGACCTCAGCTTGCGATCCCCGTGTGAAGGGTGCGTATGTTCTGGACACCTAAGGAGACGAGTGGGAGAATTTGTGGCAGAGTTATTGGACATCATGGAGGTGTGGACATGGGTGACCACACACGGCTGCCTGAGACATTCTGTCTCCAACAGTCTCCTTCGACAGAGAGCTACCCCTGCAGCGTCGGGCCTCTCAGTCCTGGTGAGTGGCAGCCGCAGGCTGCAGGGAGGGGCGAGCCTCGTGACGACCCCTTCCCTTCAGAATCCAGGGTCAGTTATCAAACATTGCTCCCGATGAGAGTTCCTCCTCCCCAGCCTTGTGCAGGAACCTGAAGACTCGCAAATCCATTTTTAAATATTCAAAAGGTGCTGTTATCTACCTAAGTAGATGGGCTGAAGCCCCAGGAGCCGTTGATGAACAATCAAAACTCCCTCAGTGGGGGTTACAGGTTGAATTGTGCCCCCCCCCCAATTCTTAGGCTGAGTTCCCGACCCCCAGGCCCTGCTGAGTGTAGGGTCATGTAGAGGAGATTAGTTTAGGCGAGGTCATGTGGACTAGGGTGGCCCCCACCAGTCCGCCTGGAGCCCTTATCAGAAGAGGAGACCAGGACCCAGGCTCACGGAGGGACGGCCCTGGGGTTCAGGGTGAGCCCCTGTCTGTGGCTGAGGAGAGAGGCCCAGGGATGAAGCACCCCCCCACATCCTGGACTTGGCCTCCAGGTGGTAGGAAGCAAACGGTACTGCCCAGGCCGCCCCCCAGTGTGCCAGGGCAGCGGGGTCAGGGGCACTGGCCTCGGGTGGAGGGAAAACACGTCCCACAAACACACCGCGCCCTGTTGGCACAAACCTGGCTTCTCCCAGAGAGATTGGCAGAAAGAGCACTGAGCCCCCATCCAGGGTGAGCCCCCAGAGGCCCTGGCCCGACCCTCTCTGCTCCACCTGTTGATTTAGGAGATGGGGCATCACTCACCAGAGTTCTGCCCGCAGCCTCATCTTGGCATTTTGACCAATGCCAACTCCGGGGTGTACCTGGGCAGCCCACCCCACCCCAAGTCCTGGAGGCCATGATGAAATCACTACACCCAGCCCAGGGACCACCCAGAGAAGAGGGTTCTGAAAAGTGGGAAAAGAGAGGAATTGACCATCCGTCACTTGGAGAATCAGGCACTGAGGCGATCGCGTCCATTCCAAGGATCATTGTTTCAACTGACCGTGTTTTTCCAGCCCTCAAACAGGGAGGCCGAAGAGGCCAGCAGGGAGACCGGGCAGCCCGGCCTGATGGGTGGCACCCCACAGTGTCTCTGACTACAGAAGCAGCGCGCAGGCTCACAGGAGACGGGCGGGTGCTGGGAAGTCCATCCACCCTCACGGAGATGAGCTTAGGGCACTAGTGCAGGACGGTGAGCTAGACGTGCTGTGGAGAGGTCTCTCTGCCAGGAAGAGGAGGAAGGAGCCGGTTGACGGAATCAGCTTCTCACTTCTGCCCTTGGTTTAAGGGACGCTGCTCTGACCCTGTTCCCACCCAAAGCTTGGTTTGCCTCTAGGTTCATGTCAGACGGGAGAGATCCCCAGAAGGGGAGTCACCAATCTCAGGCCAGTCGCTCAGCGGGAAGACTGCCCTGCTCCCGGAGAGCAGCAGTGCCCAGGAGGGCCCCCCACTGACCCAGGCTAGAGCAAGGTAACAGTAGACCAGAGAGTTTCCCACTCGTCTCTGAAAGTAGTCACACCTGGGCGGCTGCCAAGGGCCGGAGCTGGGGATCGGCTCAGGACGCCTCCAGTCCTCGTCTGCACCTCTGGAGGTCATCTGAAGGGTCTGTGCACTTGACAGCCCATTCACTGGCCTGTGCTGGCCCTTCAGCTGCAGCCTGGTCAGTGCCCACCTGGACCCAGCCCTGGGAAGTGACCCCTCGGCCCCCGTGCTGTCCAGAGCTGTGTGTAAGCGCGATCCGGGCGAACAGAAACGCGTTTCCTCTCTCCACTGGCTCCTCTCCTCTTTGCCAGGAGACAGACTTTGCTCTCCGCAGGCAAATGCATTTGGCTCCTGAGTAAAGACAGGAGATTCCAGGTGTTTCCAGGCATGTGGGCACCCCCGACAATGGCCCCATTCGCTGCCGTTGCGGCCTCTTGCCTGGCTCCATGTCCTTGGTCACACATGGTGGGGATCGAGTCTCTCTGCTCTTTGTCCAACAGCAGGGCTCTGCTGAGCTTCCAGAAACCAGCCCTGGTTGTGAGACACAAAAGAGGCTGGGCACAGGGGACGGTCAGCCTGGCCAGAGCTCCAGGTGCTTTCAAAGGAGCAGGTTTTCCTCCAGGAGGCCAAGGTCCATTAGAAGGAAAGATGGGCAGGTGTCATTCATATAGCCAGGGGCACGGCCAGCTCAGTGGTCTCCTGGGGCAGCCTCCAGGGACACCACTATGTCCACACGGTTTCTCATGCCCATGATTTTGGGCCAGGATAAAACACAGTGTCTGAGACAGACCTGGGCCTTGTGTGACCTGGATTTATGTTCCAGCCCTGCCACTTGCTGCAGTGTGACCTCACGGTGTCCTTGAGCATATGAACTCACAGCTTCCCATCAGGCTGAGGGACAAATGAGACGCATAGCCCACAGATGTCTCCAGTGGCCCCGCCACACAAAGCCCTTGGTCCACCAGATCCCACTCACTGAGGACCTCACCCACTGGTTACCTCCTCTGGACTGGGCCCTGTTCTAGGTGCTGTGGTCACTGCAGTGAATAAGAGACCAACATCCCTCCAGCAGTGGTCAGCAGCACCCATCATTCCTCAGGTCAAAGGCCTGAGGATCATCTGCTCTCCTTTCGTCCTGGCACCAGGGCTGACTAGTCATTTGGGGAACATTAGGTAAGACCTGCAGACAATTTTTGTTGTCATAACTGGGGAGGAAAGGATGCTACTGGTTGGGAAAGGGTAGATGCCAGGGTTTCTAGACAGCCCATAGGGCACAGGACAGACCCCCACGACAGAGATCCAGCCCCGAGTGTGGACAGCGCCGAGGCTGAGAGCCCTGCCTACTCCAGACCATCAACACAACCACAGGTCACCTCCAGCATGTACCCCAGCCCCACAACTCATCCCCAAACCATAGTCACCACCATCATTACTGTCACCACCATCATTATCACCATTGTCATCATCACCAACATCACTGTCACCACCATCATCATTACCACCACCACCATCATCATCACTGTCACCACCAGGATCACCATCATCATCTTATCACCATAAACATCACCGCCATCATCACTGTCAGCATCGTCATCATCACCATCATCATCACCATCACCACCATCATCATCACTGTCATCATCAGCATCACCATCACTATCATCACCATCATTGCCATCAATATCACCATCATCATCACTGTCACCACAATCATCATCATCACCATCACCACAACCATCATTACCACTACCACCATCATCATTACTGTCACCACCAGCATCACCATCATCACCATTATCACCATAAACATCACCGCCATCATCAGTGTCACCACCGTCATCATCACCATCACCACCATCATCATCACTGTCACCACCAGCATCATCACTGTCACTACCAGCATTACCATCATCACTTTACCACCATAAACATCACCACCATCATCACTGTCACCATCACCACCATCACCACCATCATCATCACCACCATCACCAGCATCATCACTGTCACCACCAGCATCACCATCATCACCTTATCACCATAAACATCACCGCCATCATCAGTGTCACCACCGTCATCATCACCATCACCACCATCATCATCACTGTCACCACCAGCATCACCATCATCACCTTACCACCATAAACATCACCGCCATCATCACTATCACCATTACCACCATCACCACCATCATCATCACCACCACCACCAGCATCATCACTGTCACCACCAGCATCACCATCATCACCTTACCACCATAAACATCACCGCCATCATCACTATCACCATCACCACCATCACCACCATCATCATCACCACCACCACCAGCATCATCACTGTCACCACCAGCATCACCATCATCACCTTATCACCATAAACATCACCGCCATCATCACTGTCACCATCACCACCATCATCATTACCATCACCACCAGCATCATCACTGTCACCACCAGCATCACCATAAACATCCCACCATCACCACCATGTCTCAAGGGGTGACCCTGCCCCAGACTCTGGGCTGGGTACTGCTTGAGTCAGCTTTTTTGCTGCTGGGACTAGGAGACCCGACCAGCCCAGCTGCAGAGGAGGAACAGTTCATTTGAGGGCTCATGGTTTCTGCGACCTCAATCCACGGATAGCAGGCTCCATTCCTCGGGGCTCCAGGTGAGGCTGCACATCATGGCAGAAGAGTGTGGTGGAGAGGAGTGGCTCCCATGGTGACCAGGACACAAGCAGAGAGGGGACCCACTCACCAGATAAAAGTCAGACACCCCCCAGCCGCAGCCCAGTGCCCGCCTCCTCCAGCCACACCCGCCAGCCTTCGGCGACCACTCAGCTCATCCCTGTAGGGGATGAGGTCACCGACTGGGGCAAGGCTCCCACAGCCCAGTGATGTCTCCTGAACCTTCTTGCATTGTGTCACCCGTGAGCTTGGGAGGACACCTCAGATCCAAACCATAACAGGTGCTTTCCACACATCCCCCCATCGCATGTAACTCCCCTACTCCCGGCCACACACACACACACACACACACATACACACACACGCGCACACACACGCACACGCGCACACACACACATGCACACGCACACACGCACGCACACGCACATAAACATGCACACGCATGCACACGCACACACACACACACACACACATACACACACGCACACACGCACACACACGCACACGTGCACACGCACACGCGCACACGCACACACACGCACCCCTCTGTGAGGAGGACATTGCTGCCCTGACTGCACAACCCACGTCCCACCAGCTCCGAGTGAACCTGCCTAAACTCTGCAATAGGCTTCCTGGCCATCAGAGGACCTGTGGGACCTGAGGGTGAGTCACTGGCCTCCTGTCCCCCAGCTTGCCTCCCTGTACGTGGGGACATAATGGCCGTCAGAGGACTCGTGGGACCTGAGGGTGAGTCACTGGCCTCCCTGTCCCCCAGCTTCCCCCCCTGTACGTGGGGACACAATGGCACCAGCTTCGCTGATTCGGAAGGACCCCATGAGTGGGCCCATGAAGCAACTGGAGTAGAACCCGGCAGAGTGAGTCCTGGACACGATCAGCCAGGCCCTGGGCTGGTTTTAACGAGGACACTGAGGCCTTCGGGGGTGAGCACCTCCCTCCGGGTCCTCTGGGAAGGGCTCGGCCCCCGCCCACCACTGCACGAGGCTCGGCTGCCCTCAGGACAGGAGACGCTCCTCTTCCGAACGACCAAGACCTGGCTCCCGGCTCTTGTTCCAGGCGACCTCAGAGAGGAGGATGTCCTTGTGGTTTCTGTCCATGCTCTAGAAGTGGCAGACGCCCTACGCGAGGCTCCTGTGATCCCCACGGCTTGACCTTTCGGGAACCCCATCCTCCTCTCCAGCCTGCCGAGGCCATGTCCAGGAAATGTGAGACTTCTCGCCACCCCTCCCCGCCCGCCTCCCGGCCAGTATCCTAATCACCCCCCCCCCGGCCAGCTTGCTGCCTGCCCAGCGAGTGTGGTCTACGCGGTCTATGAGACCAGCCTTCCAAGAGCAGCCACCAAGGCTCTGGTGGCATTTGCTCCTCTGTAAATCAGCGTGTCTGCAGGCTGGGAAGTGCTCTGAAGTAGTTCAGATTAAAGTTCTGATTACAGTGGAGAGGCAGTGCAGCCAGGGCCTGGGCGGCCGAGGGAGACGGAGAGAGAGAAAGCCATTATCCCCCATCGAGGGGATCCCCAGCCCTGAGGAGGGAGGGAGCCCGAAGTCTGTCCTCCACCCTGGAGGCAGGGGCTGGCCTCGGAGGTGCTCAGAAACCTCCGGCACAGAGCCCTGGGAACCAGCTGCAGGGAGACAGACTCCCGCCTCCCGCGGCTCTCCCACCCCCCAGAGCCCAGCATGGGCCGTCTCACCACGCTGGCCCTGGACCGCTCTTCCCTCCTCCCCCACACGCCTGTGGCCCTCAGCTGTGGCAGAGCCGCCCCCTCAGGAACCCTTCCCTGGACGGGGCAGCCAAGCGGCCACCTCTATATGGGCCTTTGTGTCCACTCACATCCTCCCGGGGATCACCCTGCTGGTTCCCTGGGGCATGCCATGCCTGTGCCCTGGACACAGCTCTGGGCATCTGGGGTCCCTGGAACACCCCAAAGAACCCCAGGAGAACAGCTGAGTCCTCGGTGCCTTCAAGCCCAGAGGTGGGGAGGCCAGAGCACTCCCTGGTCCTTTGGAGAAGCCCCAGGGACACAGCCATCCTCGGGGACAAAGCAGGAGGAGGAATGTGATGTCCCAGAATCTCAGGGACAGATGGGTGGGTCCTGCCCACCGCCCAGCTCTCCTCTTTCTCTCCTGCTTTGGGTCCTCCTCGCCCGGCGTGGGGTGATGGCCGCTCCCACCTGGATTCTTGGAATGGTCCCTGGTTTATTCTTAAATTCTTCCACAGGGCAAAGCCAGACACGTTTGCCAAAACTGACCCTGAACCTGGCACCAGCTGGGCAGGGCCTCGTACCATGGGTCACCCTGTGGGCCGTACCAGCAGGCCCTGAGTTGAGAACTGCTGGCCACTTGTACCTGGGAGGGGACGGAACCCGCTGGGCCCTCCTCTTATCTGTCTGTGTGCCAGCCCCTGGCCAGCACCTGGCCACACGTCCCAAGGAGAAAGCTGCTAGAACCTCACTTTACAAAATCCTCAGCCTGAGCCGCACTGGCCAAGCGGCCCTCCTGGCCTGGGCAGGCGCAGATAGTTCCAGAACTCAATTTGCAGAAACCAGACCCTGAAGACCCCAGCTACGTCCATCGCAGCATCAGCTTGGAGCGGAACCCAGAGCTGGACAGCAACGCCTGCCCTGCCCAGGGCCTCTGTCAACAGGGCGTGTGGCAAGAGGCATCCCTAGCTGAGGGGAAGCCATGTCCCCTGGAGAACTGGCGTCATCTTCCAGACCTGTCACCTGACGGTGCCATATGGCGGGGGGAGGGGACGCTCCTTCTGCCAGTGGTTCTCCAGGTGACTCCTGTGCTTGGAAAAGATGAGCAGGGCTCCCAGAGTGTCCCAGACACAGCTGCCCACGCTGGCCAGTAGCCCAGAGACCGCAGATGGCCTCAGCAGCCACTGGAGGTGGGGACAGGGACACGTGGGCCACGGAGCCCCTCTCCCTCACCAAGGGCAGCTTCCGCTGTGTCCTGTCATTCACCTTGAACTAAAGGCCGTGACGGGGGAAGCCCAGAGCGGCCCGTCCTGCATTTCCTGACGTCCTGCGGGCTCCCGGCTGGCTGAGGATGGAACCCTCCCAGGTGTCCCTGTGAGTTTCCAGGGCCACAGAAACCAGTGCCACAGACCAGGGGCTTGACCTCAGGAACTTCTCCTGTCCTAGCCTGGAGGGCAGAGGTCCAAGGCCAAGATGCAGGGGGAGGTCCATCTGGGGCCGTAGTGGCCTGGGCCCTGACAGTGGCCATGGCTGAAGTCCTTCTTTCCCAGTCGTCTGTGTCCAAATGTCCCTTTGTATTGGCACTTGTTCATGTGGGAGGAGGGCCACCCTCACGGGCCTGATGAGTTTCCCACAGAGGGGACTGGCTGACCTCTGTATGGTGTCCCCAGTAGGTCAGAGTCACAGGGACTTCCAGATGCGGAATCCCCGGGGGACACTGTCTCTTAGGGTCTGATCTGGAACCGCTTGGTCCCCAGTGTGGTGCTGCTGGAGGCCAGAACCTTCAGGGGGGACCTGGTGGGAGGAAGAAGGTCACAGGGGTCATGGGGCCCCAGCCTTGGCTAACACCATCCAGCCACAGCACAGCCCGTGGGACGCCCAGCGGATGCCCCCAGAGCAGCTCAGAGGAGGGAGCTATCCCAGGACCTGGAGATCGGGACAGGCCAGCTGATGGGCTGGCGGGAGGGGCCAGGAGATACCCCCATTCCCCAGTGGCCAGGGAGCTGCATCCCAGAGTCCAGAATGCGTCCTGACCAGAGCCGCCCTGGACGGACCTGTGAGGTCAGTTCCCCTCTCAGGGCCACAAGCCACCCTCACGATGCTCACAGGGATCCAGCTTCCGTGACCCGGTGTTTGTCTGTCACACACAGATGCAAAATGAGCCCATCGGAAAGATCCCCGGTGGTTAGACGGCAGCACCTGACGCTGTGCACTCCTTCACTGATCCAAGAAGTATTCTGAGACCCTACTGCGTGCAGCCTAGCTCTGAGGGCTGAGGACGCTCATGATTTTAGGTCCTGGGAGCCCCTGATGTCCAGCACAAACAGCAGAGGCTGCACAGGGACAGCTTTACTTCTGCTGCCCAGGTTGTTTGGCAGCCTTGCTGCATGAAGTCCAAGGGGTGACCCTCCTTGCCTGCTGCTGCTCTGCTCGCCACAGTCTTGTCTCCCAAGAGAGCCCTGTGGTTCAAGATGGCTGCTCTAGCTCGAGCCATTTCAGCTGCATCTAAGCCAGCATGAAGAAGGCACAAAGGAAGAATGTGTGCCTCTCCCTTAGAGTCACTTCCCGGGAGGTTCCACCCACATGCACTGATGTTCCACAGGCTCTAACACAGCCCTGGGGCCACATCAGCTGCAAGGGGAGCTGGCACCCAAGTCACCCCCTAACTAAGCAAAACCCCACGGGAGCAGGGCCAGCTCACATGGCCAGAGGGCAGCTCTCCACAGCCTGAGAGACACCCAGGCTCACAAGCCCACACCCATGCTTGTTCTGAAGCATGGCAGGGTCCAAGTTCAGAGCTCACAGTGTCACCGCCCCATGATGAGAAAGGCGGGACAGGCGGTCACCTCCGTTCAGACCTCTCTCCTGTCCCGTCCTGTGATGTTAGGGGCAGCTGAAATGCCTCTTCAGGCCCTCTCCAGAGCCTCCTCTGAAACCTGCCCCTCCCAGCGTCACTCAGGGCTTGTCCTGGCCAAAGCAGCACAGAGCCCCGTCAGCGTCCTGGGGCTGCTGCACCACATCACACCAACCTGTCGCCTTTGGACGGCACAGAGCCCTCCTCTGGTGCCTGGAGGCCGGAAGTCTGAAATCAAGGTGTCACAGGGTCATGCTCCCTCCAGACACTCCAGGGACGCGTCCCCTGCCTCTTCCAGCTCCTGGGGGTCCAGGCCTGGCGTAGCCTGTGGCCACCTCACTCTGTCTCTGCCTCCATCTTCTTGGCCTCTCCTCTGTGTCTGTGTCCCTTCTGTCTCTTTAAGGACACCCGCCATCCACTGTGCCCTCTGCTCACTTCCACCCAGACTCGGTTCTGCAGGGGAAGCAGGGGTGGAGACTCGGGGGAGCTGGAGGGACCCCCCACAGCAGGGCACATGGTGGTCTGAGCCGAGAGCAATGGAGAGCTCGCAGGAGCTGGGACACAGCTCTGACGAGGCCAGCCGGGGGTCGGCTAAGGCCTGACGAACACAGTTACGAGAAAGTTCTAGATGAGCCCAAACTGGGATTAAGCAGGAGGGGTCAGCTTGTCTCTGAGGGGCCCCGGGAGGAGCCACAGCCCATCCAGGCACTGCCCAGAGCCCTTCTCAGCCGTGGCTACCAGCCCAGGTCATGTCCAGGGCCCTGACTCTGATGTGTCCCCATGACCTTGTGGCGTTGGCAGGAAGAGCCCGCACACCTGGTCCAGGTGTGTCTAGAACAGGTGAGGAGAGTCCCGCCATTCGATCCCTGCAGGAGCGCTCCGACCCAGGGCTTGGACAGGGCAGGCCTGGGAGCCTGCATTGCTCCCCTGTCCCTGAGAGAACCAAGCTGCTGGGCCCCAGAACGACACCAGGAGAGGACTGCGGAGGGCAGTGAGCACACGGAGCCTGCTGGGAAGGTGCTGGGCTCGCCCTCTGGCCCCGGCCCTGGGCCACAGGGTCGGAGGGCAGCCAGGTTCCAGGGCCCTCCACCGCCCACCCTTGTCCAGCGCCCACCAGAGGCCCCAGGCCTGAGTCTCCTGGGTGGACCTTGCCCTGTCAGTCCTCCAACCCATATGGAGTCGTCCCTCCAGGTTGCCAGGAAGACCCTCAGACTGGAGCAGGGGTGCAGGAACCTCCTCCAAGCCCCGCGGTTGTCCTGGGCAGGCACCTCCTGCCCCGCGTGCTGACTGACGGCCCCATGTGTTTTCTTTACAGTGGGGCCGTGTCCAACCACCAAGTACACAGTGCTATTTCAATGATAATCACAGGCTCCCGAGCCTGCGCAAGCTCCACTATCAGCGGGTGCCTGGGCCACCTGGCAGGGGAGGACGCAGCCCCCCACCTTGGGGCACCTCACAGGGCATCCCTGCAAAACAGACTGTGACTCTGTAGGCCCACCCGATCCTCACGGACAGTAGACTCACAGCCCTGCCTGTGACTCGTGGGAGTGGGGGACTCGCAGTCGACTATCCAACAGCTCCCCGCAGCCTGTGTGCCAAGCCAAGCTGGTGGCCAGGGTGGATGGCCGGGGCCCGCCTGCACCTCCCTGCGTCTCCTCAGCCTCAAAGCAGATGAGAAAACAGCCTGCAGACTGCGCGCAGGACCCAGCGAGGTCCAAGGAGACGAAGAGCCCGACAGTAGTACCCAAAGCACAGGGCAGGGTCCTCCGATGACTGTGACCAGCCAGGTGGCCCTGTCAGTGCCTGCACTGGGCGGGTGGGGGGTCTGAAAACAGCGAAGCTCCGCCCTGCATCCTGGGGGGCCTCTGACGTCCAGGGCCAGCAGGGACGGCTCCCCTGACAGCTCTGGGCAGGACCCTTCCCGCCCTGTCCATGGGCCTCACTGCAGCCCCTGCCCTCGTCTCTATACCGCCTTCTCCCTCTGCGCCCCTTCCTCTCTCTTAAAAGGGCACCAGTCGCTGGATTAGGGCCCCTCTCATCCAGTGTGACCCCCCTTCCTAAGGACGTTTGCAAAGACACAGAGTAGCCAGCAAACTCAGGTGTCCAAGAAACGCCTCCAGAGTCCTCCTCCAGGTCCTGGCAGCGATGCTGGGCAGGCAGAGGTGGTGGCTGCCATGGTGCGTGGAATGGGGCTTTCTGTTACTTGCCAGCCTCCCGGTGTCACCTGGGCGCAGGTTTGAGAGCCTCTATCCAGGCCATCTCAACAGCTCATGGCCAGGTTTCTGACTCCTTTGTCACCTAAAAGCATAGCTCTGCTCTTCGCCTGCTCCATCACTTCCCACAGCTCCCTACTGCCTGTACCAGCCACTAGCATTAGCTCTCCCTGCTTCTCTGGACACCGTCCACTCCCACCAGGTCCAAGCACACCTGTAGCAGCCCAGCTTGGCCTGTGGGGGCGGCTTGTCACTCCCCTTCTCCACCCATTCGTTGGCTTGGTCAGCTGACATTTAGGATGATTCACCACGCGTGTCCCAGGTGCTGTTCTAGGTGCTGGACACAGAGTAGCCAGTAAACCATCCCTGCCTCCCTGTCCTTGTGGAGTTCTGGGGAACCACCCACCCCTCCAGACCCACCGCTCTCAGCATCGGCCCCAAGGCCCTGGCCCACACTGGCTGCCCTGCTGAGGCCCACCTCCCCTAATCTGTCCAGCGCCCACACACACCTGGACCCCAGTTCCAGCCAGGGCCTTGGTCCTGCTCACCTCTGACCCCAGGTGCTTAAACTCTCCTGAGACTGGAGGAAGTTGATCAACGTGTCCAAGGGAGCACTTGGTGGCTGGCCCAGACTGTACCCCAGCTCAGGGGGCCCTGGAGAAAGGAACAGGACCCAAAAATGTCATGGACACGGAGAGGGAGGGTGCCACAGACTGAGAGGAGCCTCCTGTGGGAGAGGCCAGGGGCTGGCCGGTCGGCTCCTCCCGAGCCTGACCCAACCTGCTGCAGGGGGCTCCCGTGTGGAGCTCCCAACCTGGCCCCTCGGCCAGCGCTGAGCCGTCCTTCCCATTCTCTCCCTCCCATTCTCTCCCTTCCTCCCTCCCTCCCCTTCCCTCCCTCCCTCCCTCCCTCCCTTCCTCCCTCTCCCTCCCTCTCTCCCTCCCTCTCTCCCTCCCTCCTCATCTCCTTGCTCTCTAGCTGCTCTCTGCTCTCCACACCCCTTGTCCTTCTCAAGAGCTGGCCAAGAGGACCTGAAGGACAGCTAAGTCACCTCTGGGTTCCGTGAGCCCCTCCCTGCTCTGCACACTTGGGTCATTTCTGGGCAGATGAAGGATCCACAAGACTCAGACCCACAGGGAAGAGGCCCGGGGAAGAGGCCCTGCACAGGACAGAGGAGGCAGAGAGCAGAGCGGCGCAGCTCCTCACCAAGAGCAGCAGGGACTGGCCACTGAAGCTGGGCAGGGCAGGAGGACCCTCCAGTGCCTGCAGCGGGAGCTGGCCCTGCACACCTGGACTCCGGACTTCTGGGCCTCTGAAAGAAGAGCCTTCTGTGGTTCAGAGTCCCCTGGTGTGGACGTTGGTTCCAGCTGCTGCAGGACACGAGCAGAATAAACCCTAAAATGCCAATCTTCCCCTGGCCCTTGTGCTCAGGCTCCTCCCGTTTTCATCACACACAAAATAAAGATCAAATCCTCAAGGCACTGAGTCTCCAGGGCCCTGCGTGGCCGCTGTCCACAGCCCAGTCCCTCTCCCGCTGGCCCCAGCCATGGAGGCAGTGCTGACTCGGCCCCTCTGCTGGATGGCTCTCCCCTCCCCGCTGCCCACAAACTCCCCTTCAACTCTGTCCCTTTCTCTCTAACAGGGTTTCAGCTTGGAAAGACTTAAACACATGAAAGAGAACCCCCTGCCTCAGACCCCGCCCGGGACCCCAGTGCAGCACAGAGAGCCCCGAGGCCCTACGGCCAGCCTCTGCCCCCTCTGCCTCCTTTCTGCCCCTGTTTCCACCTCTCACTCTCCGCCTGCCTCTTCCTTCTGCCCGTGGGGTATCAGGAGTACTCAGCAAGTTTCACAAACAGCACCCTATCCTGCGACTACTCAGCAAGCTGCTTTGTTGTCAGGGTCTGACTGTGGCCCATCCACGTTGATAAACGTCCATGGGTCCCTGTGTTTTCCCGGGCGGGCGCTGTCTCTCCTGTCTCTCGTGCCCCTCCCTCTCCTCGTCCAGCCTGTGGTCCCAGGGGTGGCTGGCCAGCCTCCCCCCCACCAGCCTGCGTGTCCCCCCACGGGGCAGACCCTGTGGTCCCAGGGGTGGCTGGCCAGCCTCCCCCCCACCAGCCTGTGTGTCCCCCCATGGGGCAGACCCTGTGGTCCCAGGGGTGGCTGGCCATCCTCTCCCCTCCCCAGCCTGTGTGTCTGGTCTTCCCAGAAATCCTCAAGGGAGGAGGTTCCCAGCCTCCTCAAAATCCAGAGGACCTGGACTCAGGCAAGAGGGACGGACACTGGGAGGGCCTCCCTCCACTATGTCCACCCCGTGTGACAAACAGCAAACCACCAGCTCATGTGGCCGGCAATGGTGCCCACGTGGACAGGTGAACGTCTTTTAACTCAGTGATGGTAGTGGGCAGCGCAGTGTCCCACAAAATCATGTCCACCCAGATCCCAGGATGTGGCTTTATTTGAAAACAAGGTCTTTGTAGATGTCATCAAGCTGAGTCCATAAAGGATTTCGTGGCCCTTAGCCCAATGACTGGCATCCTCAGAAGAAGAAAGGACACAGAGACCCAGGAAAGCAGGCCACACGAGAACAGAAGCAGAGGAGGAGTGACACTCTTCAAGCCCAGGTCTCCAAGATGTCAGCAGCCACCCGAAACCCGGAGAGAGGCTGGGAAAGGACTCGATCCTCCCTCCCAGCCTCGGCAGCACCACCCCAGCCCACACCGGGGCTTCAGGTCCTGAGAATGGGTTCTGCTGGTGTGAGCTGCCCAGTGCACGGGGACTTGACATGGCAGCTCAGGAAACCTGCATAGGGACCTTGGTGGCCGTTCCCCTGCCTACTCCCCGTCTGTCCCCGAGGGTGGAGGACAGGGACCCTTCCTGGCATGGCCAAGCCCCCTTGTCCCCGGGCTCTTGCTCAGGCACCCATCCTGCCTTGGCTAGGTGGCGGCTCCTGCTGCTTGGCCCATGGAGCCGCCCTTGGGTAATGACCGTCATCATGTGACTATGGTGTTGCTGGCACTGGTGATCTGTCATTGTTAACGTTTATGAAGTGACTGGTCCGTCTGCAGCAAATGATAATAATAAAAAATAGGAATTGCTCCCCTCTGATGGCCACAACCCGCAGGGAACCAAGCGTCCGGGAAGGAAGAAGGGCCCCAATGCCCGGGTAGTGCCGGGACAGGACCAGCAGGTCACTAAAGACCCCAGGCTCCTCTTCTCAGCCCTAAGAGCCCCTGGAAGTTGTTGGCTAATGCTGACCTCTAGCCGTTCCAGGGAGGCAGGAGAAGGTGGCCATCCATTGGCCATCGGTCAGTGCCCGTGACAAGCCCAGATGGGTCAGGCAGACCCAGAAGGAGGAAGGAGTTGAACTCAGACCTGTGTCTGCCTCAAGTAAGACCAGGGCTCGGGGGCAGATACTCACGACTTCTACGTGGGGTCCTGGAGCCAGGGAAGGGGTAGGGTGACCGCATCCCCCAAGGCAGGCACAGGGAAATCACAAGTGCACGTCACTCCTGGATGACCAGTCCACCACCATCTTCACTGCCTCCATGCTATGAGAGAGTCAAAATGACCAGTGTCAACAGGGAGCCTCACCCACTGCTGTTGGGTGACAGAAGCCCTGTCCCCCCACCCCCCTGGGGACCCCTCACAGGATGCGCAAGTCTCCATATGGGTTTCAGAGGAGACCTGCACAGACTGCCCTTCTGGGAAGCAGCAGGTGGCCTCTGCAGCGCTCCACTGTTAGGGTCAGGGCAGAGTCCCTCAGCTGTCCCTCATCTCAGGAAGCACCTCCTGCCAGCCCCTGAGGCTTCAGAGGCCAGCCCCTGTCCCAGGCCAGCCCCCATCACAGCAGAGGCCATCCCCTGTCCCAGGCCAGCCCCCGTCACAGCGGAGGCCATCCCCTGTCCCAGGCCAGCCCCCGTCACAGTGGAGACCCTGATGGAATCCACACAGACTGGATTTGGGCTGGAGTCAGTGGGTCAGGAGGAAACAGAGGGCTGGGGACAGGGCAGCTGAGGAAGCCAGGCCAAGGCCTGCAGGATGAACCGCCCAGGACCGTGCACACATTGGGTGGCTAATTCAAGGACATGCTGCCCTCAGTGTCTTTGATCAGGACCTAAAAGTTCCTGTGATGACCAGGTCCCTCCAGGGGCCAGGCCCTGGGGACAAGCTTCTGTGTTCACATTTGAGATCAAGACTCGGACAGCAGGTGCCGTTCCTGGTTTGACAGGTTCCAGTTGGATGGGGAGAGCCCCTGGCCCAACCCCTCCATCCGGCCAGCTGCTGTCCCAGTGTGGACCTCCCAGGGGGCCGGGCCTGGCTGAGGGAGGGCACACCTGGAGGTACAGCATAAACAGTGACCAGGCGGGGCCAGCAGCCTAGGACACACCTGCCGTGACACACCTGCCCAGGGAAACCATCTTTGCCTGGAAGGAGCAATTCGCTTCAGAGGACGATTGTAAGAGAGAAAGGGGCAACTTTGCAGTGGGAGGGGCCGTTGCCATGGGAGGGGCCATGCAAAAGGGAGGGGCCGTTGCCATGGGGAGGAGAGAAATCTAGGTGCCTGTGACCAAGTCCCTCTCTCAGGGGAAGGGGCGCTGCAAGGGGCCTGAGCAGGAAGAGGCCGTGACTGGAGGCTGGAGTGGGAGCTGCCCACACTGGCCACACCCCGAGGTGCAGTGCTGGCCCTTTGACACAGGCCACAGAGTCAGCCACCGGTCAAGGGGGATGTACCCTGCAGGGGGGCTGCAGCCAGGCAGCTCCCACCCCAGGAGCAGTGCTCCAGGCCCGCACAGCTCAGCCTGGAGACAGCTGCCAGCCTGAAGGGGCAGGAGCAGCATCTATTTCAGAAACATTTTTCTGCCAAAGCATCACAGGATCCCCAGTGAGCTGCAGCTCCCCGACCTCGTCTCTGTGACAGCATCCACCCTCTGTGGCCACCTCCCCCTGGGGCCGCACCACAAGCAATTATCCCGGTCTCTGCTGCTGAACCCTGTCACTTCCTGTGTAGGGCCATCGAAGACAGATCCCCAGGGGCCGGCCAGGTGCCAGCTGGCGGATCAGAGATGGTAACAAACAGAATTGATATGTTTAATCTAACGCCAGGACTGTTCACAGTGGGAAGGACGGGGCTCCGTTTATCAGGATTAGACAGCTCTCAGCAGACAGAGCTGTCCAGACCTCACCTCTCCTGTGTGAAGGCTCCATTATTAAACCCAGGCCCAGCCCCCGAGCGCTTCCTCAAAGGAAAACGTGTGCTTTGTCAAAGGTCTCCAGAGATAACAGCCCCCTGTCCCCTGTCTGACCCCTCCGTCAACAAACAAGGGTCTCCGTGTGGGATTGCGCCTAGCGTGGCTCTCTCACCCCCTTCCTGCTTTCTGACTTTACAAAGTGTCCTGAGGGAGAGAGAAAGCTGCTCCCTCCACCGCATCCTCAGCCCGTGGCTTTCTGGCCACAGCATCCCCTGACCCTGCCCGGGGCCCTGCAGGCAAAACCAACAGAGTCTAAAGACACTCAGCCTCACCGTTTTGAAGTTGAGATGGCAGGAGCCGGCAGGACTGTGGGGACCAGGGACATGAGGGTGGCCCGGCAAGTCCCTGTCGTCCCATGTCAGGGTATCCCACCCGAGGTCCAGTGTCAGCATCAGTAGCATGCACCAGTGAGCATGCAGGTTTCGGCCATGCCCCGGGCCCCTGCATCTGCCCTTTAAGTAAGCCTCCAGGTGATTATGGTGTCGACCAGAGATTGAGAGCTAATGGCCTCAACCTGTGGGGGTGGGGGGGGTGGAAAGCCCATCTGCTTGGGCCACATGACCAAGTGCCCTCGTCTGGGTGACTTCAACAACCCAGTCCTGGAGGTTGGGAGTCTGAGATCAAGGTTTGGCTGGTTTCCTCTGAGGCCCCTCCATGGACATCCCCTCCTGAGCCCTCACATGGCTGTCCCTCTTAGGACACCAGTCTTGTAGGGTGAGGCCACCTGGTGACCGCTTAATCATTTCTGGAAACACACCAAATACAGAAGCCCTTTGACGTATGAAGGGGTCACCCCCAATAAGTCCATTGTAAGTTGAAAATACACTGAGTCGAAATGCATCAAATGCCCCAGATCCACCCAAGAGCTCGCTCAGCAGCACGGCACGCTGGAGAGGGTCACTTGCTCCCCTGGTGGTGGCAGGGCTGAGAAAACTGCCCAACTGTGCAAAACAGGACCTCACCCATGCCACCAACCCAGGAAGGATCAGATTCAACGTTCCAAGTGCAGCTTCTACCGAATGATTCCAACTCTGCAGCATGACGGAGTTTAACGTGTAAATTGCACCTTCCGAGGTTGGGTCCTTCTGCAGTCCAGTCTGAGCTCCAGGGTTAAGACTCAGCATCTAAACTCTGGTGGACACATTGGCCCTAACAAGAAGCCAGAAAGAAATAGATCAAGCCACAGCTCCCTCTCAGCTTGGTACGATGACACTGGCACCACAAATTTTGGTCCCAGAACCCAGTTCTGCATATGCCAGGTCTCTCAGCAGCAGCTCAGGGCTGACAGCAAGTGGGAGGGCAAAATTTGCAAGACTGGGTCCATGGGGTGGGGAGGGGGGTGTCAGGGAGAGAAAGACACGCCTCTCCCCCATCACACCCTTCCTTGCTCACAGAGGTGCTTCTAGAGGAAGAGAAACCCCAGCTCCTGTGCTCAGCTGCATGGCTCACCCTTTGCCCCAGGAGAGAGCAGTTTCCTGGCTCCCTTAACCCCTCCCCCTCCCCAGACAAGACCCTCGTCTCCATGTGCTCCATGGCTGCCCCTGGGAGCCTCCGCTACTCAGCCTCCATCTTCTTGGGTCTTTTCAGCTTCCCCAAACTCCTGCACGTGGTCACACAAGTCCCAAGCTTGGGGGAGAGAAACAATGGGCCAGCTGACCACACGAGCAGACCCACACTCACCACCGGTGAGTTCAGGACTGAGGCCAGAATTTCATCCTCATTCGCTGGAGTCTCCTCTGGGGTGGGTTTCCTGGGTCTACCCCCTCAGTTTACCCCAGGCCTGGAGGGGCAGGAGGTGGGCATATCAGGGCCCACCTTTGACTTGAGGGTCCCTGTCAGTCATCTTTCTATCACAGGATGTCTGAGATAATCCACTTAAAGGAAGAGTCATTCTGGCCCCTGGTCCCTGAGGTTCACACCCCGGTGGCTTGTCTGTAACCCTGGGCCTCGGGTGAACCAGAACAGCATGGCAGGGAGCAAGTGGTAGAGCAAAGTCACCTCGTGGTGACCAGGAAGCAAAGAGAATGAAAAGAAGGATCCAGGGTCCCTTCAAGGGCACACCTCCAGTGACGACTTCTGCCACTAAGTTCCCCTCCTGAAATTACCAGCACGTCCCAAGAACATCATTGGCTGGAGGCCAAGTCTAATTCATGAGCCTTTGGGTGACATTTAAAATCCAACCCATAACTTCCCAGCCCTGGTCCCCCAAAGACTCATGTCTATTTCAAAATGCAAAAGGCATTCCGTCCACCTCCAAGAGTTCCCACGTTATTAACTGTTCCAGCATTCTCTGAAGTTCAAACTCAATTTCTCTTCTGAGACTCAAGGAAAACTCTGAGCTACAAGCCTCAATAAATATTAAAAAAAAAAACAAGTTACATGCCCAATGGGACAAAGTGAACATTCCCATTCCAAAGAGAGGAATGGGGCATAGAGAGAAAGGGTGGGACTGAAACCCAGCGGGCGAACGTTAAATCCTGTCGCTCCACATCTGTCACCCATGGCACACAGTGGTGTCATGTGAGCGCCAAGGGGCTTAGAGACCCCCACCACAACCTGCTGGCTCTTTCTCAGGTTGCTCTGCTCGTGCCCACTGTCTCCCTTGGCAGATGTCACATGTTCCTGCATCTCTAACTTCTCGTGGTCCCTGCTTCGGCCTCACTCCCATGGCTGCATGCATGTCCCTGCCTGGAACTGCCCACAGGCACTCCAACCCCATCACATACTGCCTGGTTTTCCAGAATTGCCTTTGAAATCTCGGTGGAAATCTCCATGACCCTACAACTCCTGCATTCCTCATTCATGCAAAACAATTATCAAATAGATGACACGAATGTCCAGCACCAGTAGGAGCAGTAGCCAGGTCTCTGTGGATCACAGGTGCAGCAAACACTGAATGCCCAGGTGGCTGAGCAAAGCCAAGCACACCAGAGTCACAAGGGCTTCCTAGTAACCCCATGCACGCAGGGTGCCCCAGAGCTCTCTGTTCAAACAAGTTTTTGAGCCTGCTGTTTGTCTCGCTGATTCCTGAGACACCCTCCAAGCTTCTTTCCTATTGTCCTGATGTAAATTAATCACTTTCCTTTTAATGGTGCTAATATACTTAGTACCACATTCTCCTTATCTGCAACTATATATACACTTTGTGTGTGTGTGCACACGTGTGCAAAAATGAAAGTTTTTCAAATCTTTCTGCTTTTCTTTTTGTTCCTGATTCTCATTGTAAATATGGCCAAATGATATCATCAATATCCATGTCACTGCCTGAATGCCGGGCTGCCTTGAAATTTCATCCAGCAAATAAACTAGTCCATCACCTTTAAATTTAGCTTCACCCAAAGTCTCAGGGTTTGGACGACATGTAGACAAGTTCTTTGCCAGAAGGTAATGAAGATGGCCTCTAATCTAATTCTTAGTAGATTCTGCCTTTCCATAGGAGACCTCATGAGCACAGTCTTTACTGTCCACATTTCGGTCAGCATCCTGGTCTTCTGAGCTCCCACAGATATGACCATTAAGCTCTGCTTCCAGCATCTAAGACTTTTCCTAGGACACTTTCCAATATTTCCTAATTCCTCCTGAGAACCACTTCCAACGCTTTCTGAAACGCATGATCAGGCCACAGACCCACTCCTGGCACTGATTTTCTGTTAGTCGGCTTCCAACACTCGGATAAAATATCAGAGAAAATTAACTTACAAAGAGGAAATGTTTATTTTGGCTCATGATTTTCAAAGTTTTAGTCCAGTGGGTTACTTGGCCCCATTGCCTTGGGTCTCTAGAGAATCAGGACATCATTGTGGGGAGCATGTAGTGGGGAAAGGCTTCTCATCTCATGGCGGGCAGGAAGAAAAGAGAGCAGGAGAGGAAGAGGGACTGGCACACAATACCCCCTTCAAGTGAACTCTCCCAATGGCCTAATTTCCTCAAGTTTCCAACATGTGAACAGCACCTTCTGTTGAGGACTAAGCCTTCTACACATGCACTTTGGGATACATGTGAGATGCAAACCCAACAGTCATCTATTTCAATAAAGGCCCCTGAGCATTTTCTGGCTCCACACGTCTCTACTTTCAACCTGGCTACTTACTGAAGACAATGTGTTGGTTTTTCTTTGCATTCAAAATTTATCAACAGGATTCCTGTCAGAGCCAACCCATGAGGTGTTTTCTACTCCAAGGAGAAGACTCGAGAAGAACAAGGGATCTTGTGGGGGTTTTCAGGTACCCTGCCCGAGTCCCAGATTTATCAAAAGTGAAACAGGATGAATAATTCCTGAGGCACAAGGTGGAACAATGGGGGGGGGACTCTTGCTAAGTCTGAGATAGCCCACTGAGCATTGTACATAGATTTAAAAAAAATCTGTTTAACCCTCAAAATGACTCAGTGATATGGATCCTGCATCTCACAGGCAGGAAGTGAGACACAGAGTTAGGGTTGGGTATCCTTCTGGAGAGAAGCACAGCTCGTACGCAGTGTACCCCAAGTAGGATGCTGGCCATCCTCGGCGCCCTGTGCTATAGGCACAGCACCTCCACCTCTGCTTTCATCTCTCATGCCTTCCGCTGTGGTCTCTTCTCTAGCTTTTATGGGGACACTAGTTATTGGATTTAAGGACCACTTAATCTGGCATGATGTCATCTCAAGCCTTGCCGTAATTGCCTCCGCAAAGACCTTCTTTCCAAATAAAACCGCATTCTGAGGTTCCAGTGTCTAGGGGGACACCCTTCAGTCTAATACAAACCCTGTTTCTTCTGCCCTAACAAAATCCTGTAATCTAGGTAGTTATTTCTCAGAGTTCTGGAATTTAAAAGCCCAAGATCAAGACATGATTCCTACGTCTGCTGAGGGCTGCTCTCCTTCACGGTGGCCCCTCTGCTGCGTGCTCACGTGGCAGGAGGCGCAAACGCTGTTCCTCACATGGAGAGTTAGAAGGGCCAAGTGCCTCTCTGAGCCGCTTCAGTGAGGGCATAAATCCCCTTCACAAAGGCAGGATCCACCTCTTAACACCAGCTCAGTGGGCATTAGGCTCTGCATGAGCTTGGAGAGAGAAACATTCAAACCCCAGCACGTGCTAAGAGCAAAGCCTCTGGCTCTGGAGAAGGTTAGCGGCACTCAATCCCTTCCCCTCCCCTCCGGCTCCCGTGGCACAGTTTCCTCCACAGTCACTGGCACGGGCTCCTCCTCTCTTACCTGCTCTCCCAAATTCTGTCCCCCCATACCTCTCTCAACAGGCACCCTCTCATCCCCTGCCAGCCCCAGGTCCCTACTAAGGGAGCCCCCTGGACAGCTACCTACCCATCCCACTGCCCATCTGCCCAGAGTCTCCTTACCCTTGCCACCAGCCCCAACAAGCACTCCCCCTGCAGGCAGAGGTAGAAGCCTCGGGAGAAGCTTCAGGGTGAGGGCAGAGAAGAGATGGAGAGAGGAGGGGGCAACGTGGCTCAGGAGAATCACAGTTCTGCCTGCCAGTGCCTGACCACAGTGGGGGGGAGACAAGGATGTCAAGCTCCAAGGCCCTGTGGCCCCCAGCCCAGAGTCTCTGGAGACCCATCCTACTGACCTCACCCAGGAGACGGCCCCTGGCATGTGGCCTCAGAGGAACAGCAGGAGTGTCTGGAGGTCAGGAGTGGCCAGTCTCTGCCCTGCCCTCCCTGAGCACACGCTCTGAGCTTCCTGTCTCCATTCCCAGGAGGAGACCCCAGGCCCAGGCTTCTCTCTGCAGGGCTGCCTGGTTTCGGCTCCTGCAGGACCAGCTGGTGGCTCTGCTTTCCTGACCTGGACAGCCGGCTGGCACCAACCCTCCCCCGTAGCTTGTCCTTCAGGACTCCCCTTGTGTTTTAAGGTGTGGTCCCTCCAGTTAGAGGTAGGAGTCCCTGTGCCTGGATTCAGGCACCTCGGAGAGGAATGGTGGGGGGCACATCTTCAGAGGAGCCCGCCCCGACAGCTCTGTGGCCCTGGGAAGCTGCTGAAGCTCTCTGGGCCCAGCGTCCTCTTCTGTAGGGCGGACGTGACGCTCATGTCCCTCACAGGATTGCTCTGAGGCACCAGGAGTAGTCTGACGCAGCAGGGCTCTCCAAGCCAGTGAACTCAGGTGAGGAATAAATTAAAACGAGTGCTTTTCTGGTGGTGACAGTTTCAAGTGAGTTTTTCCCGAAATCGGTGAGGCTTCTAGTGTCCGGGGGCAGCCCCTCCCCTCCCCCCTCCCTGCCCAGCACTGTTGTGATGCTTACCTTGACACATGCTTGTCAACGTGGGCACGGGAAGGTGCCCATGGCATTTAGCAAAGCAAAATAAATGGTTCCTCCTGTCCGACTCAGAAGTCCTCCTGTCCCCAGGGACGGAGAGGCTAAAGCGTCCCTCAGTCACCTCTCCAGGACACAGGAAGATAAATACAAATCAGAGGCCCGCGTCTGGGAGCCCCAGGAAGGCTGGCAGGGTGGGCCGGGCCTACTGGGGTAAAGGTGCCCCTGGTGAAGTTCACTACTGCTGCCGCAGTGCCACCCAGGGAGCCCTCCCCTCCCTGGGTTCCCGCGTGTGCACTTGCCCTTCCCGCTGCCCCAGCCTCGCGGTCTGCCCTCTTGTACAGGCACAAGCCACCATCTTCTGCTCCCCAACGCCCCCCTTCTGCTCCACCCCTCTGGTCAAGATCGCCCCTGTTCCTGTGACACATACGCAGGAAGGCACCCCCACAGCCTGGCGGGGTGCAAGAGTGGGCGGGACACTGGCAGCCCAGATGAGCAGAAAGAAGATCTGGCCACCAAAGATACACATCATGCTTCCCGGTGTCAGAAGGTGGACAGGGTCAGCCTGAGTAAGTGCCCGTGGTGACAGGCCATCAGAGCAGGGAGTCAGATGAATATGGGCAGTCACCTCTACAGGTCTCTGTGTCCTCACCTGTAAAACAGGAATAATATGAGGATTAAGTGAGGTCTTACACAGAACGCCTGGTAAGCACAGTGTCAGGGATTTAGTAGTGTAATTATTATCATCTTCTTCACCATCACCACCATCATCATCTTCATCACCACCACCACCATCACCACCTCCTTCATCACCACCACCACTACCACCATCATCATTACCAGCACCATCATCACCACCATCATCTTCATCATCAGCATCACCACCACCACCTCCTTCATCACCACCACCACCACCATCATCATTACCAGCACCATCATCACCACCATCATCTTCATCATCAGCATCACCACCACCACCATCATCATCACCACCACCACCACCTCCTTCATCACCACCACCACCACCATCATCATTATCAGCACCATCATCACCACCATCATCTTCATCATCAGCATCACCACCACCACCATCATCATCACCACCATCATCTTCATCACCACCACCACAACCACCACCACCATCATCATTACCAGCACCATCATCACCACCATCATCTTCATCATCAGCATCACCACCACCACCATCATCACCACCATCATCTTCATCATCACCATCACCACCACCACCACCATCATCTTCATTGACATCATCACCGCCATCACTATCATCTTCAGCATTATCATAATTGCTGTATCCTGGAAGATAGAAATTGAGCTAGTCTCTGGGAGACGGGCTACACTGGGATTGGAGAGAGGGATGGGGAGGCCCATGAGGCAGGTGGAGAGAGACGTGGAAAACAGTAGCAGTCAGAGGACTCTGGGGACCAACTAGATCAAGACCTGGGGTCAAGGTGAGCTGAAGTCGACTTGCCCTTAGAGGAGAACAGAGGCCCCTCCTCCCCGCCCAGGCTCCCTGCCTCCACCCTGCTCTTCCTCAGACCCCACACTCCCGCCATGCCACCCTCTACCTCCAGGGCCCCCCACCACCACCTGGAAATGACGTGTGGGACACCACAGCAGAGGTCCCAACCTCTGCACTGGGCACCCCAATGACCCTCCCTTTCAGAGGCACATGCCCCCCAAGGACTTCCGGCCTCACCCTCTGGCTTGGCAGAGAGTCATCCTGGGCTTCTGGAGAGTGACGACAAAGCCCTCCAGGGCTGGAAATGAGAGTCGTGTGATAATGAGCTGGCAGGGCGCAGCTGCCAGGCCGCCAGCTTTGGACGGCCGCAGTCGGAACAGCCTGGGAGTTGATTTGTTCTCTCCAAATGTGCCATTATGGTGAGATTTCCCACAGGCTCGCTTTGGCAATAGCCATTTATGTCTCCTTCCCACCTGGGGGGACTCCTGATCCTGTCCCGGGAGGGGGCCCTGCTTCGCCGGCTGGGCTGTAATTGCCTCGTCGCGGCTCTCGGCCGCACATTTGGTCTTGTTTCTCACTCTGGGTCACATTTCATTTTGGTTTAAATAATGAAACCAACAGACCGGAGATTAGAGCCGTTAGATGATTCTGCTCCTAGGAAGTGGACGTCGTCTGTCCAAGATCAAAACTCACCCACAGCTCAGTGGACCCTCTGTGCCAGCGAGGCAGAAGACCACGGCCCCTCACTGCCAGGCTGCGTGGGGGACAGACCTGGGAGGCACATCGGGGTGAGCTCCATATGAAGCCAGCAGGAAGTGGGGCTCTTGGGGAGGAGAGGCCTTTGGCCTTGGAGGGATGACCTATGCCGTGGTCAGAGATTCCTGGGGATGGTCACACTGCAGCCCGTCTGCCCTCCCCCGCCCCCTCAAAGCCCTTTCCCTCTTCCTGCAGGGAAACCAGGAGTCCAGGGAGGCCGGTGACAAGTCCCCAGCTGAGTGCACCCCCTCCCTGAAGGCGTGGATCTTCTGCGGGAAGCCATGGAAGTGAATCTCAGGCACAGTCTGGACCCTTGAGCCTCAGTTTCCTAATCTAAAATGACCTCGGCCCTACAGGACTGCCGCTGTGCCCAGGCAGAAGCCCCCAGGCCTGGCTGTGCGCAGGGCGGCAGTGGGCGGGGCGGCCAGGCCTGCCTCTCCTTTAGCGCTCTTGGGAGCTTGTCCAAGTTAACTGGGCTTCTTGTGTGGCTGGAGCAGGCCTGACCGCCTGAGAAGTGAACGCAGCGCTGGCCCCTGCTGCCCACAGCCTGCCCCAGGCTCGATTTTGGCTGCTTGGTGTCATGCCTCCCCAGCCCACTGGGTGGATGTGGTCTCTTTTACACACGGGTTTGCTAGCCATTGCCCGGCTCCAGGGAGCTTCATCCCCCACAGCACAGGACTGTTGGCTTCCTGCAGCACTGTTGTCCAGTACATGCCAGACCCCTCAAGGGTGACAGGGACAGGCCATCCCCACCAGGAGAGCTCAGGCCTCTTGAAGCCACCTGCCTGGAGCAGCCTGGCTCCCACAGGCCTCAGTTTGGCAAAGGTCCTCACCAGGGACCCGGGAATCCCGGACTCTCGCTGCTGCCCCAGGCCCACCTGTTGGCCACCCCGTCACGCACCTAAGCCCACAGCTTCCGTCCACCTCCCCCACCCTTTGCCCCCTGCTGCACCTGGGCCCACCTCCCTCCTTCCTCTGCCAGAGCCACTCCTGGAGTGGCCACTGGACTAGTCACAGATCAGCCTTCTGGGGTGGTCACTATGGATGACTGGCCTCCTGGGATGGTCACTGGGCATGTCTGGCCTCCTGGGATGGTCACTGCAGATGGGCTGGCCTCCAGGGCTGGTCACTCTGGATAGGCTGGCCTTCAGAGCTGGTCATCATAGGCAGATGGCCTGCTGGGCTGGTCACTGTGGATAGCACCCCAGGCTGCTCCTGTCCCTCTGGCCCCAGAGCCTGCCACCACTCAGACAGCAGGGCTCTTCCAGGCGTGTGCCGGGGGTCTGCTGTGGGGGTCGTCACCAATGCCTGGGTCGGTCCCGCAGCTGTGACATGTGGACTGGGCAGGAGGTGCACCATGCCAGGCCTCCAGCTGCTCCTGGGAAAGTCCCCTGCCCCCCAGTCCCAAAGGCCACCTGGGCCCTTGAGGAATGGTGCAGAGAGGGGGGTCCTGGGGGCCGTGTGCTGTGGAGGAGGCCGGAAGGGACGGGAAGCCCTGCTCCAGGCTCCTCTGCAGGGCCGTCGCCTGCCGACCAGCGCTGTCCCTCCTCCTGACAGAAGGATGACTGAGACTAGACACACTGAAGGGAGCCTCAGCTACGAGGCCCTCGTGGAACGGGAGGATGTGCTCTGTATCTTGTGGCCATTACCCACTGGCTGGCTCCTCTCTGGGAAGGCAAAGGAACAGAACCCTCCCCAAACCAGTTTCCGCCCTGCCCGCAGGCTGGCCGCTGCGCTGCCGCCGGGGGGACAAAGGCTCTTGTCCTTGTTGTCTCCTCCGGAGCTCCGTGTTCTGCTCTCCTGCTTCACCCTCCTTCTCCAACGGTGCTGGGGGGCCGGCTCCTCCCCAAGAAGAGCAGCTTCCCCGTCCTGTCTGGCCTTCCCCATGGCCTGAGGGTGGACCTGCTCCCCCGCCCCCCTCAGCAGCCATGGCCCAGAGACACCGAGCCCACAGCAGAGCGGGCACAGCCATCCCTTGGTGGGCTGCAGGGCTGGTCCCAGGACCCCTGCGGACGCCAAAGTCCATGAGGCGCAGGCCCGTCAAGTAAAGAGGCACAGCGCTGGCTTAGAAGCTCCGCACGAGTAGGCCATCTCTGATGACTTGCACCACCCCACGCAGCGGGGGTCGTGAAGAGCTGAGGTGCCACGTGGTCTGGGAAACAGTGGCGGGAAGATGTCCACGCGTTCAGTTGAGACGCGTTGTTAAAATGCTTTCCCCTATACACTGTACTCACAGAAAGAGCTACGGGAGCCTCGGGCTCCATGTTACAGAGGCAGGCACACCCGGGATCTGGAGAGGGACTCGGCCATCACTGATCCAGGAGGGACAGTGATAGTGTGAGTGTTTTTCAGCCAGCGTCTTCGGAACCTGTAAGAGCTATTGTTCATTTCGAGTCTGAGGCAGGAAAACATCTGATGACCTAGTCTGGAGGCTCTTAGGCATAGGAGAATCCCCTCTTATTTAGGGGAGGTTCACCCTTTAGGTTTCTTCAGGCTTTCAACTGATTGGGTGAGGCCCACCAAGAGAGAGTTCAAGAGCTGATCCCCTAAAATAAGACCTCACAGACACCCAAAGCCATGTGCTACCAAATGCACGGCACCCCAGGGACACGCAAAGTGAACCCCCACTCCCACCCCGTGTGCCCTCCTTGTCACCTGTCTCATGTCCCATCTGGAATAAGGTGCTCTTCGCATCACTGTTTCCTCAGCTGGTCTTGCAGACCCTGCCACTCAGCCGGTCCCCTTCCTGTTTCTCTGCTGTCCCCCTCGTCCTCGTCCCCTTCTCTTCCTGCCCGTTTTCTTTCCTCAGAGGCAGGCTCTGCACAACGTGCCTCAGCCCTGGCTGCGAGGCCCCTGCTCTGCGTGGCCGCCCCTCCCCGGGCTGTTGGCTTTGCAGGATTAAAATCCCCATTAGGGGGACAAGGAGTCTCCCTGCGTGCCCCTGGGTGACTTCTGCTGACGTGCCTTCAGACCACAGGGACAGGCTGGCTCGGCTGACCACAGGAGTGGGCTGGAGACCGGATGAGGCCAGGCTGGCCCTGCAGTGGCCAACGTGGGGCCCACTGGAATCACCTCCACAGATGGCCCTTATCAGCCTGTGTCTTGCTGGCAGAAGAGCCGCGTGGCCAGGACAGTCCTTAATCACTGCACATTTCAAAACTGATCCTCGGAAACGCCGTGGAGCAGCCCTGTTGAAGGAGAAGGACGGCACTGCCCTCCCGCCGCCCAGCACAGCGGCAGGGCCCCTCTAAGCCCTGCCCACAGTGGACATGCAGACTCCAGAGGGAAATGACAGGACCCTGCTCCTGCAGCCGGCAGAGCGTGCTCAGTCCCGAGTCACCACCCGCCCCACGGAGCAGAATGTCCCTCCAGCCCCAGAAAGCACGTCACTTGGACAGGCCCAGGAGGGCCTCAGGGTCTTTCCCACTGAAGGGACTTTGGGAGTGGGCTGTACAATCCCTGCAGAGGCTAAAAGTGGGGTTCAGTCCTCTGGAAGGAGCTCTCCTCAGGGTCAGAAACAAGAGGCAGCCGTGGGCCCCCAGGAGCCAGAGCCGTGGTTCCGCAGGGCCCTCAGAGAGGCACCCTGGGCCTCGGCCAGCAACTGGGCTCCCTCCCTGCTTCAGGCCAGCCCCAGACCGGAGATGTGGCTTCCAATTCCTCAGCTTCCCTGAGTACTCCTTCCCGGACCCTGGTCACAGGAGGCCAGTCTTCCCTCTTAGACGTTCCCAGGTCCTTCCCCACCTCCATGTCCCCCGCCCTGCTCACCTGGGGCTGCCCAAAGCCCTGGCCGCTATCTCCTGCCCCCTCCTCTGACCTCACCCCTGCAGCCCAGAGCTATCTAACCAAACAACATCCCAGCCTTCCACCCCACTGGGAGTGTGACAGGTGACATTCACATCAGGACACCCCCAGGTGTGCAGCGAGCTGCTAGGCACAGATGAGACAGGCAGGTGAGGGCGGGGGCCGCCACCAGGGGTCCCCTCCCACAACCTCTGGGAAACAGCTGTGGCCTGCCTTGCTCTCGGAGCCTCTGCTCCGCCCACCTGAGCCACCGCTGTCCCTCGGCACAGCCCCACACCTGCTCTGTTAGGGACCAGGCCTTCCCACACGCCCAGGGCTTCCCGCACATGGAACCCACCCTGGAAACCGCTGACCTGTCTCCCGCCCCAGCTGGAGCAGCCTGTCCTTGGAACCGTTGTGTCCAGTGCTTCTGCCTCAGCACCTGTCCCAGCACATGAACGTGACCTGGTCTGGGTGGGCAGCCTTCTGAGTGTGCCCCCACCCCCCAGCAGGGCCCCCAGACAGTAGTACAGGCTCAACCGGGAGCCTCAGGTCCCTCTTCCAAGGCCAGAGGGACTATCTGCCAGGAAGAGGGCACACAGGTGGGCACCGCACACACTGTGGCTTGGACTGGCAGCCGGGGCTCTGCCTGAGCTGGAGGGTGACCACAAGCACAGACCCCCTTGGCGTCTGAAGTTGTGCCATGTGGAAGCTGCTGTCGGACCGTGGAAGAGGTCCTGAGGGGTGCTCTTGTCCACCTGGGTCTGCACCGCCCCGTGGGCCTGGACGGACTCCGGAGAAGGAACGTGGCAGTATCCTGCCGCCCGGTGTGGTCAGGCCATGGCCAACAGCCTCCTGAGACAAGGGGCTTCTTCGGACTGATGCTGTCACTTCCCGACACATTGTCACCCCACGCCCCTCAACACCCCAACTGCTGGGGTGAATCAGAGCCTGGAAGATGGCGGGAGGAAATGGGGCACAGGTTGGCGCCTGGAGGGGGTCCTAACGGGAACGGGGGTGAGGCCCTTCACCTGCGCATGGTGAATGCTCTCCTACTCACTGCATGTGTCACCTTGTCCCAAGAAGGGCACAGTTGGAGAAGGAGTGGCCCAGGTGTCGTGGAAGAGTAAGAAGGCTGCAGAATACCGGGTATCCAGAATGTTCCGTCTAAATGCTACAGACTAGCAGGGCGTTATCATCCCAGCCAACCATCTACTGTTCACTGGCAGAGGGACAGATCACCCCTGACTGGCGTCACAAGCCTTGGTGGTTCCACGTGCTGGGCCATGGCTGCCCAGGCCCTTGGTCCTGACTGTCCCCACCCTGTGCCACTGGCCCTCCCTCTGTTCATCTCACCCTCTCGCTGGGAAACAACCTCAGTAAACGCTTCTAGAAATAGGAAGCTCTGGCTCTCCTCTAATTAGATAATTTGAAATTGGGCCAAATTGACAGAACCATTTTTATGTGTCTCCTCGTCTTTATTCCTTGTTTGAAAAGTTATGAGCAGGACTAGTACTTTGGAGTGTGAAGGCTGGTATTTATCTCCTGCTGAGTCGGACAACTCTGTCTGGCTGGAAACAGAGGGTCCCACAGCACCTGCTTTCCTTCCTGAGGTGGAAGTGCTCAGTTTAGGCCCCCCGTGGTCACCAGGGCCGCCCACCCACCACACTGGCCTGTCCTGGAGTTTGGTTCCATATGCTCTCCCACTCCCCGGGAGCCACGTCTCCAGGTGGCATCTCACACGCCAGCCTCCACTTCGTTACGCTGTTGTGATGCCCATCAACATGTGGGTGACCCCTCCACGTCCCCTCTGGGAGTGGACCATGAAAGATACGGGGCAGGTCTCAGGGCACAGAGATGGACAGTCTCGTCAGCCGGGACTGCAGAGCTGGGCCGTTCCAAACACCGAGGGAGCCAAGCAGAGGTGGGTGGGCACAAGCCGCCTCACCCAGAGGGACCTCGGTGTCCTGCTGGAGGACTTCTTTCTTCTGTGTGCCCAGGGGAGGGTGCACTTGGCCCCTGGAAGCAGAAGGCTGCTCAGGTGGGGCACATCAGTGACGGTGTCTCTGGGTAGCAGGGGTGGGCCTGAGTGCCTCCAAAGACCAGGCCCCGGCTTTGCCCAGGGCAGCACTGAGGGCTGGACACAGGACATGATGCAACCCCACATTTCGTGTCCCTTGCCAGCTGCCAAGCGGCACCCTGGCTTGCCTGCACCAGCTCCGGAAGGCCCCAGTCCTTAGCTCCAGCGCAGGGCATGGAGCTTGACACTGCTGAGAGGAACCAGTCGCCTCACGGGGGCGCGGGCAGGGGGAGGCAGAGAGCCAAGCGGCAGCCTGGGGCCTCATCCCACAGCTCAGGCCTGTGGCAGAGGTTGATCTTCTGCTTTCCTAAGTTGGTGCCTTTTCTTTAGGAAGTAATTTCTTCTTTAAGACTAGAAAGCACCACAGCCTGTGGGCCCCATAACTCACCTGCTGCCCCTTCTAGGTCTCCTGGGGCTAAATCCTCCTCCTCTTCCCCTGAGCTCCTTATTCACACAGCGCCCTCCCACCAGGCGCTCCCATTTAAACACATAATAGGTTAAAGACTCAAGTCTAGCTTTGCTGTATCAGTCAGCAACAGCCACATAAATGCTGTGTAACAAACCCCCCTGGGTTCTCAGCTCAGCACATACCCTGAGCTCATGACCTCACAGGGTGACTGGTCTGGCTGACCAAGCCAGGAACCAGGAGATGGCTCCACTTCTCTGCTTCATGCAGCTGGAGACTGCAGGTCAGGTGCAAGTTCAAAGCTCTTCTCCTGAGATCCTAGACCACAGAGGCCTAACTGCACAAGTGCATTTCTGGCCTCAGCTTGCCTCAGGTCCACTCTATTCTGTCAGCCAGAATAGGTCCCTTGGCCAAGCCCAAGTCCAGCTGGGCAGGGAGGTCCTCTTCTCTCTCAGTGCCTGGAGGAGGGGTGAAGGTTTGCCAACAGCATCCCACAAAGCCGAGGCACGAGGACTGGCAATGTCTTGCTAAACTGCCCTCCTGCCCAGATGATTGATGGAATACGCAGAACCCAGAGAATTTGCTAAAATCAAGGTGTAAATTCAGTAAAGTTGCAAGATATAAGACTAATATACAAAAACTGCCATTTCTATAACTTACAGCAATTACTGGAAATGAACTAAAATGAACCATTTATAATAACACTAGACGTAGCAAAAGGTGTGTGGGGCTCATCACTGGAATCCACAGAACTGTGCAAAGAGAGACGGAACTAGAACCAGATCAGTGTGTGAGCAGAGGCCTGAATTTAGAAGAAATCAGAGAATCTTCTGAACACTGGCTGGGCAGTGCGGGGGGTCAGGGACTGTAAAGCAGGTGGGGAGGAAGGTTAGGACGCAGCGCTGTTGCCAGATGACCCGGCCACTGAGCCCCGAGCATCACCAGAGTGGCTGAGGAGTTTGACTTAATTCATTCATCTAAATTCTTGTGCTAGTGGCCACCATATTGGACGGCAGGGCCCTGGAGCCCTGTCCAGAAAACCCAGAGGGACCTGTATCCCTAGTTCTGTACTGAACCGCGAGAGACAAGGTCAGACACACTCTCCCTGTCCCTCTCTGTCGAGCCCCCTTGTGGTGTGAGCTCTGGGGAAGGGCTGCGTCTCTGTCCCCGAGGACACCTGCCCAGGCGGTGACAGCCTGGCTAGGCCCTGTCTGCTGGGGCCTTTCCAGCCCATGTTTCAAAGGCCTCCAGCTGGCTCATGTCCCCTCTGCCACCGGCTCCCCGTAGCAGGCTCCACTCAGGAAGGGAAAGGCGTGGTCTCCGCTGTGTCCCTCCCCGGCACTGACCCTGTCAATGGGAGGCACAGGACGGTCTCTCAGGTCCAGGAAAGTCACAGAAAGTGGAGTTGTTCCCCAGGGAGGCCCCCCAGCCTCTCCCCCAGGCGCACCTGCCCTGAGACACAGGATGCTCCCATCTAAAGCTGCACCCCCACCAAAGGAGAGGGGACAGCAGGGGCTGGGGACACGTCGCCCTGTCCCTCCACCCTAAAGACGCTGTAGCAGCTGCAGCAGGAGGAACCTTTCTCCTGTGGGCCACTGAAGGGTCCCCAAGCTGCTGGGAGAACAGCTGGCTCCCACGGACCCCTGCCTCCTCCAGTCACGGCCCGGGTTGACGCTGGCACTTGGCTTCCGAGCGGGCATCTTGCATGTGGGGTCCCTTTTACCAGATGAACACCTTTCAACCCCCAGGCCACGTGCTGCCATCACCAAAGGCCTGTCACCTCCTCCATGGGGACAGGAAGCAGCCTGGGCCGCATCTGTAAGGGCCAGGGAGGCTCTTCCTTGGCTCCCACATCAGAGGGGCCCAGTGTCCACATTCTACAGAAAGGTCCAGATGGTTGCTGAGAGGACTTGGAGGGAAGGTGAGAGAGACGCAGGTTCCAGTGGGTTCTGGTAGGTTCTACCAAGGTCTCGCAGCTCTTGAAGAGACTACAGAGAAAGGCCCTCCTTTAAACCACCCCCCAGACAAGCGATGCCCAAGGGCCTTGGCACAGCCACCAGGGGTCATGGAGGAACAGGACCAGATTTAAGAGAAGCACGTCACTTGGAGAAAGGCTGGCGGAAGCCCTGGAAGGGAACGAGGAGGGAGCTGGAGAAGCCGGCCACGCCACTGGAGGACCTGAGGCCCACGCTGTCCTCCCAGCACCGGGTCCTTCCCCCGGCAGCCCTGCGCGGAGGCCTGCAGCTCTGGGAGGGTGCCGGCTGCACGGAGCCCCCCAGCAGCTCCTGAGCCAGCAGAAGCAGAGCGCCCGTGTCCACTCCCATTCTGGGTCTGCTCTGGCCAGCGCTGTCTCCGTTCTCTGCCCAAGACTCCCAGTGGCCGGATTCTGCCACAGTAATGATGGCTGTCTGTTCTGTGTTCCGGAGCTCACCCTGGGGGCCAGGAGCGCCTGATGGCACTTGATTCTCTGTCCCTCTCACCCTCCCCGCCATAGGAGGGAGCCTGAAGGTTGCATTCTGCATGTGGCTTGGAGGCCAGCTGAGACCTCCCGGCGCTGCAGGCTCAGGGGCCTGTCTGGGCCTCAGTTGCTCACTCCAGTCCAGGGACACCAGGGCTGCCTGCTCTGCCCTCCTGTGTGCCCAAGGGCCACATGCCATCGGGTGTTCCAGGTGCTGAGAGCTGAGACTTTGCTGTGTGGACATGGCCTACTGGCTGCTGCAGAGTCCACTGTGCCTACAAGCCAGGAAGGCTAGTGCGATGCAGCACCCCTTGCAGGTGAGAGCTCAGGTGGGCCTCCTGTGGTCTGCAGTCAGTGCCGAGGGCCAGGGGCTGCTGCAGACAGCAGCAGAGAGGGACACCGGGGAGCGGAGGTGTGGACCCACTCTGACCATGCTGGACAGCAGTGGGCTTGGCCGTCCCTCTGCAGTACGCAGACGGGCCTGGAAGCTCCCCCTGGAGCCAGCCTTCCTGCGATCCTGGAAGTTGTTTGACCCTGGTTGGGTCAAGAGACCCTTCTCTGCAGCTGGCCTCTACCCCTTAGCAAAATGAGAGTTGGGGTTACTGTCGGTCAGCCCAGCGGCACACCAGGGCAGCACTCACTTGGCCAACTGTGGCCCCTGCCTGGCCCTGGGTCCACACACAGCAGGCCCCCACGCCTCCTCTTCCTTGCCTATCTTTCCTGCTCAGACTGAAGCCCAGGCCACCACTCATGGGCACCATGATGAGTGACATGCATCCAGCCCCCTTCTTCCCTCCAAGCCGGAGCCAGAGATGGAGGCCACAGGCCAGGCTGGCCAGGATGACCACCAGGAGAGACTGCACTTCTGCGGGGTCAGGGAGGGAGAGACCTAGCTCACCAGCTCCACTGTGTCCTCCACGCCTGGCTTTGATCAGAGCCCTGGACACTGTGGGGCCATGCTCAGGGAGCAGCAGACCCCCATCTTGTGGGGAAAGTCACCCTTGTGTTGCGCAGCCAGAGCCATGTGACATGTAGGTAGTCACCGTTCTAGTCTGTGACTGCCCTGCCCATGTCCTGATTCCAGACTGAGCTACATGCACATGTGTGCACACACACACGCACATGCACACACACACACACACACACACACACACACACACACACACTCGTGCCTGCAGGAACATGGGATTTGCTATACATAGGAAGTAACAGCCCATGAGGGTCCAGCATACAGCAGGCTCCGGGACCAGGGCCCCCTCCTGAGAGGGGGCACCTTGGTGGGCGCAGAGAATCCACTATGCCCTGTAATCTGCCAACCCAGTGACAACGTCCAGGCAGTGTGGGAGAGATGAGCCTTTGCTCTCACCTCCAGACAGACCTCGGGGGGCACCCTGGGGGAAGTAGCCCACCACCCTCAGGCCCTCAGCCCATGAGACCTGGGGAGCTGATCCGTCCCTGGAGGTTGGCCTGAGCCTGGGTCCACCTGCTGGAGCTGGCCTCCCCGAACAGGCTGCCTCTGTCCTTGCTATAGCACCCCACCCCCTGGAGCTCTCTCTGGGCGCTCCCACCTGGGGGACTTCGGATGTCCCCCGGCTCTGGCAGCTCGTGGACTCTATAGAGCAAATCCCCTGTCCCCCATGTGCCTGTGGGCCATGCCCTGCCCTGGACCATGATGGTCTAGGAGAACCTAGTGCCCATCACTCAGGAGTAAGCCAGCATGGCCACAGGGGGACCCTCACTCCCAGGTGGACATCGATGCTGATGGCTGGCCCCAGGCGGGGAGGTTTAGCTGTGGAGGGGACAGTGTGTGTGATGGCCTCCCGGCACAGCAGAGGAAGAGAGAAACCACACCTGAGGACAGAGACTGTTTCCTGGTCTCTCGATGGGAGCCGAGCCAGCCTGGGAGACGCGGGCATGCCACTGCTGGCCTTGAGGACGCGCTGGTGTCCTTGGGGGCTGCAGATCAGGCGGGAGGCGCGTCCCCTTTGGACCTCAAGAAGGCACTGGCCCTGCCAACGCTTTGGTCCTGGGTCTTCCGCCCTCCAGAACTGTAAAGTAAGCCCCCGTGACTTCAAGTCCCTCAGCCTGTGGCAGCTTGTGACAGCAGCTGTGGCACATGCTATGGGGCCCTGCTGGCCACGTGGGGATTCTGGCCTTTGCTTAGAGAGAAACGGGAGTCATTTCAAATGCCTCGTGTGGAGAGGGATCCCACGAGGGCACCCTGCCTGTCCTGTGTGGCTGGGGCCCTAGAGGGAAGCCCAAGCAGCAAAGATGTGGTCAGAGGAGAGGGGCCAGTCTCCAGCTGCCTCCTTGGACAGGGAGGTGGCCAACTCATGGCCCCCGGGTCCCTGGGTCACCCCTCCTTCCTCCAGGGTGGGGCTGCAGTGCGGGGAGTGGGGGGCCAGGGCTAGGGCTCTATATGCGGCCAGGAGGGGAAGCGGCCCCATGTCCTATGTCCCTGGGCTTCCTGGACAAGTGTCAGCTGCTGCCCTGCTGCTCCCCGAGGGTGGGGGGCGCCTATGGAGAAACCAGCGAGCACCAGCCACACAGGAGGCTGCGCTTTTGCGGAGGTGGTGAATGGAGGAGCCTGGAAATGAAGTTCAGGTGGTTGCTCAGGTGCTCCATGCCCTGGAGGCCCTGCTGTGCCTTTGTCCAGACGCAGCCCATCCATCTGTGCAATTCCAGGCACAGGAACCGAGTGAGCCTGGGAAAAATTAGCATCTCATCCACACCAGGATCCCCGGGAGCAACGAGTCCCACTCCCTTGCACTTAAAAGGCCACATCTATCTAACAGCAAGGTATTGGTTTCTGTGGGACGCGCTTCGTGCTTCTCCCAGCCCAGGTCCCTGCTGGCACTGGCAGCCCCAGATCCTACTCGACAAGCAGCGGCTCTGCTTCCCAGCGCCTGAACCTGGGGGCCACTCGGAGCCCTTCTGCAGAGGGGACCAAGCTGTCAATCAGCTTAGCACAACCCCGACTCTGGTGGGATGGGAAGGGGTGGAACAAGGGGGGAGGTGGACTCCCCGTCCAGGACCTTGGTGAAGGTCACTGGCGGGGACTCCAGGCAGGGGATAGGGACCAACAATAGACCTGAGGGGCCACTTGTAGCAATATGACTGTGGACAGCCCACTGACAGCGTCTTCCTCGGCACAGGGCACAATGCTACCCACACCCCATGAGCCACCGTGTGCAGACCCCAGTGCAGCTTGTGCCCAGGAAGGGAGGGGGCCTGGGGAGCTGCCCCTGCCAGGGTGGCTGCCAGGGTTTTAGTCCTAGTTCCCTCACGTGTGCACCCATCCTACAGGCAGTGAGGGAGACGGAGCTGCCCACGAGGGCAGAAGGGTTCTGAGCCTATCCTGGAGGTGGTCCGATTTTTCGTCACAACCCACGATGACGCCTTCTGGCTGATCGCCAGGCGCCATCTTAGCCATGTGTGGCCTCAGAACCGGGAAGTGAGAATCAGTCTGCAAGTCAGGTTTCCTCTTCTCCATCTCTGATGTGACGTGCCCTACATCTCCCCCATTTTGTTTTATTGGCCAGTGTCTACCTTTCACTGGAGAGTGTGCCTGTCTTAGGTTGTCCCCCTCTGGGGCTCTTACCTGTCACTGACTACCACTCTGGCTCTTCAGGCAGTTCACCTGCAGGATCGGCAGACCCAGTGGGAAACCTCAAGGAGGGGAGGTGACTTAGGCCTATGAAGAAGACCCTCTTGCCTCTGACTTACATCTGCACATCCTGGTAGGGCCCATGGCCAACCTCACAGGGCTCCCAGTCAGTATCTCGTAAGACGGCCTATCGCTGCTGGACCACCATCAATTGAACAGCTTTGGCTCGATCCTTGAGCAACTGGAGGAGCCTGTTGATTACACAAGGTCCAAATGTCAACACAAGCATTATAGTGACCAAGGGGCCTACCAAGGGGAGAAGGTAAAGGGGCCACCCATTTAGCCCAGTCCACAGAAAGCTTTATTGCAGCTCATTCCGACAGTTTTCAAGGTCTTTTTAACCTTTTAATCTTATCTTGAACAATACTAGAGTGACTGGCATAGAAGCAGCACTTCTCCTGAAGGAACAGGCACAGTCCTCCCTCTCTGGCCATAAGCAGGTCCAGGCCATGATGGCTTTGGAGGACTCCTGCAGCCAAGGAGTCGAGTTGAGATTGCAGGTCCAAGATAGGGCTGCAACATGGTGCATGTCACCTATCATCCGCTGAGAAAGCTTATTGTACATCTGGGAAGAAGTACCGAGGCCAGAGGTCAAGTACCCATCCCCGTGGCCACCCGCAGGCCCAACAGCAAAGGAACAGCATGAATGGCTCTTCGGGGCCTGGAAAGGGAATCATCACCAGCAGTATAGGCAGGGACTGGTCATTAAGGAGGATCCCAGTGTCAGGAGGAGGAGGACCACAGTGCAGACCCCCTCCAATTACCCAGTAGGACACCGTGCGCCATATCCCCACAAAGGAAGGCAGTACCCTTAGGAGGACAGAGCATACCACCTACTGATCCGTCAAAAAACCTATTGCCTCCACACCAGAGGGGATTCAACGTCCCCACATCTAGAGTGCTGTCTCTAGTGAGACAGATGACATTAGGCATGGTCACCAAGGGCAAAAGGACTTCTGAGTGGGGTGGGAGTATAGGGCATCTACTAGGGAGAGGTGAGGTTATATTCCACCAAACAGGAATGGCAGTAGCCTTTAAGGGTCCATTCTTTCCTGGGGGCAGGGGCATATAAGGACCAACAAATTGGCTTACCACCACTTACAGCATCAAAGTGTGCCTCCCCACAGCATGTATCCCCCAACAAACATGAATGCCACGAGGGAGACAATGAGGAGTCCAGTCACAACCAGGCAAAGCGTCCAGAATGGTCTTTTCATTTCAAATGAGAAAATAAAGAATCATACCTCAAGAGGGGGTGCTCTTGGGAATCACTTTTGTTCTGGCAAACAGTATTTTAGATCTCTAGCGGGGACCCAAATTGGACTTGGCTCCCCAATCGGGAATCACATCCAAATCCCCTCCCTACACTAATGAGGGGATCAGCACCGTGCTATGATCCAGTAAGGGGTCCCTCCATCGGACCTCTACCTTTAAATAAGGTGTCTGATTAGACCAATGTCTCTGGAAAGCAGTCAGAGGTTGCTCTTTGGAAAAATTTGAAATAATGTAAGCATGGCTGACCTTAATCGCTCATGGGGGTTGCTTCTGCCTTTTTGTTTTATTAGTTGGTCCTTTAAGGTAATCTCCCTCTTCCTCACCAATTGTTCTGCTCGGTCCCAGGTGGCCAATCCAAAAGACTGGCATCCACCAACCTGGGTGCAGTGTGTGCCAAGGTTTCCCAGTCCTTTCGGCCTGGGCATCTGAGATCTCTAAACCTCGCCTTTTGAGCCTGAATCTCAGCGCTTTAACAGCCGGAGCACCATGCTTAGTGTGAGATTTCCCCATCTCTTCAGGGAGACCCTGACCTCGGAACTTGCTTGGCTTGGCTCCCCGATACTTTCACTTTGGTGAACCGACTTCTCCATGTCCCTGTTCGGGCACCAGATGTCGGGGGTTTTAGCCCTTGTTCCCTCCCGACCTGCGGGAGAGATGGGAAGAACACGCCCTGGCCAGGATGAGCCAAGAAAGGAGAGGGCCGACTGACCGCCCGCACTCAGCCCTCCCTCGCCAGAGGACAATCAGACGCATCAGGGAGACCAGTCAAGGCTGGAGCTCGTTTATTGAGGAAGCACACACAGCTAATATGAGGCCCAGGAGCCAATCAGGATAAAGGTCAGCAGGATGGGGAGAGCTCACGTGTACACCCATCCTACAGGCAGTGAGGGAGACGGAGCTGCCCACGAGGGCGGAAGGGTTCTGAGCCTATCCTAGAGGTGGTCCGATTTTTCGTCATAACCCACGATAACGCCTTCTGGCTGATCGCCAGGCGCCATCTTAGCCATGTGCGGCCCCAGGACTGGGAAGTGAGCATCAGTCTGCAAGTCAGGTTTCCTCTTCTCCATCGTAGGTTTCTATTTCTCTGATGTGACGTGCCCTACAGGCAGCCAATACCTAGAGACAGCGAAGGCCTTTGGCGATGGCACCTGTCCCTGGCACCTGTTCTCTCCTCCCTGCCGCCAGGGGCTGGTGGCCTTCCTCTGCCATGCCCTGAGGCCAGCAGAGTGGAGTGGCCCTGCATGATGGGAGACCTCAGAAACCAGGAGCCCCTGGAGGCCTTTCCCAAGAGCCCACCCCCACCTGCTCTGCTGACTTACAGCCAAGGTCCACCTGTCCTGGGCGTACCAGGCCAGATACAGAAACAACCCTGTCCCACACAGGATCCTTAACCACAGCACAGGTGGCTCTGTCCTCGTCCCTCCCGGCATGTCCCTATGCAAGGTGCCCTGCCTGCGTCTCTGTGAGTGACGGGTTCTCTCCTCAGTCTTCTCCTTGTCAGTCTCACATCTGAGTAAACCAGACCGAGGCCAGCCCAGCGGCCGCCCTCCCTCCCACACGTCCACAGGCAGATGCCGGCAGGAAGACCTGCAAAGGGCACGGCTCTGCACAAGCTTCCTCCTGGGAGGCCGAGGGGCAGGGACAGAAGAGGCACCCTTCCCTGGTCCTCCTCCAGGGAACATGGCACTCTCCTGCTGGACCACAGCGACCTGGCAAGGGCTGCTTTACACCCTCTGGCAGGTCCACCTGGCCTTTTTCCTTCCCCCTGTAGGAGGCTGATTCAAACACGGAGCCCCAGGCGAAGGGCTCACCAGGCTCATGCAGAACCAAACACTCCGAGTGGACGTGACATGGGCAGGGCTGGGCGAGCCACTTGGGGACATGGGTTCCCGCAGAGGGAGAGCTCAGTCTCTGTCCTCAGTTAGAGTGAGAGGTGCCCCCAGGAGGAGGGTCACTGGGGGCCTTTGGCGTTGGCACCTGTCCCTGGCACCTGCTCTCGCCTCCCTGCCGCCAGGGACTGGTGGCCTTCCTCTGCCATGCTCTCAGGCCAGCGGCGTGGAGTGGCCCTGCATGGTGGGAGACCTCAGAAACCAGGAGCCCCAAGTCAGCCTGTCTCCTGTGAGCTGCTCCCGTCAGGAGTCTTGGCCACAGTGGGGGAAAGCCAGCTGCCAGCCACCAGCCTGTCTGAGCCCCAGGACTCCAGGCTGTAGCCCAAGTCCTGCAGCCTGGGGCTTCCCTGTGACTGCCCCAGCTTTGAAACTGAAAGTCCCACAGCCTAAAGTCCCCTGAGGACTGGGCACACTAGAACGTCGGTCACTCTGCTGCAGGCCTTCCTGGAGAAGGGCTTCGGGTCACAAGGTGCAGGTGAGCAGAGGGCCTGTGTCCAGGAAGCCTATGCCCCTGTCCTGCAAGAAACCCAGAGCTCACTTCCCTCAGCCTCACTTCCCTCCCCCAGGCCAGTGTCTCAAGTCCCTCTGCTCCTCAGAGTACCATCCTGGCTGATGGGCCTGGACTCAGCACTGTCCCGGGTCCCAGGAGACAGACGGGGGCAGCTTGAACGCTCTCCGGGGCTCTCACGGCTGGTTTTCTCTTTATTAGTCGCAGACGTTTTTCTCTGCACTCCCTGAAGCAATTGCTGCTGATCTCCTCTGTGACCCTGAAGGCTTTTCCCTTTGACTCCCAGGTCAGGGAGCTTGGCCCTGACCAGGGCTGGTGGCTGCACACTGGTAGCTCCACATTGGCAGCGGAGGCTGGCTGGGGACACTGGGCCCCGCCTGGCCTGGCCTCCAGGTGGCCAGGCCTTGTTGCTGCATGGCTGGTGAGCAGCACAGGATTGACCTGGTCCTCAGCACACTCGCTCACGCCCCAGGTCATGACCCAGCTCCCACCAGTGAGCAAGTGCTGGCTGGCCTGTCCTGCGACCACTGACTCAGACCCAGGGAGACGGACGCCTGCCTGGGAGGACTGCCCTCCCGGGCACTTTGAAACCTCAGGCAGATGGCAAATAGGGTGTCAGCAGAGATTTCCATCAGGGGCCCTTCAAAGGGCACCCCAAGGCCCTGGAGAGGGGTTTCAGGGTCACAAGGTGCTGGTGAGCAGAGGGCCTGTGTCCAGGAAGCCCTGTCCCCTGGGGGTACCACGTCATCTCTCACTCTGACCCTGGCCTCTGGGAAAACCAGCACATTTCAGACATGCCCAGAGCCCACGCAGGTAGATCAAGGGAGGCTGGACATCCACAAGACCAACATTTGCTCCGATCTTTGGATGTATTTGTGTCTTCTCATATTGGCAGTTCTTTAAGAGTTTCACAGAGTCTCTTGTTTGGGCTTTCAATAGCCAAGCATTGAGTCTACGGAGTCAGCAGTCCCACCTAAACCCACATGTTTTAACTCGTACAAGAGAGATTTTTAGTACCACCACCACCACCATTACCACCACCTCCATCACCACCACCATCACCATCATCACTATCACCATCACCATCATCACCATTACCACCACCACCAACACCAACATTATCACCACCACCACCACCAACATTACCACCACCACCACCACCACCATCATCAACATCACCATCACTATCACCATCATCACCATCACCATCATCACCACCACCATCATCACCACCACCACCATTACCACCACCACCACCACCTCCACCACCACCACCATCATCAACACCACCACCACCACCATCATCACCACCACCACCACCACCTCCACCACCACCACTACCACCACCACCACCTCCACCACCACCACCAACAACATTACCACCACCACCACCTCCACCACCACCACCACCACCAACATTACCACCACCACCACCTCCACCACCACCACCACCTCCACCACCACCACCACCACCAACATTACCACCACCACCACCTCCACCACCACCACCACCACCAACATTACCACCACCACCACCTGCACCACCACCACCAACATTACCACCACCACCACCTCCACCACCACCACCACCTCCATCACCACCACCACCAACAACATTACCACCACCACCACCTCCACCACCACCACCATCATCAACACCACCACCACCACCATCATCACCATCACCATGTTCACCACAACCCCATCATCATCTCCACCACATTCATCACCATCATCACCACCACATTCACCACCACCACCACCACCATCATCACCATCACCATCACCGTCATCACCATCATCACCATCACCATCACTACCACCACCATCATCATCACCATCACCATCACAACCATCACCATGTTCACCACAACCCCATCATCATCTCCACCACATTCATCACCATCATCACCACCACATTCACCACCACCACCACCACCACCATCACCATCACCGTCATCACCATCACCACCACCATCACCATCACCATCACTGTCATCACCATCACCACCATCACCACCACCACCACCACCACCATTACCACCACCATCACCACCACCACCATCACCACCAACATTACCACCACCACCACCATCAACACCACCACCACCACCACCACCACCATCACCGTCATCACCATCACCATCACCATGTTCACCACAACTCCATCATCATCTCCACCACATTCATCAGCATCATCACCATCACCATCATCACCACCACCACCACTACCATCACCATCACCACCATAATCACCACTATCACCATTACCACCATCATTACTACCATCACTCCCACCACCACCACCTTCACCACCACCACGTCTTCTTGGCCATCATAGTACACCACCTTATCAGCATTTGGCTCCATTTCCCACGGGCCCCCTGTGGGGTTAAGCTCTGGACACCACAGTGGGGACTGGCTTGCTATGTCCCTTCCAAATGCTCTGTTCCCCTCTGCCTTCCTCCTACCCTCTCAAATAAGCAAGTGCTCTGGGATAGGCCACTCAGGGCCTGCTCTGGGGACAGCCCAAGAGCCCCCCAGGTTGCCGTCAGGGTCGAGTGCGCTCGCTTGAGGAGAGCTTGGCCTACGGGAAGATCGGAAGACCTGGAGTGTCGTTGGTCTGGAGAAGTCAGGAGCCCCGCACTGGGTGACACTGCGGGATGTACGGGCCGTGAGCAGAGGGCTCGGGAAGCTCTCCGCACACCGCCTCTGGTCTGATTCCTGGTGGGTTTGTCATCTCCTCCCTTCCAGCGAGTCTGTCTCGTGGATTCTGGACCCCAGCACCCCGGGGAGCTGGTGCAGTGCTAGGAAGAAGCGCTGACCCTTCTCAGCGGCCCCACCTGGGTTCTCCCCGCCCAGAGTCACCCAAGAGGCCTGTGGAGCATCTCTAGGCACAGCCCTGAGCCACCTGGAGCTTGCCCTCGGCCTCCCTGGCCCTTTCCTCCTCCTCGCTTCCAAAATGGCATCATGGTGGCCACCCTGGGAGCCTGGGCAGCAAGCACATAGCCACACGCTCAGGGAACCTACCCTGCAGCAGCCACGCCACCTGCTGCGAGCTCGCTGCCTCCCACGGAGCCCTCAGCCACAAAGGTGACAGGCTTCACAGTGAGTGGCACACGGGAGCCACTTGGATGCTGTATACCTGGACAGCACCATGTCAGAGATGTACACTAAAACTCTGAAATAACTCTGAAGTAACAGTGAAAAAAATTTTTTTGAATCACTGAATTTTTTTTTTAAGGGAAGAAAAACAGGAACAAAGAAGAGATGGGACAAAGAGTGAGAAAGAAAAAGAAAAGATGGCAAGATGGAACCTACTCATTTCAGTAATTGTACTAAATGTAAATGCGCCTACCACCCCAACTAAAAGGCAGAGACCATGAAATTGGATTAAAAGGTATCACCAGTTATAGACTTTTGACTACAACACACTTAAAATATGAAACACAAAAAGAAATAATGCTGTCACTAGGAAACCAAGAAGTGAAAGTGAACAGGCTGCTTCAAGCAGACAATGCACTTCAGAGTATAACCTACTGCCAAGTAGGCTGCTTCCCAGAAGTGAAAAGATCCCTGAAGGAGAGGAGAGGGTATATGATCTGGAGCACATAAGTACAAACAAAACAACTTCACAAGAAATGAGCAAAACCAACAGGGCAGTGGGAGAAATCAACACGTCCTTAGTCAGGGTCACTACATAACTAGCCAAATCAGGGAACAGACACTTGAAAACATTATCAACAGTCTGACTTTCATAAAATTTACACCTACTCATCTGTAACAGCAGAATACACATTCTTATCAAATGCTCTAAAAATTTTCCAAGTTAGATTACATACTAAACCATAAAAAAAGGCTCAATATGTTTAGGAGGAATTGAGTAGCTCTAGTATGTTCTGACTGTATTCAAATTCCCCAGAAACTAGTACCAGAGAGCTATCTGAAAAATATGACTTACACAGCATCCAAATCCATGAAAACTAAGAGAGAATATGACCAGGCCATGGAAGATGTACACTGACACCTGCAAGTGCTACCAAGAGTCTACGATCACCTATGAATTGGAGAGAAAGACCCTGCTTACAATTGGGAAAACCATCGTGGTTAGTAGTATACTTCTTCTGACATTCATCTACAGAATCACATCAATGCCAATCAAAATCTCACAGGTTTCTTTGTACAAATCAACAAGCTGATTCTAAAATTCCTATAGAAATGTAATGAACTTAGATTAATCAAACAAAAAGAAAATGAAAGCAGAGGACTATCTAATTTCAATGAGTTACATTAAAGTTAAGTCATCAAAATAGTGTGGCACTGACCTGAGACAAATACATGCACACACACACACACACACAATCTATTTTTTTTGTGTTTTGTTTTTCAGCACTAGGAATTAAACCCATGGCCTCATGTATGCTAGGCATATGCTGTACCACAGAGCCACCAAAACCTATTTTTGATAAATAGATGAAGGCAATCCAATGTAGAAAAAAATGGTCTTTTCATTTGAAACAAATGTGTTTTCCTAAAGGGAAAAATAAAAACTGAAATCCATACATATCATGTACAATATTAAAAATTTTTTTATGTAAACAAACCTATATGTAAAACCAACAATTTGAAAATTGCTAATACAGAAGAAAAATTCTGTAGATTTTTATAAATAAAATACAAATCAAAACAAGACAAAACTGAGTGATGCATGGTGACACACACCTGTAATCCCAGTGACTGGGGAAGCTGAGGCAGGAGGATCTCAAGTTTGAGGCCAGCCTCAGCAACCTAGTGAGACCCTCCGCAACTTAGCAAGACCTTATCTCAAAAAATAAAAAGGGCTGGGGATGCACCTCAGTGGTAAAGCAATCCTGGGTTCAATCCCCAGTACCAAAAACAAAACAAAGCACGAAAACAAACAAATACAAAAACAACCGAAAAAACTGGACCTCATCAAAAACAAAAACTCTTTGAAAAGCAAAATAAGTATCTTACAAAGAACTTCTACCCAAAATATATAAAGAACTCTAACTCAATAAGAAAACAAGTAATCAAGAATGAAATAGAAGATTTGAACACACACACTTTACCAAGAAGATGTATAGATAAACCATGAAAAGGTGTCCAACATCATTAGTCATTAGGGAAATGGACGTTAAAGCCACAATGAGACACTGCTACACACCTGTCGGAAGGACTGAAAGTAAGACCTACCACACCAGATGCTGGTGAGGAGCAACTGGACCACCCAGTGCCAGTGTGAAGGAGACAGGTTACACCGCTGTGGACGAGAGGCAGGCAGTTTCCCAGGTCAAACACATAATCATAGTCATTGCACAATTAGATATTTGCACTAGAGAAAAGAAAGTATTTCTGTACAAGGACTTTATTTGTAATATAAAGCTGTTTTAGAGGCGTAGGCAAAAACTGGGAGAAATCTAATGTCCATCAACAGAGGAATGTATAAACAAACTGTATATCTACGCAACAGAAGACTACTCAGCAGCAAAAACAATCACTGTCTGTGCATGTGGTCCTAATGCAAAGTAAACATACTGAGTGAAAGAAGCCAGACAGAAAAGAACACGTCATGTGGTTTCATTCCGCTAGAACCTTATACAATGTCAATCAATCTACAGAGACCGAAAACTGATCAGTAGGTGTCAGGGAGTATGAAAGAGAAAGAGGAGGGGAGGGATTACAACCCAGCAAGAGGAAATGTTTGAGGGTTCCCTGTCCCAGGTGTGGTGATGGCCCACATGGTGTGCATGTGTGTGAAAACTCAGCACAGCATCCAACCCAGGATGTGCTTTTAGAAGCAGAGCCATTAGTCAGAGGGTGTGCACCTCTCTCATCTGATGGACCCCACCAAATGCCCTTCCGAGGAGTCAGGGGGTATCCTTGCTCACTCTAGTGCCCTAAGCACAGATGACTCTGGCTGCAGCCCAAGGCAGCCCTGACTTGCTGGAAACAACATGCAGGGTGAGATGTGCTATGTGCCACAGGTGACAGTTACCTACAGATTCACGTATGTGAAGTACATACATTATTTGGTCATTGCTGTCACTCCCCAGCTTAAAAAGGGAAACTGAGACTTGTGAGGTTATGTGGCAGGCCTGATCACTAGGCTGGTGAAGAAGGCCTGGCAGATGGCCTCAGGTTGACACTCTGGCTGCTGTACCGCAGGGTTTCCCATGATGACTCTATGGGCATGTGGCACAAACAGCCTCTGGGGCCATTCCAAGAAGGATCTTCTGCAGGGAGGCACTTCTCACTTTAGGAGAAGCTGAGAAGGACCCCTCAGGATGACATGCTAAAATTGGATAGTGTGCATTCTGAAGCTGCATAGGCAGAAGGACTTGAGGGCTAAATGTCATTAAGCCACACTGGAAGCTACAGACATATCTGAATAGAATGGCTGGCCACACTCCATCCCAGCGAGCTGTCAGAGGGCAGACCCACATAAGACAAATTTGTTTGCTCATTTGAAAAGGGTGTGCTTTCTGTTGCAACCTACCTTTTCAGGCAAACTATTACCTCGCAGAGAGAGAGGGAGCAAAAAAGCAATAACGCATAACAAGTATAGTCACGTGCCATAGAGCCACTGGGATGGTCCTGTAAGATCACATTGCCTTGTGATGTCACAGCCTTCCAGTTCATATAAACGCAGCCTGATGTTCACTTCTTGATAAGAGAGCTAACGACACAGTTTTCAGAACACATTCAGTCACTAAGCGATACAGAACTGCATGCTTATGCACATTTGTTCAAAAGCTCATTGTGCTGCCCAGCTGGCCTCCTCCTTGTGGACCCTGGCCACCTGTTACATATAATAAGCTGTCTCCTACTGAGTTAAGACTAGAAACAAGACAGATGCCATCAAGAGCTGAGGTTTTTCAATGCAGGCTTAAGTGTGGAGCGCTGAAGGATGAGGGTGAAGTACTGATGAGGAGGTGCAGCTTCTGTGGTTTACTGCAATGGGAAAGAGTTGACCCAGGAGGCATAGTGCATTCCCTGGAGCCCCAGATAAGCACAAAAGTTAAACAGAGAAAAGAGTCCAGGGCATCGCAGTGAAATTTAGATGGAACGCCAAAAGTGGCCCAAATAACCGAGCAGAAAGCAGGAGGTGTGAGCAGACTCAGGCAACACAGAGGAAACAAATAATATACGGCAACGCTGAGCACGAGTGCCAAGATGGGATTCCGAGACGGCCAGCTGCATGCGGTACACGCAGACCCAAGCAAAGAGAAACTGACCCAGCACAAGGACAGAACTGTCTATGTTGTGTGGACACCAGTGGTGTGGGCAGGCTGAGAAGGCCTGTATGCACCCACACCTGGTACCCCACTGTGCTTTCCAAGCACCCTCTGCAATAAGAAGACCCAGGCCTGCAAGGAAGGGGCAGCTCCTGCAGCTGGGCATTAGGAGCCTGGGTCCCTCAAGGTATCAATGTAAGGAAGAACAGCTCAGGAGACAAAAGAGGGGGATAAGAGCAGCAAACTACAGAGTAGACTGTGACATACTGGACTGTGACATAGGAAATCTGTATCCATCCATGCAGGAGACACGGCTGCTGTACATAAGGATTCCAAACAACATGCTCCCTTCCCCATGGCCCCAAAGCCTTGGCACCCTGCACAGGAGACCACAAGTACCACCTGCACCAGGTACCCTGATTTCCAGGGGGATTGGAGACCAAGGCAGGAGGATGGCAAATTTGAGGCCAGCATCAGCAACTTAGGAAGACCCTATCTCAAAATAAGAAATAATAAAAAGGGCTTGGGAAGTAGCTCAAAGGTAGAGCACTTGTCCAGCATGTGCGAAGATTTGGGTACAACCCCTAGTACTGTCAAAAACAAAAAGGAAGAAGAAAACAAGCACCTACCTTAGGAAGTTAAAGGGGGAAAAAATAAACCTAAAGCAAGCTGAAGGAAAACTATACTATAAAACAAATATCAATGAAATTGAAAATGGAAAAACAATAGAGGAAAAAAAATTAAAGAATCTGAAAACTAGTACTTTAAATAGACCAATCCAATTGTAAAGTCCCAACAAGGCTGAAAAAGAAAAAAGACACAAAGTCATGATATCAGAAATGAAAAAGGTTTCTATTGCAGACTGCAAAATAAGACATATGAATGGCCAACAGGTTTATGAGAAAATGCTCATTATCAATTGTCAGCAATCATCAGAGAAATGCAAATCAAAACCTCATAGAAGCATCATCTCACACCTGCTGGAATGGCTATTTTCAAAAGGACAAAAGATAACAACTGCTGGTAAAGATGAGGAGGAAAGGGAACCCGTATTCACTGTTGGTGGGAATATAAATGAGTATAGCCATTATGAACAAAGGTATGGAAATTCCTCAAAAAATTAAAAATAGAATTACCATATGATCCAGAAATCCCACTACTGGATCCATGCACAAAATAAAGGACATGAGTATGCCATAGAGATATCTGCACAACCGTATTTACTACAGGACTATTCATGTTGAGAAATGGAAAGAACTAAATTGGGGCAACCGCACTGGAAAGCAGTATAGAGATTCCTCAAAAAACCAGAAATGGAACCACTATTTGACCCAGCTCTCCCACTCCTTGGTATATATCTAAAGGATGTAAAATCAACATACTACAGTGACACAGCCACGTCAATGTTTATAGCAGCTCAGTTCACAATAACTAAACTATGGAACCAACCCACGTGTCCTTCAACAGATGAATTGGTTCAATCTGGTACAAAAAAAAAATCTGAACCCAGGGCAGCAGGCCCTGGAAGTAGAACTGTGGTTACCAGGGGCTGGGGGATGAACGGGAGGTGCTGATCAAAGGATACACAGGCGTGGGAAGCTCAGGGACCTACTCTACACCATGGTGACCACAGCCAAGAACAACAAATGTATCAAACACACATAAAGACTGCTGAAAGGACAAATTTTAATTGTTCTTACCACACACATATACACACACACAAAAAAAAAAAAAAAGAAAAAAAATCCTGCAATATTGTTTAGGAATAAAAAGGAATGAAAGATATCCAGATCAGTCAGAAAGATCAGTAAGAAAGAAAAGGAACTAGCCTGGTCCAGTGGTACATGACTGCAATCCCAGCAACTTGGGATACTGAGGCAGGAGGATCACAAGTTTAAGGCCAACCTGGGCAATTTAGTGAGACCCTGTCTCTAAATAAAAAATGAAAAGTAAGTCCAAGGATGTAGTTCAGTGGTAGAGCAAGTGCTTCACATACAAGAGGCCCTGGGTTCAATCCCCAGTTCCACTAAATAAATAAACAATCAGGACTGAGCATGTGGCTCAGGTGGTAAAGGACCTCTGGTTCCAATCCTTAATGAAAAAAAAGGTGGGGAAAAGGAGATGAACAACACTATAAATCACTTAGATCATAAAGACATACACCTAACAACAGAATAGCCATTCTTCTTAAGAGCATGTGGAATATTCTACAGAATAGATCACATATAAAACCCTGAAACAAGTCTTAAGTTAAACTTGTAAATGTAATGGAATTACTGCAATGAAATTAGAAATCAATCACAGAAGGAAAATAAAAAGCTCATAAATAGGTGGATATTAAACAACACTCTTAAACAACAATGGGTTGAAGATGAACTCACAAGGGAAATTAGAAAATACCTGGAGACCAAAACCAAGAAGGAAACTTACAGCTATAAATCCTAAATTAAAAAAGGAAGCTCTCAAGTCAATAATCTAACAGTATGGCTTTAAGAAACTAGAAAAAAGAAGAGCAAATTAGCTCAAATCCAGCAGAAAGAAAAAAACAATAATGATCAGAGCGGAGATGAGCAAGACCGAGGACAGAAATGCAATAGAGAAATACATAGACCCAATAGCTGATGATTTGAAAAGGTCAATAAATTGGCAAATCTTTCCCAGATTGACTAATAAAAAAGAGAGAAGATTCAAATTATGAAATTCAGAAATGAGGGAGGGGACATTACTACTGGTTTCACTGAAATCAAAAGGATTATAAGAGAATACATAAACACATATAAAAACAAATGTGATAACTGAGACACAAATGAAGTCCAAGAAATACAAACTACCAAAACTGACACAAGAAGAAATAGAAAATATCAACAAATCCATGAAAAATACAGAGATTATATCAGTAATCAAAAGAGGACCAGATTGCCTCACTGTTGAGTTCTACCAAACATCCAAAGAATTAACACTCATACTTCCCAAACTCTTCCAGAAAGCTCATGAGGAGGGAACCCTGCCTGATTTGGTCTGAGAACAGCATTATGCTCACACTGAAGTCAAAGATTAGCTAAAGAAAACTGAGACCAACAACCTTGATGAATACAGGCATGAAATCCTTAACCCCAACTCAGCAAACTGGAAGGGGTGCTACCAGGTGTGCACAGCTGTCTCAATATCTGGAAACCAGCCAGTGTAACACCCAACATTAATAGAATAAAAGTCTCCTCTAAGTGGAGGCAGAAAAAGCACTTGACTAAATCCATCTCCCCTTCACAAGAAACACACAAAACAAACAGGAACAGAGGGGCTTCCTCAACATGATAAAGGGCATTTTTTTCCAAAACCTCATAGCTGACATCAATCCCAACATCGAAAGACTGCAAGCTTTCCCCTAAGATCAGGAATAAGGCAAAACGGCCCATTTCTATTACTTCTATTCAACACAGCCGGAGCAATTAGGCAAGACGAAGAAATAAAAGGCATCTAGCACACAAGAGAATGTAAACTGTTGTATTCACAGATGCCATACAAACACCACACATAATCTGCAAAAAAAAAAAAAAAAAAAAAAGAAAGAAAGAAAGAAGAAAACCCGGTTAATCAAAGAATTTGGCAAAGCTGCAAGATCCAAAGTCAACATGCAAAATAAAAAAAAAAAAATCACTTGTATTTCCATACACTAGCCATGAACAATCTGAAAAGGAAATTAAGAAAATTCCATTTACAATGGCATCAAAAAGAACAAAATACTCAGGAATTAATTTATCCAATGTGATATTAGATCAGACCCTAAAAACTACAAACACTGCTAAAAGAAAACCCAAATAAATTTAAGACACTAGTGTTCAGGGATAGGAAAACTTATTGAGATGTCAGAAGCAGCAAAACAATCCAGAAAAGAGCAGTAAATCTGAAGATGCGTGCCATCTGATCCCAAAGCTTCCTGCAAAGTCACAGTGATCAAGAAGGGTGGACTTGTGCACACTGGCAATCAGGACGCTCATGTACGTGATGCTGTGATGCTGTGTGGACTTCACAAGCCTCAAGAGGTGACAGCAGAGGATTTGTCTCCCAGGACAGCAGGGCTGGGGAGCAGAGCAGTGGTGGGCGGAGCAAGAGGCACAAGGAATGAGCAAAAGGGAGAGCAAGGGCTTGGGAGGTGACGAAATTATTTTGTTCTCTGATTATGGGGTGATTAAAATTCACCATTAAAAAACAGTAACTTTACTACATAACGATTGAAAAAAATTAAGATGATCCTAGGACATGTCCTAAAACCTACTGTGTAGTGATCACATAATCTTGTACACACCTCTCAGAGCGTGACCATGGTGTGGGTGGAGTTGGGAGGAGAGTGATCACTGATGTTCTGCAGAAATGGATGCATGTAGTGATAGGAAAAGGTAGACTGAATTTGGCTTTTTTCATTCTTTCTTTGTTTGGTACTGGTGATGAACCCTGGGGTGCTTTACTACTGAGCTACATCCCTAGCTCTTTTTAAGACAGGGCCTCAAACTTGCAATCCTCCTGCCTCGGCCTCCTGAGTCACTGGGATTACAGGTGTGCACCATCACACCCAGCTGCTTTTCTCATTGTTTTAGAGTTCAGAAGATGATATGTGTCTTAAGACCTGCTCTTTCACAGACAATTGCCACCACCCAACTCTCAATACTGCTGGTTAAACCACGCTTGAAAATGGATGTACTCCACTGTATGGAACCCAGGCCTCCATGAAGTGAGCATCTTTCTTAGAAACTGTCCTGGGATGGTGTAAGAAGGCAAGAATGCACATGTGGGATGTGGCCCATGGTGTGCACCAAATAAGCGGCAGCAGGCAACTTATTACAATTTTGCTACTGACAGCTACTACTAAAGTGAGTAGTTGTCACTATTTTCAGAAACAGAATGATCAGAATCCTGGAAGCAACCAGACTCCCGTAGTCAAATAAAGATAGGCTCTAGGGACAGAGCACCTAAGTCCAACATGCCAGCAGTTTGCCCATGAAGATGCCATGGTTCCTGAATAGCTGAGAGCACGAAGTCACTGAAGCTCAGAAGGGGTTAATGGACCACACAGTGGAGCAAACTATATGGCAACACAAAAGGTCTGAGAAAGCAGAGAAGGTGCTAATTTGTAACATAAGGAGGAGAAACAGCCTTCAATCATCTGCTTCACTTTTCAAATATATACAGAAATGGAAAAACAAAGCCTTGAGCTTTACGACAGTGACTTGAACGGGTTCATTAACGCGCACTCCCTCAAAATGCTGCAAAATCAAAAGTAAAGGCTTTCTCATTTTCCTCAGGCCTACTGCTGAAGACAAGAAAATAACAGAGACAACATCACAAAGCCTTAGAAGTCAGACAGCAGACAGTGAGTGGCAGTGACCCCAAAAAGCTGAGTCCCTGACCAGGAGAGGATGAGCTCAGAGGCTTTATGCCACCAAGCCTTAGGAAGTGTCCCCTGGGGTGGGGGGTGATGTCTAAAAGCAGGAAGAAGGGGGTTGGAGCTGGAGAAGGGGTGAAGGCCTTCATTTAAGGCAGCATTTTAGGAATATTTATGATTCATAGGCACTTGCAGATTAATACAAGGAGGTTGCTGCCCTCTTCACTCAGTTCCCTGGATGGTGTCCACCTCAGTGGGGCATCAGAGCTAGCTAGCAGAGCTGCCACTGCTTTCCTGACTTTTGCAGGTCACGGGCTCTCAGGCTCCTGCCCCCCAGCAAGATGCCAACAGGCTCACCCGGCTGTCTCTGGTAGACATGGGCACTCCTCCCCACCCTGGCCATCTCCTCTTCTGTCTCCTGGACGAGGCTGAGTGACCTGCCACCAAAAGCTCTCTAGCTGTTCAGTGGAATTCCCCAGGGAAACCACTGGGGCCTGCAGAGACCTTTCTTGGGAGCATTTTAATAATGGCTTCAGGTTTTTGATGTCCTAGAACTATTCAGATAATCTATTCATCTTTTGGTATGTATTTCATATTTTGGTATATATATTTGGCATACTTCATATTTGGTAGTTGAAGGTTTTTGAAGAACTGATCTCTTGCTTCCAAGTGAATGAGTCTCTGAGCATGAAGCCGTCTGCCGTGCCCTGTGACACTACAGGATCCACAGCGGCAGCCCCTGCTTCAGCCCTGATACCGATGATGTGTGTCTTGTGGCTTCTTAATACTTGTCAGTTTTGCTAGCAGTTTATCAATTTTATGGATTTTTTTTTTAAAATGGCATTTTGTTCAGTGATTTTTTCTCCGTTCTATTTTTTTTATCAATTTCATTTCTTTCTGCTCTTCATTATTTCTTTCTGCCTATTCTAAGCTGCTTCTGCTCTTCCCTCAGGTTCTCACAATTAGCACATAAATAAGAGTCTTCTTTTCTTCTCTAATGTGAATGTCTCTGAAAGTTTCCTTCTCAGTGCTGGTTTCACTGTATCTGACAAAGTTTTGTATTTTCATTATCACTCAGTTGTGTATATTTCTCTTGAGAATTCCTCTTTGACATGTGGAGGATTCAGAAGCACATTTGGAGATTTTGTGTCATTTCTGATCGTTTGGAGATTTTTCTGTTGTTTTTCTGTTATTGACCTCTACTTTGAGCTCAATGTAGCCAGAGAACATACTGTACATGAATATGATTCCTTTAATTTTGCTAAGGTTTGTTCTGTGACCCAAGATAAAATCCACTGTGGTAAATGTGCCAAGTGGACTTTAAGAGAGAATGGATAGTGCTCTGCAAACACTGACCATACCTGTTAGCTGACAGTGACATTCAGTTCCAGATCTTTGCTGCTTTTCTGTTGGCCCCCCACCAACTGTGGACAGCAGTGCATGGGTGTCCTCTGTAAATGCTTGAGTGTCTGTTTCTCTCCTCAGTTCTATCTGCTTCTGCTTCCTGTGTTTTGAAGTTCTGTTGAATGGCGTGTATACACGTGACAGGGAAGGTGCAGGGCTGCCATGGGCCCTGCTGATACCAACCTGACAAAGTGGGATGCCTGCAGAAAAAAGGCCTCCCATCCTAATGGCAGAGATGCCTGCTAGCATCAGACATGGTTCATGAGGGCAGTAAGGAGCCCCTTCACCTTTGTCTCTCCAGTGCCAGATGGGGATAGAAGCTCAGCTACCTGGTCAGCCTGACTCAACCAAGGTAGGACAATCCTAGTCAGGGACACAGCCTGCCCACCTACTCAGCCCTGCTACACTGCCAGGCAGGGGCACTTGTGAAGGCTGGGGTAGGAAGTAGACTCACTGGGCAGGGGCTCTGTGGGGCAGTGGGGTGGAGAACAATTCTTTCCCTGGCATCAGCCAAAGTCAGAAAGGCATATTCAAGGTTACCCGCTATCAGGTGGCACCCCTGTGGCTGGGGGAGTGAACGTCTTTGGAGACTTTGGTCTATGTCTATGGCTGGTTGTGCATTCAAACTTTTGAGGGTTCCATGTCCAGGACATACAGCTGGTATTCTGGGAACTCAGGGGACTACCACCTCACTGTCCCCAGTCCTGAGGTCCCCACTGGACTGCCTTCCTCCATCTTGCAAGGCATCCTCCACCAGCTGGCTGTGTGTGTCTAGGTCTGCAGGTGTGAGTTGGACCTGGGAAGAAAGGGGACTGCCGAGGAACTGAACTGGATGTTGAAGATTCTTGAAAACTGGCACCCCTCATCCTAGCTTCACCTCACGCCAGTGATGCCACATCTTTGCCGAGTACCACAGGCCCCTCCTCTTCAAAGAACAGTGATTCTGGGCTTGGGGATAAGTCCTCTGCTAAGGTACAGCAGGATGACCCCATCCCCCAGGTCAATGGGACATTAAAGTTCCACCATGATGCTGAGCTTCCAGCACCATCCCCCACCCAGCTCCCAGGAGCTGGTAACAGTCTGATATCTGCCAGGCCCAAGTCTCCAAAGATATGCCAGGCTGAGAAGAAACCAAAGAATAATAATTCTGAGGGCACCAAGTGAAAGACCCCAGCTGGGATCTCCTAGCAAAGCCACGGGGACAAATCCCAGGTTTCTAGCCAGGTGCTTGCAACCTCACTCCTAAATGTGCAGCCAGGGCTCCAGGGTACCAGTGGGTACTACAGAGTACCACACTATCCTCCGACATCTCCAGCACCAGCAGGCAGGGCTCCCTCAGCCCCCAAAGCCTGGGGTTGCCCACGTGGACTGGGGCCTAGCCAGCACATCCGTGGGACCTGGCAGGCAGTAAGCGTGGCCGTGACGGAGAGGCTCCGGAGGGTGACTAACAGGCATTGGCACAGACACACGAGCCTCTGGAATCACTGAAAGTCTACCCAGTTGCTAAATCCACAGACAACATTTAGGATTTGCCAGAGCTGCTATTTGACAGCAGAAAATAACGAATCCAGATTTGTTCCACTTGAAAGGGCCTCAGCTGTTGCTACTTAAATCTGTACTGACACTTCCGTTTTCTGTGCTGAGATGATGTGGTGTGAGGGATGTGTGTCACTTACACAAAACAAGTAAGTATGTCTACTCTCTTGTGTGTAGCAAATGTAACCTAGGTGAATGCACACACATATGAACTCCCAGTACCCAGGTTGGCAGTGCTGTCCCCCTCGTTCCCCCACCAGCTCTCCTGTGACCAGCTGGCCAACTGTGGTCACGGGGAAAGGCTGGCTGACAGCAGCAGGGCCCTCGTGTCCACTGTCTTTCTCTGAACCAACCACTTCAAAAACCACTCCTCAGAAACTTTCAGAGGACTGAAGGAAAAGCACTTCAACCTCAGAAGTGAGAATCAAAAGGAGAAACAGACCCTTGTTCAAAGGGGGTCATCTAAGTCTCCCCTCTCTTCTGCGGCTGCAGGGAAACAATGACGAGCCCTCTGGCCTTGACAGCACTGGTGTCTCCCCCAGGGGAGCTGGGGCAGATGCTTCTGGTGTCTAGAGACACTGCTCGTTCAGCTGGCCCCAGCCCCTCTGTCACTACTTCCCAGCCAGAGGGCTGCCTGATGTTGTCTGAAGAAAACTCACTACAACAATATGCTCCTCGTTCAGGACAAAAGTGAGCTACAAATATGGCTATCTCAAGAACACCAAGCCTACCTTTGATGCTATGGGACACTTGAGGCACAACCCATGTGCCTGCCCTGAGCCTGGATGGCTGGGGTCGTGGGAGGAAAGTGAGAAGGTACAGGGGGTGCCATTGCAGGGTTGGGCAGAGGCAGGGAGCGCCAGAGATGCTAGCCCACCCAGTAGAAGAAACAGACCTTAAGAGAGAGACAGGTCTGTGGAAGGAGAGGCGGGTCAGCACCCTGGCCAAGCAGGACTCCCCCACCTGCACAGGAATCTGTCCCTGAGAAGCCAGAGGAGCCACCTGGGCTCTGTGAGTCCTGGTTTTACACTGTCTCCCTGGCTGAGTGCACTACGCAGAGCCCCTGCTCACCTGGGGTTGCCTGTCACACATGACCCAAGTGTGGAGCAGCCACCCAGATGCAGGTACCTGTGTGACAGCCATCTCCACCCTCAGCTGCTCCTTGGCTGGAAGTCAGAAGTGCTGCTGCAGAACTGTGGTGCAAAACTCCACCAAAGCCTCTCGACACATGCCGACCAGCTCCCAGCGGCCAGCCACGAAGCTGCTTCTTTCCACAGCTGCGTTTTCCAAGTGAGACAATGGGGACAAGAAGCTTTGATCATTGAGCTAAAGATGTCAACAATAAAGCTCTTTCTTGAAGTTTAAAAAATAAACCCAAAGCGTTCCAGCCCACACAAGCCCCACCCACGCCTGGCCATGCTCCTGTCAGCCGCAGCATGAGAGCTGTGGGCAGCCAGAGTCCTGGCAGAAGACAGGATGCCAGTCTGTGACAGTAACACAGTGCTGGCCCATGTTGACAGCCTCAGGCCCTTGGGGCAGACTGTCCTCTGCCCCCTTGGCTAACACCCTGAGGCGCACCTGCCAACACCCAAATCCAATCCCTTCACTGCATCACCTGATAACAGGATTCCCAGGGACACGGGGTGGAAGGGGGGGGACAACCACAGGACATACCTGTCTTGCATGGCATTAAGGACTCTGTCAGGTGAGGAGCCAACTATGCTGATTCCTGAGCACTTGGTGCCTCCTCCATGAGAGCTGACCTGGGGCCTCCATCAGCCCAGCACTCTCTGGATGCCTCCTCCACGGCCAGCTCCTGGCCCTTGTTCCTCTCATGGCAGACACCAGCTGAGCTCTCCTGCCTTTGTGGCCCTTGGCGGCATGCACTCCTAAGCTGCTAGCCATCTTTTGGGGCCTCCCAGTCTCATTCAAATGCCTCTTGCATTGAACACCCCCCCACCCACACACACACCACCACCACCACCACTCACACCTCTGTGTTATGAGCTCTTCACCACAGATAGGGCTGCTCCATGAGCTGAGGGGTATATGTATAGGAGATATGCTCGGCCCTCCTCTGGCTGGGAACAGTCACTTCAGCTTGGAAGGGTGTCCCACAGCAGATGCTGCCTGGCACTCAGCTGGGGAGAGCTGCCCACCCTGGAGGCCAGTGGTGCTGGCTGCTGCAAATTCAATCATGTTGCTCTTCTACTTTCAAACACATAATGGCTTCCCATTGTTCAGAGAATAAAGACCAAACCCTCACTGGGGCCCAGGCTTGGCCTCCAGCTCCCCTGCCATCCTATGGTTAACCCATGGCCACACACAAACGTATTTCCCAGGGGAGCCCACTGCCCCCAGACACCTGCTCTCACAGCACCACCACATTCCTCTCCATCCATAATTACAGAGCCAGGATTGCCTGTGAATAATGTCCCCCCAAGTCCCCATTAAACCACAAAACTGATGAAGACGGAGAGTGTGCGTCTTGCTCACCACTCCATCATCCTCAGTGCTGAGCCCTGACGGTGCCCACGGCGCACACGCGGTGTTTACCGAGTGAATGAGGGAACGAGCGCAAAACAAACAGCCTGGGATCTGGCAGGTCTCCAAAGTGCTATTTATAAGGCCTCCGTCCATATATTAGAAATGCTTCAGAAATGAGGGAGGAAACCTCAAACCTGGAAGGGACCATAACTGTTTTTGGCTCAACACTTCTGGGCCTGGTTGGACCAGAGGCAGCGCACATATTTTCTTGCTTTTACTCAACAACCCTGCAAAGCTGGGGTCATCCATACACTACCCACGAGAAAACGGAACCCACAGGGGAGAAACAGCTGAGGCCACTTTAGCCCTGGGTACCAGGGTTTGTCCCAGTCTGCTGGGCCTTGGCTGCACAACCCAGGGAGGGCCATTAAAACTCCAGCACCAGTGGCCTCACCAAGGGCCACCTGGTATTCACTGGGGCTGTCCTGGTTCCCAGGTCTGTTCTCATTTCACTCACCAGAAACAGCTCCCTGGGTGAGAAGCCCTGGATGCCAGACACTTGGTCCATGGCATACACTTAGGGCAGAAGGGAGGCTCCCCAGGCACGGCCACTCAGCCACACTCACTCTGCATCCACAGTTGCTGTCTCCCATGAGAGATGCCAGAACTGGAAACTTGCCACTTCGACTAGAAACTGAATGGTAGGGCTGAAGTGTGCATCAGGGGACAGTCAGGAGGGGCTGCTCAGCACCCCACCCACACATCTGGATCTCCTTTAGGACCCTGACATGTCTTGGGGAGAAAGGAAATAAGATCTGGGAACAATCTCAGCCCGCGGTCTCTGCTTACAGAGAAGTGAGGGGTGCTGGATGGCGGAGGTGCAGGAAGCGCATCTAGGAAAACAGTAGCTCAGGGCGAGTGAGCGCGTCCTGAATAATAGACAAAGGTGCCCAGCTGACAACAGAAAGCACATCTGGTCGGGCTACTGCTTCTGTAAGCAGTTCTCCTCATCTGCACCTCCCAGTATTCCACTGCTCATAAATTCCTTGCTGCCTCTAGAGTTGCACAAGCCAAGAAGATGGGCCTGTTGCTTTACCTTGCTGGCAGCAAAGGCAGGTCCTACCAGATGCCCGACAAGAGTGTCTGCGAGCTCCTGAACATGGGGGAGGCTGCAAGGCTCAGCTGTCTGACAGTGCTGGCCAAGAAAAGGATATTGGAAAAGGTCCAGCCCAGTGGAGATGAGTGTCCCTGCAGAGGAACCCAAGCGGATGGAATGTGATTGAGGAACAAAATGCCATCCAGGAGGCAGTGGAGGAAGGGGTTCTAGTAGACTCCCACTGCCAGCAGCCCCAGCCCCAGCACAGCGTACCTGAGTGTGTCCACCTCCTCTCTGCAGAACGGGAAGCTCGACTCAGCAGAGCCCGGCTGGGACTTCAGCATCTTCAGCTCCATCTCCAGCTGCGAGAAAACACAGGGCCAAGGGTCAGCAGGTGCAGGGGGCTCTGCAGGCCTACAGACAGCACAGAGCCTAGAACCTTGCCTGGCCCCAGAGGTCCCAAAAGCACCATTCAAAGGTTCCCCAGACCCAATCCCCTCCTCCTGCTAGGGAACATAGGACGGGGGGCTGTTTTCCTGGGAATCCCAGCAGCCTGAATCTGCAAGGCCACCAGCATGCTACCTCTTGCAAAAATCACCCTTTCCCTTCCTTAACACTTCTGTCTGCAGATTAGCCATGGAGTCACAGTCATTCTGGGAATAATGTGGAGAGACACCAAAATCTCTGGGGCAAAAAGGGACACAGTAACTGGAAAGAACATATTCTAAATTTGCCACTGCTTTGAATGAACAGTCACAGTATTTCCTTTCTTTTGCTACTTCAGATTCCTCTATAGAATACAGAAGCTGAAGGCCTCCTCCAGGAGGAAAGTGAACTGTAATAACACTTGGACACATCAGGGTGGGAGGGTTAGGGAGTGGTGGATATGAGGAGTCCCAGTAATTTCAGGCTTGAGAATGGGTACTGTCAATGGCCAGCCACTGGCCAGGGACCTCAGGAGCCAGAGGACATGCACTCAGAGCTAACCTCCTCTCTCCACCCAGACATGGGCTAGCTAAGGAGGCCCCAGGATTCCAAGGAGCAGCCTAGAAGGAGCCCGAAACTGTGCAGCAGCTGCAGCTCAGAGGCTGTCTGCTAACAAAGTCTGGCCACTCCTCAGTGCAGCTCTCAGGTTCCCTTACCCTTCTCATCCTTGCCAGATGTGGTCCCTTGACCTTGGACTTCTCAGCCTCCAGAAACGTAGGTGGCAGAAATAACTGTTTATTATAAATTATTGTCCTCTGGTGTTCTGTGATAGCAGCTACCGATGGACCAAGACAATGTATTTCAACTTGCCAATGACATTCACTCCTAGCATGCTGACACTAACATGCACTAACATGTCTCCTCTGTGAGGTGTGCACTTGTGCAAGGCCTTGTGCAAACCACAGTTGTTACTGACACAGTTGCTCACTACCAAAGAGCCCTCCCCCTTCCTCTATATTCGGGCCGTCCATATACCTTGCAGGTGCCTATCCTGAGAATCTGGTAGAAGTTTCCCTGAAACTGGCTCCGCCTGATGCATCTTCCATTTCTCTTTGTTGGGAGAGGGCAGCAAGACAACCGGAGCTATTTCGTGCCAACTTTGCTCTTTAATAAGTGGCCTGTTTAAAATTTTCTTTTCTGGGTTCAGAATTGATGAGAAACTTTCTAGGAAAATATTATCTATTCCAGATGTTTGTGTTTATTTAAAAGGACTTGCAATATGGTTCATAATTCTTTCCACAGAAGTCATGTAGAAACCATATTCTTTTTAGGGTTATTTTTTACTTGTCACTTACCTTACTATAGAGGTTTGACATATGCAGAGAGGTCTAAGCCATGGGTGCAAGCTGGGAATATTCTGTGTAGGGTGTGGGGGCCCCACCTGGCCACATAGAGTCCTCAGCACCGGAAGCTTTCTAAGCCTTCCCCAGCCAGAAGCTTGAACATAATTAGTCCTGCTTCTTATTTTGGGTGGTGATGCTATTACATTTTACTCGAGTTGTGAATAATTCATCTATTTTATTGGCTTCATTTCAAGTAACAGGCACCTGGACTCTTATTATTTCTACTACTTCTTGCTCTGCTGTTAACCACTGCTTTGACCATTAGATTCCTAACTTTTGTCTTACTGGGGTTTTCTTTTACTGCATCTCTGACTTCTGCAGCTGGAGGTTAGTCCATGTATATTCATGATTTCTTGTCCCATGGTATAAATATTTAAACCATGAATTTAGATGTTTCCACTGGCTCTGATGAGGACTGCTTTCAATACAATTGTTTTCTAGATTTTACGCACTTTTGAATTGCATTTCTTCTTTGAACCAAGAATTAAGACAGAATGTTTTGTTCTGTTTGTCTTTGTTTTGTTTTTGAATTTCCAAGCAATAGGAGCCTTTTCTTTTTCTAGTTTTGTGTGTGACTTCAAATTTCGTCACATCACCATTAGAAGAGGTTTTATTTGAATTTACAAAGGTTTATAAAGTTTATAAAGCTTCTCTTTATTACCCAATGTGTGATTAATCTATGGACATTTTCTACGAACACTCTTTAAAGAAGTGTCCTCTAACTCTGGGGACTGGGGACTCACAATACAACTTGCTATGTCACAGACAAGAAGGTAAACTCACTTGCTGCTCACATCCTCAACCGTCTCTCCCTGCCCCTCTGCACATGTCAGTTTCCTGAACAGTGGCGCTGTTCTCTGGCACACTGATATCCATCCTGTATTCTACACTGCTTTATGGCTGGAATTTAGACTTGAACATGACCAAAACGACAACCCCTGCTTCTGTGTTTAGGACTAACAGATGGCCCCACAACCCACATGTTTCAGCCTCTTGGTTTTGCTTTGTAATTCATCAGGAAGTCTTTTCCTTTTAATAGAAGAGTTTAACCCACCTATATTTTGATATATGTGTGTCTATTTCTGTGTATGTTCTTGTACTTCCTGTCTTATAAAAACTGTATCCCTCCGTGGCATTCTAATCTTATTTACTGTTTTATGTGTTAAGTTTTGATACTCAGAACAGTTTGTATTTTTCTTACTGGTTGCTCTTATAGCAGAGGCTCTCTGGTACTGTGCCTATACCACCCCGTGTTAGACTGTGCTCATCACATGTCCTGTGCAGTGTCTGTCTGGCCCATCTCTTGTTCACCTCTGTGGTGTCTGTCACTGTTAATTTCATGACTGAGCCAGATGTGCCCAGGTGAAACCTCACATCCTAGTGTGTCTCTGAGGCCACGGGGTGGATCAGCATTGGAATCAGTGGACTCAGAAGACTGTCCTCCCTGACACTGACATGAGCATCAGCATCCAACCCCCCAAAGGCCGAACAGAACCAAGAAAAGGTGAGGCTCTCTTTTTCTGCCTCCCAGTTTAAGCTGGGACATCTCAGCCTCGTGGACCAGGCCTTCAAACCTGGATTGAGTTCCACCACTAGTTTTTCTAAGTCTCTAGTTTTTAGATGCCGACTACAGGACTTCCTAGCTTCCGTATCACATGAGCCAATCCCTCATAACCAATCAAACCACTAGTCTCTCCAGGCAAACAAATGAATCGACAGGTTTTGTTCCTCTGGAAACCACTAACACCCAGTTAAACACACTTCAACAACTCAATGCTCTCCTTAGGGTATGTCTTCAATTTCAGCTACTAATGATAAGAAACCCATTTCTCCCTTCCTCTCCTATCTCAATACTTTCTACTAAATATCCAAGCCCTTTGACACCAGAACGTGTAACAGGTACACTGCTACTATTCTCTTAACTCCGTGCAGCTCTTGTGGCGGGTTTCCCGGGGGTACTACCTTCCTGTGCACCTCCAGTCTGTCCTCTTTCCTGCCTTCCTGCCCCTCTCCTGTTCAAGGCCCTCAGGTCCATGGCCTTCTCCTCTGGCTTTGGGGGCACTCACACTCTACTGGATCATGAGCTTTTACTTCTTGGCAAAATGTGTGCATACAATCACATGTTCGAAGTCTACTTCTTTTTCTGTGACTTTTCCTGCTTCTCTCCTTCTGTCTCATAAATGGGCATCCAGATTTTCACTGCTCATCATGCAAGATGACTTTTATCACATCCAGTTTAGCATGAGGTCACACTGGAGAGGGGCTGGGGCCATTTTCTTTTCTTTAATCCAACCTGTTGATTGTGTTGTGAATTCAATCAAGAGCCACTACTTGTCTCCAGCAAGAAGGGGAAGCTGTGAACTCTCATCAGAGCGACCACTACTCTTCTCTGCTCAGGCACAGGGTGCAGGGGCCCCTCACACAGCTCCCTGCTATCTTGGGAGCCACACAGGGCCAAGGGACCCACTTCACCAAGGTCAGTTCTTGCCTCTCATGAGGTCCTGTCCAGCAAGGTGAGCGTCATTTAGCCTCTTAAGCTCTTTTCATGCGCGCCGTGCCCTGGTGGCTCCCTGTGCCCATACCTACATGCTGCTATGTGTTCCTCTACTCGGGGCCACCTGTCTCTGCTTAGGGTGTGGACTTAGCTCTGTTCTTATTTTGTTGTTTTGGTTTTCATTCTTCTTACTTTTGAATGATTTCCGGAAATGGAGTGATTTATGTTCAACACCAACATGGAGCCCTTTAATTTTAATCTGTAACTTAGACTCATAACTAACACACGCTCAGCTCTGTTCTTCTCACTGGGCCAATTCTCTTCCCCCTGAGCCTATACCAGAAAACCTCCCCAGCCCTGTCAGACAATCCATCTCCTCACACACCCACAGGCCCGCCCTGCCCACGCCGCCATGCTGGCTCACAACTCTATCACCCTCCTCCAGTCCCGCGGTGCGAGACAGTGGCCATCAAGATACACCCAGGGCTCAGGTTTGCAGCTGCAGCCCACTCCTCCGTCCAGCCTCAGGGTGAACTGGGACACCAGCTCCTCCCAGGAGCCTGATGCCCAGACACACTGTCTAGCTCCCGTTGTCGCTTCTGCCAGACAGAGTACACATGCAGGGAGTTGAGCCAGCACTGGAAGAGAGGACCTAGACTCAACACACTAGCCACCCCATTTAAGAAACAATCTAAACCTACCAGTTTTTAAAAGGGAGGCAATGTGTGGAAAGATACTGAGATGAGACCTGAGGAGGGTTCCCAGTGACCCAGCAAACAGCTCTCAGCGTTAACTACCTGCCATCGGCCATGGGGCTTTGCTGGCTGTGCAGCCAGGGCCACGCTAAGGAAGCCCTGAGATGCCCCGTATCCTCCTCCTTGTCCTTTTATCACTAAGGTTCAGCAACAATCTGGGGGCTCCACAGGGCAGGCCCAGAAGAGGCTATAACCAAGCCAGCTGGATTCTCACACCTGGGTAGGTGGGTGCAGGGTAAACACAAGGTCCTTGGGGTCGCTCTCACAGATTGCACCCCACTCGCCACCTGTGGATGAGACCACCTGTCTTCGAGGTTTCAATGCCAAGTGGGAAACCCTAGACTACAGGCCCTGGGTCAGGGCACAGGCTCGAGCAGGGGATAGACAACAGATGAACCTGCCCTGCCCCATATGGCGACCCAGGCCTTCTTCCCCCATCCAACACACGCTCTTACGCTCACTGTCTAGAGCTCTCACACTCATACAGTCAAACTCATAGACGCTGAGTGTGGCCACGGCCTGTCTTTCTTCCTCTCTGGGCCCCAGTACATTGCACATGAGGCTTCTCAGGTCCCAGGGGACCTGCCCTCACTCTGAAGGCCAGCCTACACCAAGAGAGCATCCATTACCAGCTTTCTTTCAGACACACCAAGCTAATCCACGCTGCTATTACTTGGCCAAAACGAAGGACAGAAAAAATTGAAAATGCATTAATATTGCAGGCTGCAACTACCTATTTCATAATTCACTGAGAAAAACTTGTGTTTAGAGTCAGTTTAAAAGAACAGTGAACACAAGGACTAATTGGATTGTGCCTTCTGAGAGACTCTGCCAAATGCCTTAGAACCAAACAGCCCCACACTGAAGCTCTCCTCCCTGCCAAAGACCCCAAAGAAGCGATATTCTTAGGTTTTTAACAGGCTGGGCCTGAGCACAGGCCACCAGGTGAGCATGGACACAGTAGGCAGGGCACAGGGGCAGGGGCTCACTGCCTGCCATGGCCAAAGAGCAATTTGTGCACATTACCCTGAATGTCTCCTGTTCCACTCAAATTTAATCTCCTAAAGAGAGGGCTTGTGCTGCCCAACTGCAATCTCTGAGGCTAATATACAAATTGATATTCCTTTCTCTGACAGGCTCTTCTAGATTAAGAGGCATGATTCCCAACAGTGCCTGGACCAAATGAATCACGGGCCCGTGGAAAAGAGCTGGCAATTGCAGCCCTGGGGCAGTGACCAATGTGGTAGCAGCAAGTCCCTCAGTAAGTTGGGCTCAAGCACCTTGGGGACTACACCAGGGGCTACGTCGTGCTGAAAGCTCTGACTCAGGAGCAGGAGTTGACCCAGGTTGGCTGGCAGGGGAGAGGGAGGCTGACCAGCCTTTGAAACCAGGCACCCATGTGCTCCACCACTAGGGCTCCTCACCCACCACTATGTCCCTGCCAGCAGCCACACAGGATACAGGTCTTCAGGACCCGCTGAAGGAACATGCCCGTCCCCAGGGAGAGTCAGCGAGCCTAGACAGGCTGTTCTGAAAATGACAGAAAAAGTGAAGTCACGGAGAAATGGAGACCTGGCCCACCATTCACCCAGATGCAAATTACAGAGAACTTTCTGGGCTTCTGCTTTGTCTATTCCCTAAAACGGGCCCAAGAGCCTTATCACAGGGCTGCTTATGGAAGAAGTCAGACAGCAAGTTGAAGAGGCCAGCAAACGAACCTATCTGCCACACACCCTGGAGGACAGGGGCTGGCAGAAGACCACTTATTCCTGTTTCTCCCCTCTCTTCACTTTGCACCAAGTTCATATGTTGTTTGCCAAAACATAAGTAAACACGAAACACACACATTCCCAGCATGGGCAGAACCTAACAGCACACACACTACCACGAAGGCTGCAGCATGGATACACTCGGGTGGCCCATGGAGTTGCACATGGCGTGCCTCCTATGCTGCTTCCCAGCAGCAGAATACCATGAGGAAACTCCTCGAGCTGTGTCTGGGGGATGATGGGCTCCTGGAGCCAGTTCACCACCTTGCCTCTCTGCCTCCAGCGTGGACAGATGTAACTGGGGGTGGGTAGCCTCATAATCGTGGCCTATTCTGTGGATTCTGATCACGCTGCAGGGAGGGGCCATTAGCAGGGTCCCTTGTCTCCCCTGGGCACCTGTTTCATAAACCGGGATGAAGCAAAGGTATCCCTCTGCTATGGCCCCCCCTAGCCACCAAGTCATTTAGCCTGCTCATTAATCTCCACCAAAAACTGGTAATAAAGCAATGATGGAGCTGCAGAATGGTGGCCCAGGTAAGCAGGAGCACAGGTGGAAAGCATGGGTTGTGGCCCTGCAGAGACCGCCACATCAGAGCACAGCAAGCCAGGACATGATGACCTGTCATCTTGTGGTGCCCCAGCCCAGGCACAGTGCAGACACCTGCACCACATAGCACCACAGCCCAGAAAGCCTGTGCATTCATGGTTTGCCGACCTTGACCTTCCTCTTCCCCATGAGTGGCAGGGAAAACAGAAGTGGGTCAGACCCGAATGGGATTGCAGGGCTAACCAGTAGCATTGATACTTTTCCAAACACTGAATAACATTAATTTGGACTAATTACGTTGACCCAAGTGCTATATAAACCCCTTGACTAGCACATGCAAGCAGCAACTACTTTAGGGTCCCCTCTCACTCTTTGGAAGTTCTGTTTCTACTCAGACTTGAATAAATCCTACTCTTATCTGCACTCATCCTCATCAGTGGATTTCATTCTTCAAATATGTGAGACAAGAACTCATAAAGAAATTGGTGGTGAGCTGCTGAGGTCTGCTGTAACACTGGAGGGCAGAGCCCACCATTTAAGAACTGCAACCCATTTCTCAGCTACAGAGGCCCTCAGCTTATGCAGACCCCACCCACCCTAGCAGAAGCGAAGAATCTAGTTTCATCCCAAACTCTGGTTTCAACTGATAGCTTCTGTTTGGGCAAGAATGGGCCTGGGTGTGTGTAGGGCAACAGCGACAAGTGCTGCCTCTTGAGCTCCTCTTGGGTCTACCAAGAGCCAGGTCTTGGGGGACCCAGACCCCGCCACATTATGCTATGTCTTGTCAGGCTAGAGGCCCTATTCAGGAAGCCTCAGTAGAGGTGGCAGGACTCTGGCTCTAGTTTCAGACACAAGAGCCCAGGCTTACAGTTGACATCAAACCCGAAACTGAAGGTGTTGCCACTTGTATGTATCACCTAGGCCAGGGTCAGACAGCTTCTGCAGGAAAGGGCCTATGGATTCCACCTTGCAGACTACATGGTCTCTGCTCATGCAGTGCACAAGCTGCTAGTGAACCAGTACAGCTAAGTTCCAAGAAAATTTTACTTACAGAAATTGCATCAGGCTGGGTTTGGCCTGTGGGCCAAAGTCTGTTCACTCCTGACCCAGACCAAACCATTACCATATGGATGAGAAAAATGTCAATCAGGACAATGGCCAAAAAGCTGAAGAGCACAGTTTGTGGAAATAGCTGGAATGACAGCACTCAGCACTTACCCAGCCTGCTCCACACGGCAGCCTTCCTAACAACCCTAAACCTGCATGCGCTGACATAGGGGCTCACAGGACAGCGCTTCACTCAGACAAGAAAGGGTCTCCACTGGCACTTCCAAGCAGTCCACCCGTAATGCACTGGACATACCTGAGGAAGGAAGACCTGTCTTGCACTAAGCACAACTTTTGAACGTCCTGCCAACATTCACACTGGTGCCAAAGCTATTTATAATTATCTGAGACTAGCCCGAGAAACATCGCCTTTGGTAAAAATCACAAAATATGTTCTTGTGCACTGTTAGTATCAGCACATTCTTCAGAGCAGCAGCTGTAGTCATGCTGAGGAAGTACCAGTTCTTTTTGTTCAGAACTCAGCCACGAGCTACTCATCACTGCAGAAACCTGTGTGGATGGCAGGAGGTGCAAGTGTCGGCAGCTCCCGCAGAACCCACTCAGCCAGCAGTCCTGAGAGCGGCTGCAGTGCAGCGGCCCCACAGGCGCAGGGGACGTTGCCATGAATCCTGGTGACCTTGTGCCCAAGTCCATACACTGACACACACAGTACATATAGATCACTCTCCTCTTTACTCACACTTAGGACCAGTACAGATGTTGCTACCCCTAATACTGCAGGTGCAGGAGGCAAGGAAGGGGACATTACAACTTACTCATTCTCAAGGGGGATGCTGGGGCCAACAGGATCGAGGGATACCCTGCCAGGCCAAGTCACACACAAGAACAAGTCATAGAGAAGATGGAGATCCACATGTCAGAGTATTCCAGTCCAACTAGACTACTCCATGGAAAAAGAAACTCAGCGCTTGCCTGGTACTAGGTTTGATCCTCAGCACCACATAAAAATAAATAAATTAAATAAAGGCATGCTACCCAACTACAAATTTTTATTTATTTATTTTAAATAAAGGGCTGGGCTGGGCAACTGGGCAGAAAAGGCATTTGACAAAATCCAATGCATTTTGAAGATAAAAGTACTCAGTGAGTAGGAATAGAAAGGAACTTCCATAACATGTTAAAGGACAAAGATGAGCACACATGGCTAACAGCATATTTAATGATGAAAAACTGACTGACAGTTTTCTCTTGAGATCAGGATCAAGAAAAGGATGTTCATTTTTACCATGGTTATGCAGCACTGTTCTGAAATCCAGTTAGGGTCACTGGCAAAAAAAAAAAAAAAAGGCATTCAAACTGTAAAAACTACTTATAGATAACATTGATCTCACATGTTAAAAAAAAAACAAAAAAAACCTCTAAAATTAAATCTATTAGAACTAATAAATGAATTTAGCAAAACTGTAAAATACAAGATCAACATAAAAAAATCCAGAGGCATTTCTATGGACTAGCAATGAACAAATCAAAAGGGAAATTAAGAAAACAATTCCATTTTTAATATTACCAAAGAGAATAAAATACAAGTATGTTTAAGTAAGAGGGTGAAAGACTTGTAATGCTATGAACTATAAAACATTGCTGAAAGGAATTAAAAGAAAACCTCAATATAAGTAAAGACTTTCTGTGCTCATGCTCACAGGTTAGAACACTATTACTGTTAAGACAGTAAGATTCCCCAGAGTTACATACAGATTCAATGCAACCCCAGTCAAAATCCCAAATGAAAACTTTTTTTTTCCAGAAATTGGGGGGGGACACTTATCCTAAAATTCATGTGGAACTGCAAGAGACCCTCAATAGCCAAGACAATCTTAAAGGAAAGAACATAAAGTTGACAGATTTTCCCCAACTTAGTACAAAGCTACAGTGATTAAAACAATCCGGCAATAGAATAAGGAAAGATAAACAGAACAGAACTGAGTCCCAAAATAAACCTAAATACCTATGATCGATCACTTGATTTTGTTTTGTTTTGGTTTTTTGGTACCAGAATGTTTTAGTCAGCTTTTTCACTGCTGTTGACTAAAGGATCTGACCAGAACAACTATAGAGGAGGAAAGGTTTATTTGAGGGCTCACAGTTTCAGAGGTCTTAGTCCACAGAAGGCCAGCTCCATTCCTCATGGCTGGAGGTGAGGCTAAACATCATGGCGGGAGAGGGTGGTACAGGGAAGGAACTCCCATCACGGTGATCAAGAAGCAGAGAAAGACTCCACTCTCCAGATATGAAATATATACCCTGTAGCCATATCCCAACTCCCACCTCCTCCAGCCACACCTACCACTTCAATTAATCCCTATAGGTGAATCAAATCACTGATGAGGTTAAGACTCCTACCATCCAACCATTTCTCCTCTGAACCTTCTTGCATTGTCTCACATGTGAGTTTTGGGGGGACACCTCAGACCTAAACCATAACACAGAAATTGAACCAAGGGGTACTTAACTACTGAACCATATCCCCAGCCTTTTTTATATTTTGAGACAAGGTCTGACTAAGTTGCTAAGGCCCTCACTAAGTTGCTGAGGCTGGCCTTGAACTTGCAATCTTCATACCTCAGCCTCCTGAGTCGCTGGGATTACAGGCATACACCACTGTGCCTGACTCAGTTGCTTTTTAACAAGGATGCCAAGACCACTGAACAGGGAAAGAAGAGTCTCTTCACAAATGGTTTTGAGGCTACTGAACATCCACATACAAAGAATCAAGTTAGACCCCCTACCTCACACCATATTAAAAAATTAACTCAAAATGGATTAAAACCTATATGTAAAAGGTAAAATTACAAAACTCTTTAGAAGGAAACATAGGAGTAAATCCTCCTAACTTTGGATCAGGCAATGACTTATTAAGATATGGCACTGAAAAAAAATGATAAAATAAGACTTCATCAAAACTAAAACTTTCTGTATAACCAAAGCATTTTATCAAGAGAATAAAAAGACACACTACAGATAGGGAGCAGGTATTTGAAAATCATAACCCTGACAAAGATTTAGTATTCAGAATGCACAAAGAACTCCTGCAACTCATCAACAAAAAGATGGCCCAGTTTAAAAATGGGCAATGGAGCCGGGCATGGAGGCACACGCTGACCACCAGGGAGGTGCAAATTAAAGCCATAAGATACCACTTCACACCCACTAGGATGGCTCCAATCTGAAAACAAACAAACAAACAAAAAAACAAACCATAAAATGAGTGTTAGTTCTCTCACTCCTGATATGGTACTTTCTGTCTTCCCACTTTCTTTCCTGATTGCTTTGGCTAAGGGTTTATCAATTTGGTTGATCTTACAGACCAGATTTTGAATCTGATTTACACAATCCAAAGGTACATGCAAATAAGATGAAAACAACTGAATTTCAGGTAGGACAACTGCAGTTTTTCTAGGAGAGGAGTAGAGAGTGGGGCCAAGGCCAGGACAGTCCAGATACCCAAAGCAGGAAACAGCTAACACTTTAAGGTGGAGCTTTCCAAGCAGATGGCATAAAACCCAGACTGCAGCAGAACCAGGCATGGACTCCTGTGAGAGCTGCCCACACCAGCACAGAGCCCAGGAGCCTCCCTAGGTCATGATAGCCCAGTACCCTAAACCTGCCTGGTGCTCCTGTCCATAGGTCCCTCCTCTCTGCACAGGCCTAGCCTGCCAGCTGTGCCCTTAGCCCCAAAGCTTCATGGAACTTTAATGCTAATAGTGCTCATGGCTGCCTCCCCCACATGGCAAAATCTTTAAATAGAGACTGTGTATTCCAGTTTAATTTGAGAGGATGCATGGTTTGATCCCAGAGGCCTTACCTAATTCCACAAAGTAATAACCAGTGGAAAAGCTGGGCAACTTGCTCCCCCACACTCAACAGCAATTCTAATTAACGTGACCACTGCTGGGCACCAGAGGCAGCATTGCTCTTCCATGTGCACACACCCATGCAGTGTCACATGAACTTGCGATCTTCGTGACTCAGCCTCCTGAGTCGCTGGGATTATAGGCATGCACCACTGTGCCTGACTCAGTTGCTTTTTAACAAGGATGCCAAGACCATTGAATAGGGAACTCGACGACATATGTGAGTCTTCATCTGTGATAAATACCACTGGAGTGTTGGCGACACCGAGTGCTGGGTCTTAGAAGGCCCTGAGGCCACAACGGGCTCCCTAGGGCACAATCTGGGAAGAAATGGCTCATGTCTCCAAGAGGTGATTTTGAGATCAGGATGGGAACCTTGCCCAGAGGCCACCATCCTGCTCTACGTCCAGCCCATCACCAGGAGGGTCTCTGGAGAGGCTTCTGCTTCTTGGTAAGGTGAGGGAGGGATCTTAAATTAAGCCCTCGCTACCATTTCCATTCCAGCTTGGAGGGAGACATGGGCTACAAGAGGCTGTATAGCCAGTGACAGCTCACACAGACACCACCAGCTAAGCACAGCCAGTCCCTGAGCTGGGAAATAACTGCTTGTCAGAAAAAGAAGCCCCGCTAGAACCCAATAGTTTCCACCCGGGACAGCCAGCTTGTTGCTCTGAAGTGGTCCTTGGTGCCACCCTAGGGAGGAGGCCTCTGCAGAGCAGAGTGACTAAGCTCCAAAGGGATGGATAGTGCTGTACTGTCAGCGTTGGAAGGTCTGGGGTAGGTACATGGCCACTGACAGATAAGTCCTGAGCCAACTGTGCCTCTGCTCTAGGGCAGCAGAAGGCAGAGCCGTCGAGACTTGGAGGAAGCCAGTACTGAGAGGTGAAACAGAATAAAATCAACAGCAGTGCATGTCTAGAAGCAGTGCTACCTAGCACATGGAGGAGTGCCAACAGGCTTTAAGGGGGTTCCTGCCACCCCATCCGCCCTCGAAGAACAATGGCTCCAGGGCCTGATGAGTGAAGTCGGTGCACATGTGCTTCCACTGACTCTGATGCTTGACCAGAATCAATGAGGTGCCTCCTCCCTAGAACAGCAGGTAAGAAGCGAGGGTCTGCAGCTAACTTCGTGCCTGCTGGATGCAGGACAATGAAATCTACCTAGGAGAAGCAACTGAACATGAAAGCCCCTATGGAAAGGAGCTTCCCCACCAAGCAGTTGCTCTAATCCGGAGGCTCCATGTCCTTGGAAGACCTTGCATGCATAGGTTACCCTGGCAAGGGCTCTCTGGAGCTTAGTGGCAGTTGACACAGGCATCCACATGGCCCCATGCTCCCTGGTTGGAGGGAAAGCCCAGGTGCACAAGGATCAAGCAACACTGGGACTGCGGAGCAGTGTGGAGGGCAAGACGTGCCCGGGAGGAGCTGCTGGCAGGGCTCAGGAACGAAGGCAAGTGACTCTGGAAAAGCTGGCAGGGCAGGCTCTTCAGAGAAAGGAGAACTGCTCCTGCACCAGGCAGGGTCACCTGCCCTCTCCGAGACACTCCACCCCAAGAGGGAGCTCAGGACAGTGAGTGAGGGGCCTGGGGGCTTGAGCAGCATAGCAGAGGAGAAGTGCTGAAGGCTGACACAGCATGAAACTGGTAGCTGGAAAAGAGCTGAGCAGAGAGCGCCACCAAAGGTGCCCAGAGTTGAAATCACAAAGCACTGAGTACCTAGAACTAGGATGAGGGCAAGACCCGCCCCTTGGTGGAATTACTCCCAGCTTTCTAAAGATAAATTAACCAATTCTTCTTTTTGTGATTATAGACTAAATCTTTTTACCTTTTGTCTGGTAGAATCCACAGGGGTTCTTTCTGCTAAAGCATACACCTTCTCCTCCTCTCTCCTCTCCCTCCCCTAAGCCCAGCAGGGGTTATAAACAAGCAACCTGCCAGCAAAAGGAACTACAAACACCTGGGAGTGCATCTGCCAAGGGACACACACCAGAAGTACACCTAACAGAGGGGCAAGAACCTCCAGGTGGAGGGAAGGACAGAGAGGCCAACATAGGGAAGAAGCACATGAGGTGTCCATACTGCAAAGACCTCATGGGAGTCAGCCCATGGGTTACACAATTCCAACAGGGTTTCTAGGAACCCTGGGAAGCTGACTCTGAAGTTCACTTGAAAGAGAAACCATGAGGATACCTAGGGCGATTCTGCAAAAGAAAACCACAGAAAGGTCTCACAGAATAGACACCACACACAGCATAGGGCTCTGCCACTCAGAATCTATGTCCTGGCGGCAGGGCTCCTTCCACAAGGGAACTTTTCTTCTACTTTTCTGAAGGTGAGTGGGGATCCACCTACCTTCTATGGCTAAGGGCCAGAAATTAAGCCACTGGAAACTTATTTTCTGGGCTAAGGTAACAACTTCAGACTACTGTTTCTAAAGTGCACCCTTGCAAGGTGACAGGGTCTTGGACCTTTGCTGACCTGATGGGAAGAGACAGAGGTGCATGGACAACCTGCTCCTAAATGTCCACATCTAATCAGTCAGCTGCTGGCCTGGCCCTGGCCCGTGCTCGGAGGCTGAGTTCTACTAGATCCCCCATTTCTGTGGAGCTCACAGGACACTTGGAAATGGCACCTCATGGCTGCAGTACAGGGTTCCCAGGGTTTGGAGGCACCTGGAACTGAGCTCCAGCAGGCTATCTCCTAACTATGTAAACATGGGCACATCACAGTCCTCACTGAGCCTGTTCCCTCCTCGGAATAATTGGAACCACAATTTGACCAACTTACGGGTTTGCCAGGAGGGTCATGGTAAAATAAGCCACACAGAGCACTGAGTATGTGACTGGAACAAAATGTGCAGCAGCAAACACTGGCTACCCTAAGATCACTGTGCCTAGGAAAATGCGATGGTGAGATGATGGTGGTGGTGATGACAATCATGTCCCACAAAGGCAGTATGAAAAAAGCGTGTCTGCATCAAAAAAATTGTGCACCATGATCAAGTAGGATTCATCCCTGGGATGCAAGGATGGTTCAATATACGGAAATCAATAAATGTTATTCACCACATCAATAGACTTAAAGATAAGAACCATATGATCATCTCGATAGATGCAGAGAAAGCATTCGACAAAGTACAGCATCCCTTTATGTTCAAAACATTAGAAAAACTAGGGAGAACAGGAACTTACCTTGACATTGTAAAAGCTGTCTATGCTAAGCCTCAGGCTAGCATCATTCTGAATGGAGAAAAGTTGAAGGCATTCCCTCTAAAATCTGGAACAAGACAGGGATGCCCTCTCTCACCACTTCTATTTAATTTAGTCCTTGAAATACTAGCCAGAGCAATTAGACAGACAAAAGAGATTAAAGGCATAAAAATAGGAAAAGAAGAACTTAAATTACCACTATTTGCGGATGACATGATTCTATACCTAGAAGACCCAAAAGGGTCTACAGAGAAACTACTAGAACTCAGGGCTGGGGATGTGGCTCAAGCGGTAGCCCGCTCGCCTGGAATGCATGCGGCCCGGGTTAGATCCTCAGCACCACATACAAACAAAGATGTTGTGTCTGCCGAGAACTAAAAAAATAAATAAATATTAAAAATTCTCTCTCTCTCTCTCCTCTCACTCTATCTTTTTAAAAAAAAATTTAAAAAAAGAAACTACTAGAACTAATAAATGAATTCAGCAAAGTGGCAGGATATAAAATCAACACGCATAAATCAAAGGCATTTCTGTATATCAGCGACAAAACTTCTGAAACGGAAATGAGGAAAAACACTCCATTCACAATACCCTCAAAAAAAATAAAATACTTGGGAATCAACCTAACAAAAGAGGTGAAAGATTTATACAATGAAAACTACAGAACCCTAAAGAGAGAAGTAGAAGAAGATCTTAGAAGATGGAAAAATATACCCTGTTCATGGATAGGCAGAACTAACATTATCAAAATGGCGATATTACCAAAAGTTCTCTATAGGTTTAATGCAATGCCAATCAAAATCCCAATGACATTTCTTGTAGAAATAGATAAAGCAATCATGAAATTCATATGGAAAAATAAAAGACCCAGAATAGCAAAAGCAATTCTAAGCAGGAGTGTGAATCAGGCGGTATAGCGATACCAGATTTCAAACTATATTACAGAGTAATAGACAAAAACAGCATGGTACTGGTACCAAAACAGGCGGGTGGACCAATGGTATAGAATAGAGGACACAGAGACTAATCCACAAAGTTACAACTATCTTATATTTGATAAAGGGGCTAAAAGCATGCAATGGAGGAAGGATAGCATCTTCAACAAATGGTGTTGGGAAAACTGGAAATCCATATGCAACAAAATGAAACTGAATCCCTTTCTCTCGCCATGCACAAAAGTTAACTCAAAATGGATCAAGGACCTTGATATCAAATCAGAGACTCTGCGTCTGATAGAAGAAAAAGTTGGCTCCGATCTACATATTGTGGGGTCGGGCTCCAAATTCCTTAATAGGACACCCATAGCACAAGAGTTAATAACAAGAATCAACAAATGGGACTTACTTAAACTAAAAAGTTTTTTCTCAGCAAGAGAAACAATAAGAGAGGTAAATAGGGAGCCTACATCCTGGGAACAAATTTTTACTCCTCACACTTCAGATAGAGCCCTAATATCCAGAGTATACAAAGAACTCAAAAAATTAAACAATAAGATAACAAATAACCCAATCAACAAATGGGCCAAGGACCTGAACAAACACTTCTCAGAGGAGGACATACAATCAATCAACAAGTACATGAAAAAATGCTCATCATCTCTAGCAGTCAGAGAAATGCAAATCAAAACCACCCTAAGATACCATTTCACTCCAGTAAGACTGGCAGCCACTATGAAGTCAAACAACAAGTGCTGGCGAGGATGTGGAGAAAAGGGTACACTTGTACATTGCTGGTTGGACTGCAAATTGGTGCGGCCAATTTGGAAAGCAGTATGGAGATTCATGGGAAAGCTGGGAATGGAACCACCATTTCACCCTGCTATTGCCCTTCTCGGACTATTCCCTGAAGATCTTAAAAGAGCATGCTACAGGGATACTGCCACATTGATGTTCATAGCAGCACAATTCACAATAGCTAGACTGTGGAACCAACCCAGATACTCTTCAATAGATGAATGGATAAAAAAAATGTGGCATTTATACACCATGGAACATTATGCAGCACTAAAAAATGACAAAATCATGGAATTTGCAGGGAAATGGATGGCACTAGAGCAGATTATGCTTAGTGAAGCTAGTCAATCCCTAAAAAACAAATACCAAATGTCTTCTTTGATATAATGAGAGCAACTATGAACAGAGCAGGGAGGAAGAACAGGAAGAAAAGACTAACATTAAACAGAGACATGAGATGGGAGGGAAAGGGAGAGAAAAGGGAAATTGCATGGAAATGAAGGGAGACCCTCGTTGCTATATAAAATTACATATAAGAGGTTGTGAGGGGAATGGGAAAATAAACAAGGAGAGAAATGAATTACAGTAGATGGGGTAGAGAGAGAAGACGTGAGGGAAGGGGAGGGGGGATAGTAGGGGATAGGAAAGGTAGCAGAATACAATAATTACTAATAGGGCATTATGTAAAATTGGGTGGATGTGTAACTGACGTGATTCTGCAATCTGCATTTGGGGTAAAATTGGGAGTTCATAACCCACTTCAATCTAATGTATGAAATATGATATGTCAAGAGCTTTGTAATGTTGTGAACAACCAATTAAAAAAAAAAAAGAGCATGTCTGCATGAAGGGAGGGACTAGCAGGGAAGAGGGATGGCGAAGTACATCTTCACCTGAAGGGACACCTGGGCTCTGCAACACTGAGCACATTCCAGGAGAAGGGACAGCACGAGAAGTGTGAGAAGAGGGCTACTCAGAGCAGGCAAGGGGCTGGGGGTCAGCGCAAGAGGGAGCGTGTATGGGTACGCCCTTGCCAGGTGGCAAGGACTAGGTGAAGACACAGGCTGGCCACACTCAAGATGAGAACATGCCAGACTGCTTGTTTACATCCCAAATCCATGTGCTAAAATCTCACCCAGGGCGGTAGTCTCAGGAGGAACCTCTGGGAGATGATAAGATCCTGAAGGGTGACCAGTGCCCTCAAGGAAGGGGCCCAGGAGCTTGATCACCCCTCTCAACATACTAAGCAACAGCGAGAACCAGGGAGGAGCTTCACCAGACACTTAACCTTGGATATCCAGCCTCCAAAACTGCCAGCCTTATATTTCTTTAAGCCACCCAATGTGTGGCATTTTTGTTATAGCAGGGAGACAGTCCTGAGACACAGTCACAGCCTCCCTGAACCTTCAGAGTGAGATCCAGAAGAGGCACTTGGTAAATACTGCATCAGGTAAGTTTAGCCTGAATGCAAGAGGTGCTTAAAGGGAACCTGTTGTCTGCCTCAGTCTGTAAAAGTCCTCCCTCGCACCGAGGAGCCTTGACATGTACGCCAGAAATAAGACTAAAGGCAGAAGTCAGACTAATGGGCACAGGAAGAGAGCCCTGTGCCAGCTCCATGGCGCCCAATGAGGACCAGGCTACGGTCACCCCCAGCAATGCTGCACTAAGAGGCCTGGGTCTTTTCAAACGCACACATTCAGGCAGATTTGCCAGACATCCAAGGAACTTCCTCTCCCTCCAATTTGGGGACGAGGCAGTGAACGTTCAGGGAGCTACAACATGTATAATAGGAAAAATGAGAAATTATCCCCCATTTGTGCATGATATATCAAAGTGCATAAATGCATTCTACTGTCATGTATAACTAATTAAACAAACAACAATTAAAAATAAAATAAAGCTAAGAATAAAATGAAAACAAAGATTCTATGTCATACTTAAAAAAATAAAAATTAAAATAAATAGAAACTCAGCAAGCAAAGTGCCTGCCTGTGGCCACACTGCAGGGAGGGCTGCTCCTGTGTGCACGTGAGAGGCTCTAGGTGTGAAACGGGCACTCCGAGGATGGGAGGGAGGCCAGTGGAAGGAGGCCAGAGACTCAGACTTCAAACCTTTCTCCAGACTCACTTGGGACACACTTTGTGTGGCATAAAGTGAACTGGCTGCCCAAACCAGGGGACAGCCCTTAGCCTTCAGTGTCACCCATCCATCCTGCAGTCAGTTCTCCTCTAGAGCTCACCAACATCAATTTTCTCCAGCCTGGTGCCCAGTCACAAGCAGGACCTTCGCATAGAGTAACTGCTCTGCCAGTCTCCCTACCAGGAAGGGCTCACAGTTACTGGCTGGGCGGTGGGGGCCGAGCTGGCAGGTTGTGACAAGAGCAGAATCGTGATGGACAGGTAACAGTCACAAACACTGAAGAACCAGCTTGCTTCTGGTCCAAGATCCAACCTGGCATTAGCACCAAGGAGGACAGTGTACCAGCAAGGCCACCTAGGATGAGTCCAGCTCTTCCTTGCACATAACAAGAAGCCTGAGGCTCCAAGAAACCAAGTGGACTCCAGAGACGGCACACTCCTGCACATGAGGGCCCGATGCCCGGGGCCTTCACACAAGACACAGGGCTGCCTTACTGGAGGTCCCAGACGTGGGACCCTCTGTAGAACACTCTCTACCCAGGGCAAGCAGCCTCCGTACATGAAGGTGACTGTGGAGGGAGCAGACTAGGGTGACAGGAGGGCTGGTTGAGCCCTGGCTCTGCTGCAGCCACAGCACTTTCCTGGGACAGACTCACCTACCTCAGAGCTCTTGTGGGAGTGAGGAGTGAGGAGTAGGAGCCAAAGAAGAACCCCACTGGGGGAGAATGGAAACTGAGAGAAATAGATGCTTATTTACATCAAGCTGTGAGGGGTGTCATGCCTCTTAAACCAGAAAATAAACTCTCAATCCTCACTCTCTCAAGTATATAAAATATTTGAGGACTTTTTATAGTTGTGATGAAAACTTTCATCTCTTCAGCCACCACTAGCCATATCTAATTAGGATGAGGTGTGTTAGTGACAGGACTGTGGCCCGGGACTTCTTTCCTTGTGATATTAATTGCACTTAAAGAAAAAAGCATGAACTGTACTTATGTTCACTAATTAGTATGGTTTGCTGGTTAATAATGGGAAGTCAAACTGCCTTTGTCTTGTCATCTGCAATTAGCTAGAGATGTTTAAAGTTCTCCTTTTCCTCCTGGCAGATGCGCTGAGAGAGGGGCTGCAGACATGGAGGTAGGGCTGCCTCCCCCAGCAGCCTTGGACACCTTGCGTAAGGAGTTCTCCAGATGGGCCACCTGACCCCACTGTTGAGGGCCCAAGGTGCCAGATAGTACCCCAAAAGCCATCTCTGCCATAGGGAATGGGGGCCTCAGAGGCAGAGCTGGTGGCACAGTGAACTCTGGCTGCCTTTATCCACGCCCATCTCTGGATGAAGAGCTGGTCCTGTGGGTATGGCAGCAGCACTCTGGTATGTATTCTACTTCGAATTCCAGGAGTGAGGGGTTCTGGTTTAGCCAGGGGAATGAGACCTGGAGTCCACTCTGCAGAGCCCATGGCTGTGGCCTCAGACCCAAGGCAAGCAGGATGGAAGGGGTGGCCTTGAGGTCGACAGCTCTGTCCCCCTGCCCCACTGTGATTCCCATGGCCCCTCTGCTCTGGACTTTTCTCCCCAGAGGAGGAGGAGCCAGCCAGAGATGTCAGCCTCATCCCCTGGGAGCCAGCACAGAAGAGACCACAAGTCAGAACAAAAGAACAAGGCTGGGAACACAAGCTAAATCCACAAAAGGAGCAGAGCAAGCCAGCAGCAAAGGGACCCGGGAGCGCAGGAAGCGGGAGGGTGGAGAGAGCATCCCACATGGCCTCGCTGAGAGGCGCCTAGAGAGGAAGGGCACAGAATGTCCTGTTGGGATCACCCAGGCAGCCTGGGCAATCTGGGGCCACCTGCTACACGGGGCTACTAAAATAATTAAAACTGAAAAGTCAATTTGAGTTTCAGTAGGACTAGCCATAGTAACACTCATGACCAGAGACTCCCCTAACAGCTGGCACAGATAAAGCACGTTCCCATGGAGAATAGCCCCATAGGATGGGGCTGCCTAGCCTGGGGTCTGTGGCTCAGGGGAAACCACCTAGCAGGCTCAGTGAGGACAGACAGTCCCTGCTGGAGAGGAGCCTGGGGCCAGTCACACAGCCCACAGGAAACAGTGGCAGAGTCAGGATCTGAACACAGATGGCCAGGCCCTGGGTTTCTCCCCTGCCTCCCCGCCCAGCCTCCCCAAGGGCAGCATGAGGCCTGACTTAGCAGCAGATACCCCTTGGCCCCAGGTGCGCTGGTGGGAAGGTCAGAGGTAAGAGCAGATGCTGTTCCCCTGGCCCCCAGGCACTGCCATGTCTTATTTTCCTTTTAACTAGAAAGAAGGAGAGAGAAGTAAAATAAACAAGAAGAAACAAGCTGAGGTCTGGGCAGTCAGAGGCAGAGAGAAAAACCTGCGGTCAACATTCATCTGAAGGAAACCCACATGAGGAACCTGTACCCTGTCCACCTGCACCCCAGGGACATGCCCGGTGCAAGGTGCAGAGCCTGCTCATGGAGGAGACCTGCAGCACCTGTGCCACAGGGGCTGCCCATGCCCACTCTGGCCTAAGGGCCCAAGAAGCTTCTATCTTCTCACCTCCCTGAGAAGAGACCCAGGGTTAGCAGTTTCTCCAAAGCCACATGGAAACAGGGGAGGGAAGGGGTCAGGGTCAAGGCACTCCTGCTCCTGAGGAAAAATAGAGGGTCCAAATTCAAGGGCAGCAGTGAGTGACCAGCCAGCTGCTTAGTCATAAAGCCACAGGCCTGGCATGTGCTTAGCACAACTCATTTCTAATTCCTCTTGGCCTCGTGCACATTATGAAAACAAGGCCCTTGGGCTCATTTCAATTCAGGTCAACACCAAGGAAACCATGCATGTTGACACACAGAACATCAGGGTCTCCCTGGGGCTCAGTAAATGGATGCACCAGTCCTCAAGGAACACCCGGCCCCTACCTCAACCCTGGCTTCCTCAAAGTCAACGCGAAACAGGCCCTTGTTGAACTGCCTGGAGGACTCAGTTATTGAGGACAAAGTGTGGAATGTCCAAGGCCAAAGAAGAGGGGGTAGAGCTGCCCACCATGATGCTGAAACCTGGCAGCCAGAGTTCGGAGGATGCCGCAGACTATGAACCGCAGTGCAGCAGCAGCCAGAGTGGATGCGGGAGGTTTCAGAAGAGGTGGTAAGAATGATGCTCCTGACGCTGAGCTGTGCTGCGGCCTGCCACCTGCCTCCTCACTGGCACCCAGATGTGGTTGGCCTGCAGCCCCACCCTGGCCCTCCTGGAAGGCTGCCTCAGCACAGCAACGTGCTACTGCACCATCCACCATGAGGGCAAGGAGTCCTCCCAGGACCCCTTGCTGTCCCTCTACAGTTGACCTCCTGAGGCTTCAGGGCTGTTACCTAAGTGCTGCTATCCACATTCACTTCCGAAAAACCAGCCCTACCTGCCCTGGATGGCGCTTCTGGGGATCTCCAAGGGACAGCCTTCTCCCCTCCTGGCTTCTCCTGATAGGGTCTGGGAAGGAGCCTCTCTCCCAGGAAACACTTCCTTCTCCAGGCTTGAAACAAAAGTGCCCCCTCGGAGCCCTGGCTCACAGCTTCTGCCTGGATACAAGGCCAGGATGCAGGAGTGCCCAGAAACAGGCTCCGCTCTGGTTCCCTCCAGCTTCACACTTGCTCCAGGATAGAAACGCCACCCAGGGCACAGGACTCCACTTAAACCTGGCGCAGGTCCTCAGGTTCTCTACAGCACCTGTGCCATTTTCCCTACAGCGAAGCCAGCCCTGCTTTCCATGGCCCTCCATCATCATCCTATCACCATCCTAATCCCCTGCCCCTCGGCCCTGGCCCCCTCTCCCTTTCCCTGCAGTCCTGTCTTCACTAGCAGCTCAGATCTTGCTGTTTATTCTCTGCGCAGTCACAGTTGGAACCCTCCACTGTGAGCCAGGAGGGCAGGAGCCTGTGCTGCTGGCTGCTGCATCCCCAGAGAAGCCAAGACTGTCCTTTAGTACTTGCTGAGTGGACAGCGAACATGCCAAGACTCCGCACAGCTTCCCACAGGCGTCTCCGCTCTGCTCAGCCCTATATCTGGGCTTCTGCCCAGCAGGAACTCAACCAGACCTCTCTGGGGCCAACCCCACCTGTGCTGCTAGGGCCAGCAGGAGCCCAGCCCCCACTGCATCTCCTCATGGCTCACCTGAGCATCTCTGGCATCACGCGTCCTTCAGCGCCTGCTGCACATGTGGGGCAGTGGGAGCTACCCAGCAGAGGCCAGCAGTCTGCTACTGGCACAACTGGAACTCACTTTCCATCACACCACTCTTCCATTCTCCACACCATTTCCAAAGACAGGGAAGGACGCATGCCTGCAGGACAAGCCCTGACAGGGATAGGACTCTAGACCCAGGATCAAAGCAGTAAACTGTGGGCGGCCCTTTGCCACACAGTGACAGCTGAGCACCATTTCAGGACTCACCATGTCAGCTCTCTGTTTCTGGCCTCCCAGTTCCTCCAGAGCCTGCGTCAACTGGGCCTGCAAAATAAGACCAGGATGGTCAGAGGCTGTGTGTGAGCACTCCCTCCCAGGGCTGCAGCAAGGACCCTCTCCCACCTTCACTGCAGCCTCCTCTCCCTGCTGGGCCAGCAGGGCTGGGAGTTGGGCAGCAGGCAGAAGACCAGGTCAGCCAGGGTTGATTGCCCCTGCAGACAGGACAGGATCCTTGTTTGATGAATGTAACCGAGTGAATAGTCTGGTAACATGACACCCAAAATCTGTCCCAAACCCTGCTGCTGGGTTATGCATGGAGATAGGAGACACTTGGCATGGGGTGCTCAGTGCCCTCAGTTGATGGAGGAAACCATCCACCTCCCTCTGGCACATGCACATTCTAGAGAAACTGACTGATGTAGCTGTGCTGATAGGCTACATGCCACACAAACCTAAAACTCCAGATAGCCTGTTCTGAGTGGGCCATGGAAAGGCCAAGCAAAGAAGCAGGGAGTTCTTGACCAGATGAGCCAAGGGTGGCTGTACTGGGCCTGAGCTGTACTCCTCTTGACCAAGAGCCTATGAGCACGAAGGCACCATGTCTGCCGTAGCTGTGGGGCTGACATCACCAGCTCCGACTCCAGCCAAGACCAGCATCCCTGAGGCTGCCTGGAACCTGCTGAAGCAATCTAGCAACGAGAAGCTGTCTATGTGAGGCCCAGCAGCAGTTCCTGAGGCCACCTGGGAAGAAGCACAGACTAATCCCAGAGTGGCAGCACAGGGACCCAGCCCTATGGGCATGGTTGGCCTCCAGAGACACACGTGGCCTCTTCACTGGCCATGTCCTCAGGTCAGGGTAAGATCACATAGTGAGAATAGATCACAGCCCTCACAGGCACTGTCCAGGCTGCCTCTAGTGGACAGGATGCAACACATGGAGAAAGGGAGGATGCCGGCAAGGGAACATCCCCTGCCCTAAAGCTAACAGCATGGGCTCTGTCTCTAAAGCCACCATAAAGTGACTCGACCACATACAACTATGGTCATCTTCACAGAGCCAGGGAGAAAGCCCACCCCAGAAAGGCAGACTCCTTGTGCTGGAAGTTCTGCAAAAGGCTAAAAGGCTAGAGGAACCATCCCTCCAATTTGACTCCTGGGCAGCCACCTTCAGGAGGTAGCACCAACTGGACCTCCTCCTCGAGAGGCACCTGCAGACAGGGAGGGCAGCCGAGCACCTATGGAGGCTCCCAGCATGGCGACTCCTGACTGCTGTTAGCCACCTCTTCACAATCCTGGCAAAGAAGGAAAACTGAAGCCTAGAAGCCAAATCCCACCGCAAGCCTGATCAGTGGTCAGTGACCAGGGCAGGGGAGCTGGGGGCCAAAGTCCCGGGGCCTGTTCTCGGTGCACAACTCTTCCACTCTGCCCAGAGGAGGAGGCTGCTGTTTCTTGGGCAAGGGAAGCACAGCAGATGCTGACACCCCCACCACACTCCAAACATCTACAAAGCAATACAAAAACATAAGCTATGCGACAAAAAAGCGGGCAAGATGCACACTTCCCAGAACAGGAAACATATAACGGCGTGCACTGGAAGGCAATTAACATGGGCAGTAATGAGGAAAATGCAAATCAGGACCAACAAGGAGACACAAAAACTGCAAAATTCAGAACTCCTAGTTAGAATACTAGAAGTGGAAAGGACGTAAGTCAATGGAGTCTTGTCTGTGGACATGGGGAAGGAAAACTATTGGGAAAACAATTTGGTCTTAAAGTTTAAATCTGCATAACCTATAAGTCAGTAATTCCACCCAAATATATATTCAAAGCAACTATTACACATGCTTTGACCACCCTACCTCTGTCCACTGGCCACTGAAAGATGGTGAGCAGCAGCTGCCTTTTCTGACTACAGTGCCCGCATCTGAGAGACAAACAGTGCCTGCTCGAGTACCAGCATCAGCAGGAACCCAGAAAGCTCCCCCAAATCAACAGACATGTCCCATCGATTACTACCAACTGCAGACAGAGCTGTGCCTCGGTAGGACAGTCAACCAGAACCAGACATCTGTGAATGTGCCATGTACATATGTGATGAGCACTGGGCGATATGTCACATCTTGTGGCTCAGTCAAGCACTTCTGGCAAAGAGGCCTCCTGAGCATGTGGCCTGGGCAAGCAGCAGGGTGAAAGGCACCTACTGGGGGGAAGAAAACATGGGCCCAACCAGGCCCTGTCTGCTCCACAGTGGAGGCCCTGTCAGTCAGCTTGTCCACATCTGGATAGTGACTAGATCCTTCCTAAGGTCCTGAATCTTGTTCACCTGAGGCACTTGAACAACAGGTTCAAGACCATCACCCCAACAGCCCTGTAGGGTCTGTGCAATAAGGACCCTCTCACCTTAGACAGACATATAGCAGCAGTCACCAGGAAAGGGCAGACAGGGGAGGCTCTTCTCCCCAAGCTCATGTGCAGTACCTTTAGCAATGCTGTTCCTGATGTGGTGGGGAGTCAGCAGAGACAGTGGGAGCTGGGCTCAGCTCCACAGTATCTCCTCCATGCTCTTAGGGGCATCAGTGTGCCTTCTTCTTGCTGCCTCTGCAATGACCTCAGGAAATGAAGCCGGCCACACAGTCCATCTGCTGCTGCCTTCTCCTTAAAACTTCCTGCTAGGACCAGGCTGCCTTCTAAGCAGAAAAACCCCACCAAGGTATCTTGCCCACCAGCTGTTCCCTGAATGCCACAGCTGATGTGCACATCTGAGCCAGTGGCCTGGTGTTGATGGCCATCGGTTATGTTCATTCCACTCAAGCTGAGAAAGCTTCTGCTCTGCCCAAGATATCACCACCATGAAGAAAGCTAGACCTGACCTTAAGGCTGCAACTGACAGGGAGGCTGAGGCCCTAGAGTGGGGTGCTGGAGTCCCCACGGCAGCCCCTGTTTATTCTCTGGAGAGGTGAAGAGCTATCTCAGGGACAACTGACAAGGCAGGTCTCAGTATGAAGGTGTTGTCTTCAGGGACCGTGTGGCAAAGGTGGCACATTGCCAGTACAGCATCCACTGCAGGAACACACATAGCCATGATGGGGTGCTGTGTGTGCTCGGACACGAGCCCTAGACACACGCATCATTTGTGACACGTGGATGCTGTGCCAGGACCTCAACAGGGCTATTTTTATCCTCACTCAAGTGTGAAGTGGCTCCTGATGATCTCGCACCCCTTCTAGCACGCAGCAGGCCCAGGACGTGGCAAGAAAACCTGCAGGAGGACGCAAGCTGGGACAGGACACCTCAAAGCCCTGATGGGGGCTGGCAACAGCTTCTGTCCAATCACAAGATGGCTGGCTGGAAGGACCCTGAGAGCAGAGTAAGCCCCATGTAGAGGCTGTAGCCCATGCAGGTAGATCTCCCCAAGGTCACAGTTAACACGAGAGGGGCTTGATGAAACTCAAGCCACAGGCCGCCCACTTTCCTGGTCTAGCTGACACAGACCTATGACAAAATGTGACAAGCTAGCCATCCTGAGAGATCTTTCTAGGCCATAGAATCAGGTCTCGTTTGAGGCCGAGTGCCTTCTCTGCAAGACAGTGGCCTTGGGTTATGGCTATGGATGCAGAAGTACTCTTGCCTATGAATGGTGGCTAGAAGACAGTTAGCTTCCACTGGCTGCAGAGCGAGCTGACTCCCAAGCAGGCAGCTCCATGGCCAGGTGCATGGTCTGCAGAGCCTGGTTAGGGTACAGGCTGCCAGTCTGGAAACTTAGTGGGCAGGAGTGGGCTTTGCTGAGGTGGAGGACATGAACCCTGCCCCAGAATACCCTAGCACATTCAGCTCAATGTTAACGATTCTGCAGGGCACTGGGTCGAAGGTGTGGGCCTGGGTTGGCTCCCCAGCATTACCAGGAATTTGTTAGAAGCACAGGATCACAGGCCCCAGTCCTCATGCTCTGAGTCAGAGGGAGGGTCTAGTGTTCTGACTAGTCCTGTAGGGATGCTGATGCAAGCCCAAGTCTGAGAATTGCTGCTGGGGAGACTGAATTTAAAGCCACACAACCAGAATTCAAATTCCGATGTTTCTTCCTGTCAACAATGTCATACTCAACCAATGGTAATTTCCACAAAATCTGATGAGCTCAGCTGTCAGAATCTTATTGTTCCATCTATAAGATGGGCATACCATCCCTATCTCATGGGGTTGTTTTTAGAATTAAAAAGAATGTATGTGAGAACTTGGCTAAGGCACAGCAGGTGTCCTTGCTGAAAGGCGGTGTGGAGAATCACGCTCCACTAGTGGGAAGGAAGAAAGACTTCCTTTACCCACGAGGCTCACCTCCTGGCACATGCCTCTGTCCCAGTGCGCTGGAGCCTTCCGCTACGTGCTGAGGACCAGTGCTTTCAACCTGTCCCCAAGTTCCTAGTTGTGCTCAAACACAGACAGCTCTCAGCCTGGAGATCAGGTGTTTTTTCCTTGGCTCGCCCTCTCACCGTTTCAAGGTTTCCCATCATGCTTTGTCCCTGCTTTTCACGGTGTGATCTTCTCTAGCTCTTCACACAGCAGAGCAGTAAATAAACACACTCAGGAGAAAGAAAAGTCCTTTGCGAGGGCAGTGCCATCTGAGCCCCACAGAAGTAATGGGGAGGAAAAGAAGAGAGGGAATGGTCTGATTTTTCTAAGCTGGAAGTCAGAAATTATTCCAGCTCCGCTGCAATCTGAAATTGGGATATTTCCACACAACATGCCTCACAGCCAGCAGCACTGTAATCTGTTTTAATTAAATAAACTGGAAATGCAGATCAGGCCGATGAGTGGAATGAAGGTGCCACAAACTTATATTTATAGCTCTATCGACAGAGGACTCATGACATCTGCTACCAACTTCTGCAGCTGTTTTATAAATGGAATAAATAAAACCCATGCAGAACAGCACCAACCTCACCAGAGACGGGCTACTGGGATTCTCCCAGCTCGACATTTCCAGTTTGTTTTACTGAAATGTTTTTGCCCACATTAGAGCAGACGGAGGAAGCTAAGTAGGCTATGTGAGCACTGAGAGGAGGGGAAGTGAATTCCCCGTGGCTGCCAGGCTTGGAGCCTGCACTTGCCCATCTGCGAACATGAGCCCTGTGCCCTCAAGCACTCACACAGGCCCCAAGGGCACACTGGTGGGCACAAGCCAACAAAAAGCCTGCTGACCCCAAATTAAAGCAAACAGGAGCCTGGGTGAAGGATGGGGTGGGACGAGAAGGACAGAGCAGAGCAATCAGACAGACATGAGAGCTAAAAGTAGGGAGGACGGGAAGCCTAGAGACAAAAGAAGAAATGAGTGGGCCGGGGCAGAGGCAGAGAGTGGAGGGAAGCAGCAGCCCCACTCCCATGAGGGCCTCTGAACCCCACCATCCAGTGGCACTCTTCTACCTGATGCCCAGAGCCCACCTCTCAGACCAAGATACTGGGGGGTACACACATCTGTTTCTTGACTGCGGATCTGGATGCCCAATCAGATCCCTGCAGCTGTAAGGAGTGTCCCCATAGGCACCTCAGCCACCCTCTGGCTCTTGAGGACAACTGAGCACCACGAGGGATGTGAAGCCTCATTTGCAAGCTTCCCTGCCCCCCAGAAGAAGTTTGAATCTCAGTCACTAGTGAAGTTTGCCCATTTGAGAGGCCCTGAAGGCCCTCTGGGTTCCATAAGGTCACATGATCTCACTGTGCGACAGTATAGGACCCTCGACCAACAAGCTCCTAACAGGCAGCTTGGAACAACTTTTAAAGTGCTCCAGGCATGGGTGGCTTCCAGAACTTAGAATGTGTGAAATTTTGCTATTCAATAAACAATTGAAAAACTCACCCACCAAAGACTTCAAGGGCACTAGCCCTGCCACCTGCAACCAAGACCAGTGTCCAGTTGCTCTGGACTGCCAGGTGAGGTTGAGCTGGCCTCTTAGGACTGCAGCCCAGCAGTGCAACCTGAGCAGGGGATTCAAGTAGCGCAAACACCTGCCCCACTGTCCCGCCCTACACTCAGTGCCCATGTCCCTAGGGCCAGGACTGATGGTGGGTTCAGCACTCAGACCTGAGACAGGGACTGGGGTGTGTCCGATGTGTTGCCCCCAGGGCAAGGCAAGGATCAGGAAGTTCTGCTTAGGTGGCTTCAACTGTGACAGGCTCACCCCTATCCCACATGGATGGCAAGAAGTTAAAGGATATTATGCAGGCCACAGTGTGGCACCCACAGGACACTCAGTAAGTGACATCTTCATTAATAGGACCAGCACAAAGGAGACAGCAGACTTCAGTAAATGGGCTCATGGTCCAGGGATGACCTGCCCAGAGTCCCATTCGCTAGAAAGAACCGGGCTGGAGATGGGAAGGTTCTGACTGTGGATCCCCTACTGGGCTGGGCATTGGATCTATGGGCCAGAGTGTGGGTGGGCTGATAGCAGGTCACAGGAAAGAGCAACCTATAACCTCACAGCTGGCTTATTCCTGGCCCCTGGCTGGTCCTTGCCAATCCAGGATTCTATTCAGTTTCCCTGGCAATGGGGCCCCGGACACCCCGGGAGGTTCTGCCACAGCAGCCTCAGCACTAAGAATAGTCAACTGGTGGCTCAGAAGTCAGAGCCCTGTGGGGAGAGACCACAACTCACGGCCTCATCTGGAGTGGGCAGGGGTTGCTATGGCCACTGGACAGTTCCATGGGATATGGGAGCCATGAGACCGGAAGCTTCCCACCTTGGGTGGACTCAGCTATTACAGTTTGCACCGGCCACAGATACCTTCTAGGTTCTCCATTTCTCCTGTGTGGGAAGCAAGCAATCGTCCTCGCCATGGCTGGAAGGAGGACCCAGGTCAGACCTCTGCCCCACAGCCCTCCTCACCAGGCCCATGCAACCACCAGATCTCACAAGACATCAAGGCCTTTTCATAGTAAGTGGAAGCTGGAGATGTGGACACCACCCTGAATCTTGTGACTGGTACCCAGTCCCTGAGGCTAGCCTTAACTGTGGGGGCATGGCCACTTCAGGCAGAGCCCAGCCCAACTCTCACTGGACTCCACACCTCCCACCAGGCTCTGCCTCTTCTTTGTCAATGTGCTTATTGGTGCCCATTGTCATGGCCGTGTTCTCCTGAAGTCTAACCTGTGCCATGCCTATGAGGAGGACCAAGCATAGGGTACCCCTGGGCAACTGCCTGGGCCCAGGGACTTCCTCAAAAGCTCCTGTGGCCAGCCAGTGGCCCCCAACTAGCCTCTCACTGAGGGCTGCCCTGCAGTGGGAACAGGAGGATGCGGGCCTGCCAGGGCAACACTGCCTTCCCAGGGCAAAGGGCTGGTGCTAAAGGCTGGAACATGGGGTGGGGGACAGAGAACATCTAAGAGGCCCTTCCCCTGAGGGCACTATGGACCTGAAGCTGCCTGGGGAACCACACCTAATGCCAAGATCAGAAGTACCCCTACTGACCTGGCTCTTGCTTCCAGGCAGCAAGGCCTCTACCCTGGGGAGCCGCTGGACAGTGCAGGAGCCCGTGTTTGCCCTGCTTTCCCCAGTTCTTCTCTAAAGCACCACGCTTCCACATAAAAATGAACCACCCTTAACAAACTATAGGAGAAACAGCCACCACCTGTGTGCTTCCCTGTGTGGAGGTACTTCTGTGATGTTACCCAGGGCTGGGAGAAGGTCCCCCAGTTCCACTGGCCCTTGCTCAGTCAGCATCCCCAATCTAGACAGCCAATCTATCCTCCATAGGATAAGGTTGTGTTGCCACCCTCACCTCACTGCGAGTGAAAGCAGATCTCTTGGGAAAGTTAGGGAGTTCTCAAACCTCACACCTCATTTGGTCCTAAATTACCTGAGAGCAACCGCTCTGCATGAGGAACTGCAACCAGGATGGAACTGTTGGGTGCCTCTTAGGAGCAGTGCTATGCCAGGCAGAGACCTCCTCTAGCCTCACTGGGACCCTAGGACCCCATACACACCTCCCATAGAATAGAGTCCAGATGACTCCTCCGTCCAGTTTCCCAAGTCTCCCCAGAGGAGCTTCACCCTCCACAAGCACAGGCTCTGGCGCCTCACTCCCTATGCCTAGCAGCAGACCTTGACCTGTTGTACCCTCATTGAACAGGGAACTCCACAGCACCTGACTCAGCACAGCCACAGAGGTCTGGTCCATGGGAGAAGGACCCAATGGGGAGGAAAGATGAAAAGTGGGGGCAGGGGAGAGGCAGCCTTCTCCCCAGCAAGCTTCCTGTCTGGGAAAGCACAGGGGGTGTTCCCGGTTGAGCAGGAGAATAAAAACAATGTTGAGGAGAAACCCTCCCTGGGGCTCCTCCACAGCAGACCCTTCTGAGGGCTCTCAAACCTGCCCCAGGCCCAGAAGCAAACCACAGGGCTGCAGCTGCTGCCACCTGGTGGTGGCAGGAAGCCCACAGTTTCCCACCTCTGTGGATCTAGGTACTTGGACAAGACTCAGAGGGGCATCCAGTATGTCCCCCCAGCTCACACTCAATCCAACCACTATTGCATTCCCAAGGGCTGGGGATGCCACTGCCCATGCTTTTCTCCCCCTGCCAGGCAGCAGCATGCCCCTTCAGGGACAGTTCTACAAAAGAAGGCTGCCGTCTACCACGTGGAACCCTGAGGGAGATGAGGTGCCAGGCCAGAATATTTGGCCACCTCAAACAGCAGAGTAGGTGGCATGTCCACTGACTCTAGGCAGCAAGTGGTAACTGGTGGACCTGGAAGGAGGGCGAGGAGGTCCAGAGCACTGCATGTGGGTCTCTACCTCAACACAGCCATGGGCTGCTGAAGCCCAGGTCCAGAGGAGCAAGGCTAGCGAGAGGTCAGATCACTTCTGGAGGGCCCAAGGGACTGTGTGCAGAAGGAAACAGCCATGACAGAGACCCCAGGTAAGGAGCGGGGAGCAGCTCTCAGACCCCACCCTGCACCTGGACTGGCCCCTTGAACCCCACAGTATTGGAAGGCACAGCTGGTGTCAAAGTGCACTCCAGCTGGGCCTCTAATCTCTCTGTCTGGCAAATCCCCCATAACTTCAGGAGACACAGGAGAAGCGGGCAACCTGCCCTTATATGTCCCAAAATAGAAAGTGAGAAGGGTCTCCTGACACACACCCATGAACCAGGCGATGGCTGTGATCCACCAAGTTGCCCCAGGTAGTACAGTGAGCACATCTGGTCAGTGAGTGCTGATATTGAAACCTGGGTCATGACACAGAACTCGAACACATGGCACCAGCTGTGCTCAAATGCTGGGCTCATAATGACCTGTGCAGAACATGTGGCCAACACAGATGGGGATTTCTCAATGTGAGAAATGCTAGGGATGATGGAAGATGTCGAGCCGTCCCTGCATATCTCTCTTCATTAGCATTTCATATGGAGTCAAATGGGTGGTAACAGGGTAGCTATTAACGCGCTCATGTCCATGATGGCTTCACTCTGTGCAGCCAAGGATGGAGGGCCTGCTCCTAGGCACAGACACTGAAGCAGCAGAATGAGTTCCCAACCAATGGGGTTTGGAGGTCAGTACAGAACCAGAGGTCTCTCTCACTCGTGGTTCACTCTGCTGAAGAGTGCCATTGAGGGCTGACCCCAGGCAGAGACATAGTATAGGCCCCCAGGGTGCCTGCAGGGACCTCAGAATAAGCGAGAGGCTGAAAGGATGTGAGGACAGCCCAGTCTGCAGCCTCCTGCTGTGGAGCAGGGACCCTGGGACCCCACACCCACCTCCCATAGGATAGAGCCCAGATGACTCCTCTGGCCAGTTTCCCAAGTCTCCCCAGAGGAGCTCCACCCTCCACAAGCACAGCTCTGGGCGCCTCTTTGCCACCTGCCACACCCAGAGCCCTAGTCTTGGCATTACCCGTACCTCCTCACATACTGGGTGACCTGCCAACCACCTTCCCCCATCTCCCTGGACGTGCCAGCCTCCAGGGGAATCAAGGTGGTCCAAGATAATTCCCTCATATGAACCTTGTTCTCCCAACACAGCACCCCTAACCTGTTAAACAGGTGAAGCTTGTTTATTAGACATCTCCCTCACCTATCAGCTGAGCTCCAAAGGGGCAGGAACTCTGCTGAATGTTCCCCTGTACGGAACTAGGCCCAGTGGGAAGCAATTGTGGCCACACAGGAATCCTGGCTCTCCCCTCTAGACCCTGGCCATCTGTCCAGCTGGGACATCAGAGGTGATCTCCAAACACTGGCTAAATGAGAAATGTAGACAGCACCCTGCATGGTGTGATGAGCCACACCAACACCTCTCTTCTGCATCACCATCACACTGTGGATCCAGGCCCATCATGGTGACAGTGAGCACCAAGACCAAAGGATACCACAGAAGCTTCTGGGAGTGGCAGTGCAGTGGTGCAGAGCAAGTGCTGTGGCTGCACTCTAGGTCTGGCACTGTCCCATACCAGCTCAGTATCCTGTGCACACCCCCAGGCCTCTCTTGGCCTTGGCTTCCTCCTCAGGAAAATCAGGATAACAACAGCACCTGCTTCTGGAGATGGAAATAAAGTGCAGAGCCGGCTGGCAATGCTGGCCAACTTGGTTGTGGAGGTTTTCCTACCTAAGAGGAGGCATTGCCCATGCCCACAAGAGCTATGCTGCTCCTGCCAGGGAGTGGAGCAAACCCCTCCTCAGCTCTGCTAGGGAAACATTGGCATTTGTACCTCAGGGTGGGATGGTTTGCTGGGAAGCTGTGACCAGGCATGCAATGTTGCATTCTCAGGCCCATCAGGCAGATCCCAGCTCAGAGCAGATACAAGCTGTCCAGGGAAGAGAGGCCATGCAGGGCTCTGACCAGCCCAGGTACTCATCAGCAGAAAGCCTCAGGAGCCAATGAGTCATGCTAAGACAGATCTGCCCTCCATCCATTTTCCTCTAGAAGAGGACATGGGGCATCAAAGAGGGCCCAAAGGTGATGCAGGTGGCAGCAGGAGAAAGAAGAAAGAGGCCACAGGCTGAAGCTGCCCTCTACCCAGAGGACCCTTTAGCATCCCAGAACAGAGACTTGGAGGGAAATCACACAAGGAGAAACCGCTGACCCAAGGACATGGGAAACACAGATCCAAGCCCACACTCTAGGCCTCAGGGCTACCTCTGAGGCCCTCAGAGGGAACTCTACTCAGCAAAGGCCACCCCTCAAATTGACATCCTACAATACCTGCCATCTGGACAGGACTATCTAGGATCCCTCCAACTACCTCATGCCATGAAGAAAATTAAAGCAGACCATGTATGCAATATAACCATCCATGACCACACCCTCCCCCCTAGTCTCTGGTCCAAGGAGGATGACCATCTGGGGACATGGGCCCTTTACCCACCCATGGCTCAGACTTACTTCCATCTCCGTACTGTGGGCATGCACCTTCTGCACCATGTCTTCAGCCTCCCGCACGCGCCGTGTCAGCTGGGGTGAGTACTCAGCCTGGGTCATCTCACTGTCATAGGACCCCAGGATGGCACGCATGCCATCCCGCTCCTGTGGGCACAGAGGACAATTGGTCAGCAGAACATGGAGACAGGAACCTGGGGAGCTCCCTTATGCAGCACCTCAAAGAGTTCAAGAATTCAGTTTCACGCTTACCTGCCAACAGTGCCCACCTCCAGAGCTCCTGTCCCAGAGGCCCAGGTGCTCAGAACTCCCAGGCCTTTCACCACCTAGGCCAGCAATCCCAACAGCATGTCCTAGTCTCAGTGCTTACTCTCCCTGTGTCAGGCTGAATACCCGCTTGCTTTGACTTCTCACCAGATCTCAGACAGTAACACTCAGAGCAAGGACATCAGCCAGCATTCTGGTGGGTGAGGAGGCACCCATACGAGTAGGGATACTTGGCAACCTATTGGGATAAGAAACACTCTGCTCTGCCCAACTACCCTGACTCTAAACACAAGGCCAGGATCCATCAGCAAATGACTCCTCATGGATGCTTGAGGCCACCAGAGTGTCACTGGGCCACCAGCCATGCCAAGCAACCTGCCTCCTCTCTTGACACAAGATAGCAATCACAAGAAGCAGTGACCCAAGTTTCCTGAGACAACAGACTGATCACACAGCCAGGAGTCTCAGCCTAGACAAGATCACTGCTTACCTATACCCTGCCAGAGTGAGAGTCAGGAAGTCAGGAACCCTGGGAGAAATGGGTGGCTTTTCCCCTGCCAAGACTGAGACTGATTCCTTCCTGAGACTGGAAAGATCCATCACACATGCCTGAATGAAAAAGTCTTGCTAAGCCAGCAGGGGGGCCTGCAGAGACAGAGGATGCTGCCTGGTGGGGAGCTGAACTGCTAAGGAAGGCCATGCCTCACAGGAAGCTGCCTCCTCCTCCTCCTTTGACTGAGGCTGTCAGATGTGAACCTAAGGCCACAGGGCCACGGGGTTCTCCCGGCTTCAGATACTCGATTCCTAGGTGGAGAAGGTCCATCCAACAGATCCAGGACCAGGCAGGGGCTCCTCCCATCTGTCCTGCTGCCCCCCTGCACTCAGTGGACTACACAACTGGGGATAGGGGAGCCCTTGTTCAGAAGCCCAGGTGTGTCAGCGTACAGCTTCTCTGACCACCTGTGCATGCAAACACCCTGGGGGTCTTGCAGAAGGTAGACTCAGATTCCACAGGGCAGGCAGGTCTGGCTACAATGCCACCTTGCAATGCAGAGACCTTACTAGTGTGCTCAGTGACCCCCTTTTTGGCTCCGCCCACTTCTAGGGCCAGTGATGAGGAATCTGGAGCAACACAGGCCACAAAGAAGGTAATGGCTTCTGGGAGACCCTGGTTCAAACCCCAGCTCTGACCTCAAGTCTCAGATCCTTCCCAGTAAGATGGAGACATGAAGGATAGCTATGTAATTCAACACTGTTGTGAACAAAGTGTCCAGAGAACTGCCCTGTAAATGCTTGGTGCTCATGAAAGGATAGAATTGTATCAATGTTGGTGAACACTAGCAGTTAAGAAGTGAGGAAGCAGGTTTACACACTTACTGGCACATGCCCCTACCCAACACATGAATCCAGGGAAAGGAGCAGAGGCCAAGGTCAGACTAGCCCCTCATCACCTCCCTCTGTGCCCTGGCCAGCAGCTCCCTCCCTCCCACCCAGCCCTGGCTCAAAGGGCAATTCATGGCCCTGATGGAGACCTGCTCTCTCAGACCTCCAGGGGAACAAGACCTCCACACAGAAACAGGTCTTCATGACCACCAAGGTCCCCATGCAGGTAGCATTCTCTCAGTGTGTACTTCCACAGGCTGCTGCCCAACCATGTCCCCAGGAGAGGCCAGGCCCATGGCTCAGCCACCTCCAGCAGGAACACAGGTCCCTCCTTTGTGAGAAAGACAGGCAGCATGTTGGGTGTAGGAAATCCTGCCTTCTCCTTCCTGAGATGATGGGCCCTCAGAGCCTTGGGCTGCTGTGTCTAGGCACTCTGCATTCACTGGCAAGGGACACAGTTGTCACCCCAGTGTGGACTCTGTAATTAGTTGATGACAAAAAAATTCAATAAGTGAGAAATTAAAGTTACAAATCCAACTGGAACTGGTCACATATCTGGGGAAAATTTGTTTCCACGGGAAGGTTTATGGAGTGTCATAATTTTATTGAAATCCTATATCTTCCCATTGACTTTTATCGTCTCAAGCTGGTTACCCGAGTTATCATTACCAGAGTGTCGATGCCGCTCGAGGCTGGGGCGGGGGATCTCCTTTCATAAACAAACTACAATTGTCTCCTTTATTGACCAATAAATCTCAAAAATGCTGCCCTTCACTACGGCTCTCTTCTATTACATCTCCAGGCTAGCAATGGCTGGCAAAGAAGAAAAATGTAAAGTGAAAAGTTTGTTGTTTGTACCTTTTCAAGAAATTGTTTTGTCATTAGCAGAAGAGCAAGCACTGTGCTGGTGTGATTTGGTAACGACTTTTTAATGACTGATTCCACTTGTGGTAAAGTTCGCTTCGTTTCCAATTGAGCAAACACAGACGATTAATCGCTGCACAAACAGGCGCCCAGGCTGTGCTGACAGAAGCCTTAAAGACTTGCTGGAGAAGTACAAAACAAAACAATGTTTTCCACTGAGTGCTTCTCCTGGGAACAGAACGGTCCTGTCTGTGAGCAATGGAGTTGGTTTGTCACCCCATTAATTAATGGCAATTCGAAGAGAAAGCTGGGAGACAGGCTCACCTTTGAAGAAGCCAGTGGAGGACCAGGGGCCTTGTGCCTTTGGAGACCCCTAAACCAACCACAGGATGTGAGTGCTTTCTATGCCTGTGGTGACCAGCCAGAGGCCATCCTAGTCCTGAGTCCCCTTCAAGAAGGAAGCTAAGGGAGTAAAGTGCCCAATGGTAAAGAAAATCATAAAGCTGGAAAAGAATTTCAAGGTCAAGGCCAGACAGGAATTTTCTAGAAGGAAACTGAGGTATGGAACTGCAGAATCACTTGTCCATGGCCCTAGGCATCCACTTACTGCTCATGGGTGTCTGAGCTTCCCAGTTAAAATAAATTTATCTGAGCACAGACCAGGCAGTGAGGCCAGCAGGGGGCATAGACTACCACCATAGGACAAAGAGCAGCAAGCAGGGGTGTAGGAGCTGGTCAGCCATGCTCCTGGGTGGAACTGAGAGTCCTGGGAGGCAGGGAACTATGGGCTCAGGGAGATCAAAGAGAAACCCACGGGCTGACACCATCACAGAAACAAATACACCAGGACAGATCAGGTGAGTAGAGAGTGCAAAGAAGAGTTTGAGCCCAGCACCCCCAGCCCTGCCCAGGGGACCCCCCTGTGGCAAATCTCTCCATACAAAACCACCCTCCTTGACCCTACTTCTTCACTGCCACTTAGGCTACCCCAGGGGACATCCAAAGCCCATCCTAGATAGCTGCCACCTTCCCCCCACAGGTACTAGGCTTTTGCTTCCCTCAAGGCTGGCCCGGAAAGTTCCTCCAGCAGGAATACAATGGGACCACCTTCCTTCAGGTACAGCATTACTACCTGTGGTATACTACCACAGGTATACAAAGTCTTGCTGCAATACTAGCTCCTCCCTACAGAATCCGACCCTCATCTCCCACACCTAGCAGTTTGAGGTTCATTTGGGCCAACCAAGGACCTGGGGAGGGTTCCCCCACTCAGGTTGTGCAGCTGCAACCAGTGGGACAGAGGAAGAGGAACTGTAGGAAGAGGAAGTCCCTAGGAGGTGACAGGAACAAGACAGAACATAGAGAAGGTGGGCTTCTTTGAAGATAGCACATGTCACATGTGTGCATATCTGTGTGACCATAAGTGCACATAATAAATTTAACTGGGTGACCCAGAGGTGGCCAGCAGAGTGTAGGAGCCATGCTGCTGACACTCCTAGCCCTAATGGTCCTACTGCTGCCCCATGGCACCCTGGCAAGTCCTGCTGGGGTGCAGGTCTCCAGGAGAACCTGTGTAACCACCAAGGGCTGCTGGAAGCCTCTGCTACCGGAAGACCCAGTACGTTCATCCTTTATCCTTTTGCTCATATATTCACCAAACATGGATTCCATGAAGAGAAGCCAGGGAAGGTATGGAGAAGGAGCACAGGCCTTTGGCAGAGAACACAGAAAAGACCTATGGCCCAAGTGCTAGAGAGATGCCAGGTGGACACGGGTGACCACAGCATGTAGACTACAGCTGATGCATAGAGGGAAAGGTACACCAGGCAGAGGGCACAGTGTGGGCAGTCCCCAGTGTGCCTTGCAAAAGAATAACAGGGACAGTGGTGATTACCCCTCAGCCACCTCAGTCAAGAGGAGGCCTTTTCCACTGAGCTCTTGAGACTAGTCCCAGAACACACTGAGGAGTGGCTTGGGAATGAAGAGACATCCACCACACATACACGGATGGCCAGAGTAGGTCACCTGGGCAGTGGGGTGCCACACACCTGCTGAGATAGTTGGGGGACAAGTCTGGGGAGGAGTGTGCCTCCTGCAGGGAACACCAAGACAAGCTTCATGCCCGGGCTGGAGAAGGGCAGCGCAGTGACATAGAGGAGACAAGAGCGAGAGCCACAGTCCCAGTCTGGGAGGGGGAGCCACGAGGGAGTCTATTGGGAAACAGATAATTCAAGGTGGCCGGCAGCACCTCAGGCTGATGGGAACAGAGGCATGCGGCACAGTTGTCACAGAGCTTCCTTCTTCCCACCTTCCCAGACTGCAGCCCTTCACCCCTCCAGTGACATGAAGTGTGCAAGCCCAGGACTAGCTCCCAGGTCACAGAGGCCCAACAAGGCCCAAATCCTAACTGGACATCAACTTGCTTATGACCTTGGCAAGAATAATCAGCTCTCCGTGTGCCTCAGGAGGTTCAATCGTGAAGTGGAAAGGGCAAAGTGTCCAGCCAGCCTTGAGTTCACATGTAGCTGCACATGAAGCTCTGGTACTTGCTAGGTGCTGAGTCACTGCTGTCCTCATGACCCTTCCTCCCACTGTTTGTTTCTCCAATGGGGAGAAGACACTAGGTGCTCTGTTGAGACAGGTGCATGTAAGTGTTTCTGAGCCCTCATGGTGAAGTAACCAGTGACTGAAGAGAGAAAGGGCCCACCCAGGATCGTGAGCCAGGGAAGGTCCCCAGGAAGCAGGGGTAAGCCCAGAGAGACCGAGCTGAGCTGGTGGCATTTGCATGCAAGAGGGTCCCTTCCTCAGATTTCTCCTCTGGGCAAAGCAGTGGCCCTTCCATTCACTTCTCCCTGGTCTCTGCTGCCAGGGCTACTGGGTCTCTTACCTTCTCTGACCACCCATGCATTCTCAGGGCCATTTGACCATAGCCTCAGCATGGTCAGCCAACTTGGTTACCTGCACTCAATTATTGGTCCCTCCACAAGGTTTTTCTTAAGAAAAGGAAATTATGATCAAGTGCAGCTGCAAAGCCCTATTCCTACCTGCCCCATGGCACCCTGGCCAGCAGCTTCATGGAGTCAAGGAAAAACCCAGGTCTGCCCGCTCTGCCCACCCTAGGCCTCCTTTTCTATCACTAATCTCTCCTCAGACCCCACTTTTTGGTGTACACAGGGATCCTCAGGGTCTCCAGCACCAGGACCCTTTGGCCACACAGAGCAGGACCATTTCCAAGGACTTCCTTACACTATTAGATGCTTTGGAAAGGAGGAGAAGGAGGGGAGGACGCACACCCAAGAGGAGGTGGGCAGCTGCAGAGGAGGTGCCGCGCTAGTGCTTAAGAGGCTTCCTCTCTGATCCACACCAGTCTGCCCTTTGGCCTGTGGATGCCAGGGTTCTGACCCAGGCCCCAGACAAACATGTGCAGCACAAGGACCAAGCCTAGGCAGGCTCGGTCCTAGGAGAACTTCCTGGGGCACCTATGTCTGTCTGCTTCCTCTGGCACTCACTGGGAACTAGAAATCATACTTGGAAAAGGACTCATTAAGCAGAAGCAAAACTTATTTACAGGGTCAGAAGATCTGCCTTCCACAGTGTTCCTAACCCTGACAGCAGACATCAGAAGTGACAAGACTCATCAAAGCCTTCATCATGATGTCTGCACTGCCCATTTCTGTGAGACAGGCTGTCCACTCCTGAGCCCATAGAATAGGCCTTGCATACTCCACAAGCCTCACTGTGCAAAGATGCTGGGCAGACTCTGCCCCAAGCAAGCAACAAGCACCCACATCACACAGACTGGCCCATAATCTCCAGGCTGGTAGGAGCCCTGGGCCAAGCAGGAAGCTTCCTAGGGAGATTTCACACAAGGCCCTGTATGCAGCATGACACTGAGTGTGGAGCCTGGGCCTGCAGATAGGGAAAGGAAGGAAGTGTGGTGCCTGAGCAACATAGACAATCAGATGAAGGAACCTGGACAGAGAAGCCACTATCCACAATGGGCAAGCTTGTATCTAAACAGACCACCATACTGTCAATGGTATATGCACACATGTTAGCCTAGAGGCTGTATAGGTGGGAAAAACATAAAATTCTAGTGCTGAGAATTTGTGGACTACAAGGCTACACTCATAAAACCTACAAGCAAATAACCCCAGGAAGAAAACACATGCAGTGTCTAAGACCAAACACAAATAGGAACTAACACAGGTCCTTACTAGACAGCAATGACTCACTCCTTGAAGTGAATAAACCCCAAGGACAGAGTCCTAAGTGTATAAAATTATCATCAAAATTCACAAAATGTAAGGGCTGAGGCTGTAGCTCAGTGGAAGAGCATTCGCTTAGCATGTGCAAGGCACTGGGTTCGATCCTCAGCAACACATAAAAATAAATAAATAAAATGAAGGTATTGGGTCCAACTACAACTAAAACGTGTGTGTGTATGTGTGTATAAATTCACAAAATGTTAATGAAAAATGAACCAACAATACAAAATTTAGGAGAAAGAAACCCACAGTGTACTAGAATAATCAGAAAATAAGTATACCTAATATGTTTAGGTCAATAAAGGAATTTAAATTATTAGTAAGTTAATAACAAATAAGCAAATAAAAATGATTATAACCAAAAAGAAGAGCCAAACAAAATTAAAACAGAATGCTTAAACACTTAAATGTAGGAAGTAAATCAGCAGTTTAGATGTGGCTGAAGAGACACTTAGTAAACTGAAAGATAAATCTAAAGAATAAGCCAGAAAGAATAGGAAAAGACAAATACAGAAAATATGAAGGTGCTGAGAGAAATACAAGGTAGAAAAACAAAGTCTAAAATGTCTCTCACCAAAATCACAGAAAGAGGAGAGGAGACAGGAGAGAGGCAGTCATCAAGGTATAACGGTTGAGAACCTTCCAGAATCGATAAACCATAGCCAACTTCATATTGAGAAGCCACCACAAGTGCAAATAGTCAGGACGGGAAATTGGCACACCTTGACAGGTTAGAACAAGGCTGGGAGCCATGTGGGTCCCAGAGGCAAGTGCAGGAAGGATAGACACATGGGCGGGTGTATGTGCTGAGAGGAAAAGAGGTCAACACTTATCACCAACAAGACTTGCCAGACAAAAACAGAAAGGACATATTTCTTTTCTTTCTTTCTTTTTTTTTTTTGAAAGAGAGAGAGAGAATTTTTTAATATTTATTTTTCAGTTTTCGGTGGACACAACATTTTTATTTTATTTTTATATGGTGCTAAGGATTGAACCCAGCGCCCCGCACATGCCAGGCTGGCGCATTACCACTTGAGCCACATCCCCAGCCAAAAAAGGACATATTTCTAAATGAGAGAAATGATCATATCTCAGAGATAAGAATAAAGAGCAAAGCAACAAACCTATATGCACAAATCCAGATGTTTACTGACATTACAAGAGCATAGCTGCCCTCCTTATGGGGCTTCAATCGGTACTGCAGATTCTGACACCTCTAACAGAAATAGGCAGATCCACAGAGAGAATCATTAAGGACACAGCCCAATTAACCAGCACCATCAGTCACCTGAGTCTAATTGTCTTCATCTGCCAATAGCAGAACACATGTGCCTCTCAAACTCACACAAAATGTTCACAAGACAGATCACATACAGGAACATAAAACACCACTTGAACAAATACAAAAGAGGACAAGTCACATAAAGTAAGTTCTCAGATCACATTGCATTTGTACTGGAAATAAATGACAAAGAGAGCCAGAAAGTCCCAAAATATCTGGAAATTAATCTACTTCTAATTGCACATGGGTCAACATAAGTCTCAAGAGAAATTCAATCATGACTTTGAATAAGAAAATGAACATACAATTTTTCAAAATTTTGTGGAATGCAGCAAAAGCAGGGCTCAGAGGGAAATTCATAGCACCAAGTGCCTAATTTAGAAACAAAGATCTAAAATCAATCATCCAAGCTTCCAGGTAGGAAATGACACAAAGAAGAACAATGTTAAGCCTAAAGCAAACAGAAGAAAAGAAAACAATGAAAATCAGAACAGAAGTTAAGGGAAATGGAAAACAGAAAATCCAGAGAGAATACAACAAAACCCAAATAAAATTCGGTTCTTCAAAAAGGTCAGTGAAGTGAATAAACCTCTAGTTAGGTTAATCAAGAGGGAGAAAGAACAGACAGATTACTAACATGGAGAGAAGAGACTGTTACTGAATCCTTTGTAAAATGACAGGATAATAAAAGGATATCGCGAACAACTCTATACCTAGAAATTTGCTAAGTCACATGAAAGGGACTGACTCCCTGAAAGATACAAATTACCAAAACTCACAAGAGGAAGAAAAATCATGAGCATCGGCCTCTGGAGAGGCTCACAGGACTCCCCACTGCCTCCGTCCTAATGCTCATCTGCCCTGCAGACTTGAAACCAAGCAAGCACTAACCAATGTGTTAAGGTTGTTGACCAAAACACAGAAAGATTAAACGTGCTGCTGAACATGTAGAAACCAGCCCCAATTCTGGGCCAAATCCCTTACCACCCCCCAGTAAACTCCACAGTCCAACCTCTTGCTGTCTGTCACAAGGAAGCTGCAGACCCCACTTTATGCCTTTCCACTAATGAATGCTTTGCACTGACCTGCCTGGTATTGAAGGCTTCTTCCTTTAGAATGTCAAGTGGCCTGATCTAGGGATGGTTTGGGGCTATGCCTTGTAGAAACTCTCCTGCTGCTATTTTGGGGGCTACTCCAACCATGGGTTCAGTAAGACAGAACAGCCTGTATCTATTAAAGCAAATAAATCAGTAATTAATAATCTACCCAAAAAGAAAACACCAGACCCACATGGTTTTCCTGATGAGTTCGACCAAATATTTAAGTGAGAAACGATACCAATTCACTATAATCTATTCAGAAAAGAGCAAACTATTCTGCATGATACTGTTAGGCAGATGCACAACAAGCACCTGTCAAAACCTACATAACTAACCAGGCACAGTGATGCACACTGTAATCCCAGCTACCTGGGAGGATGAGGCAGGAGGATCATCAGAGCCCAGGAGTTTGAGACTACCTCCTGGGCAACACAGTAAGATCCTGTCTTGTTAAAAAAAAAAAAAAAAAAAAAAAACAAGATAAAAAAATGAACAAAGGAAAAGACACCAAAGAACTATATAACACAGAGTAAATGTTACTATAAACTATGGACTTTAGTTAGTAATAAGTTATCTATCAATACTAGTTCATCAATTGTAACAAATGTACCACAGTAACACAGGATGTTAATACTGACACAAGTGTAAAACTAAAATGAAGATAAATGGAAGTAAAAACAATATCTTTTCAAACCTCCAAACATGTGTGCACCATACCCTGAAGTAACAGCCTACAGGTCAGGTAAAGGTAAGCAGAATCAAGAGCTTTTAGGAGCCTGGCTCGTTGGGAAGAGATGGATGAGCTAACCTTTACCAGACTTTGATAAATAAAGAGTCTATCTCATAATCACCAGTGTAACTACTAAAAAACTATATAAAAGCTACATAGTTACCAAGATAATGAGGAGGACAAAATGTTAAGAAAAAAAATTTTTTTTTATTCTTCAAGACACAAAAAGAAAAGAAAAAGAACACTGACAAAAGCAACTATAAGAAGTATGATTTAAATGCAAATGTTTCATTACATTAAGGGCAACCAAAATAAATACTTCAACTAAAAAAAATTAAAGATTTTCAGACTGAAAAAAACCCACAAAATCTATCTTTACCATGTACATAAGAGAAACATTTATAATGAAACAATGAAGAAAGTTTCAGAATGAAAGCTGAAAAAGCAAGAGGTGCAAATGATTTAAAAAACAGAAGCTGATAAATCCACAAAGGAGATTTAATGATTAAAAGAATCCATAAAGGATATTTCATAATAATAAAAGGCTAAATTCACCAGGAAGACAATGTTTTTCAATTTGTATGTGCCTAATAAAACAGCATCCAAACATACACTCAATAATTGGGAAAATTAAAAAGGGAAATAGGTAAACATACAATCATGATGGAAATTTCAATATAATTCTCTCAGGAACCATAAGAAAACTTTATAAAGGATAAAGAAAACTTGAATAGAACAATTAACAATGGGCACAGACATTTAGAGAATAGTGCACTCAACAAACACAGAATACATGTTATTTTTAAGTGTGCATGAGTAGTTTATAAAAATTGACTAATATTGGGGTCATAAGGTATAGCCCGGTAATTTTTTGAGGGGGGCAGGGATTGAATTCAGGGGCACTCAACCACTGACCCACATCTCCAACTTTATTTTGTATTTTATTCAGAGACAGGGTCTCACTGAGTTGCTTAGCACCTCACTTTGGCTGAGGTTGGCTTTGAACTTGTGATCCTCCTGCCTCAGCCTCCCAAGCTGCTGGGATTACAGGCATGCACCGTCGTACCAGCTAGCCTGATAATTTTTAAAGGACTGATGCCATTCAGTGTATAAACTGAGCACAAGGAAGCTAGAAATCAATAATAAGATAGCTTTTAAAAAATCACCAAATGGTTGGAAATTAAGAAATTTATTTCTGAGTAATCCATTGGTTGAGATAAAACCAGAATGAAAATGGATAAATATTTTGATCCACAGTTTGGATCTTACAAGTTTTCAAAGGCCCAAGTGTTGAAGGCTTGGTCACCAGCAGTGGTGCTTCTAGGAGGTAGTAGAATCTCAAGGAGATACAGCCCAATAGAAGGAAGTTAGGTCACTGGGGGTGCACCCTTGAGGGGACAGTGGAACCTCAGCCCCATCCTCAACCCCTCTTTTGTCTCTGGACCACAAGGTGAGAGTTCAGCTCCACCTCACTCTTTTGACATGACATGCTACTCCACCAGGGGCCCAAAGCCACAGGGCACATTGATTATGAAGTGGAACCTCCAAAACTGTGAGACAAAATAAAACTAAGTTGAATATCTCAGGTATTCATTATAGTGAAGGAATACTGACTAACACTAGGAAAAAACACCATATTAAAACATAGAGTATGCAACTAAATTTATAACCTTAAATACATGTTAGAAGAAAGGATAAGAACAAATTATCTACATGTACAACTCGAAAAACTGGAACAATGACAAATGAAACCCAAAGACAGAAGGAAATAACATATAAGAGAAATTAATGTAATAGAACATATGCAAAAGAGAACCAATATAGCCCAAAGTGGATTAGTTCAAAAAAACTAATAAAATTGAAAAGCAACTGGTGATAGCAATCAAGAAAAATAAATAATAAGAGTAAGAAAGATGATATAACTATGCATCATATAAATATTTCAACATAAAATGAAAAACTTGACACAAGTAAACTTGAAAACTTCAGATAAAATGGACTATCTTAGAAAACGTAAAAGATTATCTGAAGTTTCAAAGCTATTAAAAATTAAACCCCAAATTTAAAATCTCCCCAATAAGAAAACCCCAGACCCAGAAGCCTTCTTTTATGCATTCTTTAAGAGAAAATAATACCATCCTTGGCAGGCCACTATGAGAGTTTCCAACTCCTCAGGCCTAAGAGACCATGACACCAAAGCCTGACAGGACAAGTGATAAAGATGAAACTCCCCAATGCTCACAGATATAAGATCCTCCGTTAACTCACCAGCAAACCAATGCAGCACTGCACACAAAGCACCATGCACAGACCCCACATGCTCATTCCTAGAATAGGTTTCTTGCAACATTTGAGAGTCACTTAATTTCAATTCTCACTAACAGAACAAAGAAGAAAAATCATATGATCATATCTTGATATCTGCAGAAAAAGCATTTGATTAAAATTCAATATCTATTTACAATGAAAACAACAAAACAACACTCTTAGCCAATGAAAAATAGAGACTCCCCCAGTGATAGGACAGATTTCCTTTCTATACATATTATACACACCATGATCTCTAATGGTGAGTGTGACAGCTAAGCTGGCCTCTTGTGCTTCCCAGCTGCCACGAAGTGAGCAGCTCTGCTCCACCACACCCTCTCTGCCACCATGCTCTATCTCAGCATGGGCCCACAGCACGGAGTCAGCTAACCATAGCTGAAATCTCCAAAACCATGAGACAACATAAATCTTTCCTTAAGTTGATTTTCTCAGTTATTTTGTCACAATGATGAAAATCTGACTAACACATAGGGTGAGCATATAACACATCCTCCAATAGAGCAGCCACACTCTGGATACCAGATAGAAATCCATATGCACCTGCACGAGTGCAGAATGCTCACAGTGGCATTAGTCACAAGTGCTGGAAAATGCAGGAGGAAACGATAAAGTGTGGTACACTCATGCCAACACAAACAAGACAACTGCACAGCCACTTAACTGTGAACAAAGAAGCCTAATACAAAATACTACATGCTGCATAAGTCCATTTAAAAGTGGATACCGCTAACGGTGGTGTTGAACCTGGGGGTGGCGGGAGTCACCAGGTGTGAGCAATGCTTTATTTTTTGGTCCTGGAGGGGACCTGAGATGCACTGACACCACAGCACACGATATGTACTCAGAAAATGTGTGTTGGACGCCAAAGGCAGCTGAAAAGAAACTTTAAAAAAAAATAATAATCCATGATTTCTGAAACATGATGGCTACCCAGTCACATCTGCAGCCTACAGTAAGCCTGTTTGACCACCTGCCCAAGAGCCATGGTCCCAGAGCCTGAAGGACAGAGCACATGGCTCCACTTGAGCATGCCCATCCAGGGAGGGCTAAGGAGACACTGGAAGTGCAGGGCAGCACATGACCCCAGAATGCAAACATTTGAAACCAAGAGGTTTCTGGACAAGGAGTATAATCTAGAAAAATTAATCTAGAGGCTGTGATTACATGACATGAAGGAAAGAGACAAGGAAAGATGAAGCAGAAGAGAATACAGAATCCGAGGGCAGACAAGTGTGTCCCCCAGTTCAGCTGTGGCACTGGGGCCTGGCACAGGCACCACCTCCTGCCGAGTCCCAAGAACACTGGCTCGCTAGTGTAGGGCTTTCCAGCACACAGAATCTGGGAGGGATACATGGGAGCAAATAACAATTTGTACAACTGGTCCAAATTTCTCGCCAGAGATGTCTGTGTAAACCCAGTCTTGTCTGCACAGTCCTCCAAACAGAAGAGAGGGATACAGAAACATTAGACTTGGTAAGAGACAATGGCTCCTCCACACACCAACCATCTCATCAGAAGCTAAACAGCAGGCAGAGGGACAGTCCCCTGATGATGCAGGGTGGACACGGGTACAAACAACTCTGTGGTGACACAAGTGTTCAGAGCTGTCAAAGCTCATTAACTGCAGTTAATTGGGTAAGAACAGTTCCATTGATGATGGCTGACGAAGAGGATAATTTCAGCAGAATGCAATTCTATTAATTTCTGTAGAGTAACTTGAACAAAGTGCGAACAAAGTGTTACCAATGCATTTCTTGCTTCGCTTTTTTTATAAGTAGATAAGACTAATTTAGAATTAACACACCACTTGCTTAGACCAATTAGAGACTTTATATAAACAAGGTCTGGGCCAGCCTTGGTAGGGTGCATTCTGGAAGAGCTGGGTTTCCCACACGAGGCCGCTCAACCCTTTTAAAGTGGTGAACGCTGTCAACTGCGCTTGATGAAAATGTTTCTGAGACAAATCAGACATCACCCGGGTTGGGGAAGGTGAGAACTACGAGAAACTTTAGCCATGCCTAATGAACTGGTTCATGGTAACAGGCATCATTCACTATGTTCTGAAAGACTGTCCTCAGAGATTGGTGGGGGAACAGCTGCAGGGCTCCTGGGTCACATTCTAGCCCTCTGCTGTGTCCGCTGCCCTGCATCCACAATTGGCAACCTTGATAAATACTCAATGACACTCCCACCGTGCTCTAACACCTCCTTCTATTTTTATTACATTCCCTTAATTTCCTTAAGTCTCATTACAAGATGATCTTATCTGGCCAATAAGCCAAGTGTACTGAGGGCTGAGCTCCATTTGCTGGGTGACCAAACTCCAAAACACGTCAGTCAAGCAGTAAGCACACTCTCCTGTAGCTACACCTGCCCGACACAAGCACTCCCCTGAGGAAGCAGGAGGCCAACACGGCCACTCACCATGAGGGTCAAGGTCTTCTCCAGGCCCTGTTCCGCTCCCCTGCCCTCTACCTCGCCAGGCAACCCAGTGCAGAGAGCACTCGCCCCCAGCACGGTGAGTCACTGCTCACCTGCTCTGCCCTCCCGCCACCCCGCCGCCTCCCGCGTTTAGCTGGAGGGGCAGAAGGATGAGCATGCTGCTCTGTGCTTCTCGCCAGCAAGCCACAGTCTCGCAATTTCAACCTCCTGATAAAAAGCTCTACAACACCTATTGTAGGAAGGAGTGGGAATCAATTGAGATTTCCCGAAGCAATTTTAGTTAGACTTCACACTGCTCTATTACAAATTCCATTTCATTTATGTTAGTTGTATAATGTAGTCCCAGCACCCACCCTGAGCCAGCAGAGCGTTCCTAACAGCAGTTCCTCATCCCTGCATAGATGATGACATGGGTGCTACATTTGAGTTGGCGTTCTTGGAGCAACGAGAACAGCCAGGGAGGTGCCAAGGCCACCCTGAAGGGAAGCCTCACCAATGGCCCGGCTGCCTGTGTAGGGTCCTCAGGGGAAGGAAGACACAGCCCACACGTGGTCTGTGCAGTGTGTCCCCACCACAAAGGTAAGGAGAACACAGAATGTCAGCAGGAACCACAGGCCTAGGGTAGTATTATTTAAGCACCATTTATTTGGCAGGACACAGAAAGAAGGGTTGGGGATAAGGCCCAATCTACTGAACAGAGTTGAAGCCCTGGCTCACAGTCAGCTCTACCAGCCTCGGACAGATGCTGTGGCCTCTCCAGGCCTGTTTCCACACCAGCAAGGCAGAGACTGGGCTGGCTAGACTGGGCCTACTCAGCTCAGTGTTGGAACACCACAATACTGAAATGGCTGCTTCATGGGGGGAACCACGGCTCACACCCCACCACTTTAGCATCACTCCCCTCACGTTCCACCTGCTGCACACCCAGCCCCCAGATCAGGGCCCAGGACATAACAAATGCTTAGTAAATACTGACTGGACTGAAAATGAACAAAACAATCAGTCAGTCAGGCTTCAGAACCACCTCAGAGGAAGTTATGTCCCCAGGGTCATCAAGAATCAGCTGCAGGGCCATATACTATGTGAGGCAGCAGCCATAGCTCTTAGTGTCACACTAAAAGGCCGGATGAACACCCTGATGGTAAAGGGCTTAACAAACCAAAGTCACATCCCAGCTCTAAGTGCAAACACCCACTGACTATGGGACAGCATACAGTTGCCTACAGGGCAACCGTAACCACTAAAGCTGCACAAACTCCAGGTCTCAGGGGACACACAGCAAAACCATCTGCTCTGACCAACTGCAAGTGCTCATTCTCAAAAGAACAGGCACCCCAGTGAGGCCTGGGCCCACTGCCCCTGTCCAGCTCACAGCTCAGGGAGGGGATGCTTTGGCCTGACTTTCTTTGGCCTGTTGCTTATTGATGGGGCAAGAAATTAGCATGAGAAGGATTGTGCCCCCGTCACAGGACACAGCTGCTCTACCCTAAAATGGCTGAGTCTTTATTTAGGGAGAAAAACAAAATCCATCACAGAGAAGTGCAGGAAGGACAAGGTGACTCGTGCGTTCCTTGGTAAGAAAACCAGAGTCTCAGCCAGGCACAGTGGTGCAGGACTGCAATCCTAGCAGCTCTGGAGGCTGAAGCAGGAGGATCATGAGTCCAAGCCAGACTCAGAAACTTAGTGAGGCCCTAGGCAACTCAGTGGGACCCTGCCTTTAAATAAAATGTAAAAAGTGGCTGGGGCTGTGCTCGGTGGTTAAGCACCCCTGGGTTCAATCCCGGTACCCAAAACAACAACAAGACCCAGGGTCTCTGCTCAACTGCTGTGAAGTGTGGAGGCAGGTTCCAGAAGAACCATAGCAGCAATGAGAGCAAGAAGAGCTGGTGGTGCACACGCAAGCAGCCCCACCGCCTGCTCCGGCTGCCTGGTGTTGTGTAAAGACGCTGAAATAAAGGGGAGGTGGAGCAAGGGAAAACCAGGCTGGAAACACCCCACAGGAAGATCCGCCCACTGGATGGCTCAGGCCCAGACTCCTGCTGAGGAGGGCAGAAGGGCAGCTAAGAAGTCCACCTGGAGGAACCTAAGTCACACACTCCACCAGCAGAGAGCTCAGGTAGATTGTGAAAGAGCTGCTTCCAGGCCCCGGAAGGGATCTGCAGAACATCTCTACATTCTTTTACTGCTACAAACGGGGAAAGCAGCACTGCAAATCCAAGTTCAGGGGCCTCCTTCAGCTGGCAAATAGGGCATGCAAAGCTACAGACCCAGAACTGCCACCAACTCAAAGAGCAATAAACGCAGGATATGGCCTGGTCACTTAAAGAAGTCACAGACCAGAGCTTTCCATAAAGTCAAGGATCTGCCCCTTAGGTAACTACTATGTAAATCTGACTTTGCAGATACCTGATTTGCTTTTACCTGTAGTGACCCTGACCCTGCCTATTTGTAGACTTGCCTCCTCCTGCAGTGGGCTGGACACTGGAGATGGGAATCCAGCCACACACCTGCAAACATGCCTCCTGGACAAGCTCCTAAGACACAGTAAAAATCATGTTGCCCAAGATAAGAGTGGAATGAACGTGCAGGGACTTCTAGAGACTTCCACAACACAGCATGTGCTCCTAGAGTTACTGCTGTCACTGCCATCATGACATAACCACAATAAGTACAAGGAGTGACACGGACCCCTGCCTGGACTCTGGGAAGGAGTTGTGATGGAAGGAGGCGGTCAGAATCAATACATCAAGACTACTTAGTCTCCCTTAAAGTCATGGTGTCACTGTGGTGACAACGCCAAACAGTCCCTGGAAGGCCATGCTAGCTGCCAGGAGACAGTGAGAAACCAAGGCCCCTCCCAACCCTCACTTGGTGGCAACACATAAACTGGCCCCAATGCCAGCAACCAGAAAGAAAAAGAAGGGTAACTGGTGGAACATCTGGCTAACTGAGGAAGCTACTTCTTCCCTGAGCACCTAAAAAAGGGGTGCAGAGGGCAGAAAGAGTGCCATACCCACCACCAGGCAGAGCACGGCACTGAACAGTTAGCCACCTGTGGCAGGCACTATCACCCCCACCACCACCTGTACAAGCCAGATAACTGCAGTGCCACAGGGCAAAAGTCCCACATGGGCCCAGGTGTCACCTCAGGATCCGGGGACCAGGCCAGGTTGTGCGGCCCTTTTGCTGGCTGAAATCCTGGATCAGAGCCAAAAGAAAACAGGTGAATCTTCAACAGCTCTCAAGGCCATGGGAAACTCCAAGCACAGGAGAATATGAAGGAAAAGCAGCAACACATGCAGCAATGTGAAGCACCAGGTGTCCCAAAACTTCATCAAGAAATAAAAGCCAAGAGACAAACTGGGGGAAAGATATGCCACTAATATATAAAAAATCTCTTACAAATCAGTGAGAAAATCACTAATGCCTAAATAGAAAATTAGGGAGAAAAAAAGCAAACTTTCAACAGAAAAGATGATTGACAGAAAACACAGAGGAAAGATTCAATAAAACCTATTTTTCACCCACAATGGCAAGGGTACAATGCTGCGGAACACTAGGGCCACACACCACATCTGTGGGAGGGAGAAGCCACAGGTGCTATCCTGAAAACTAGGTTGGCGACCCTGGCCAAGTGTCCTGAAAGTGTTCACACCTTGAACTCAGCAATTCCACCCTAAAAACTGACTCAGAGCCAAGTCAAGGACATTGCTCACATTAGCAGGAGTATGAAAAAAATCAGAGGCAATCTAAGATTACATTACAAAAAAGCATTGTACAGCCACTGAAGACATAGGCCATGGGGTCCAAGAACATGTTAAGAACATGTGCCCGGGGGCTCCCGCTCCTGCGGGCATGACGCTAAGCACCCACCTGCCCAGAAACTACAGCTCCAAACCTAAAGAGCCTGAAGTGGGCACCTGGCTCCCTCCCAGGTGAAGAGCTTCTGGCCTTATGAGGGCACTTCTTCTCACATACAAACACTGTGTATCAGACTCTGCTAAGGTCACAGAAACACAGGCCATCGCCAAGGGTTCCCACAGCTCCGCACAACAAATCAAAGGTCTGAATCTACTGCTGTCCTCTGGGCAGCAGCCAGGTCCTAAAAGGAAGAGAGAGGAAGAACCATCCCCAAAGATACCTGTGGCCCAGAGGTGCCTCCTTCCCCATCCCCAAGACAGAAGTTCCTAGTAGAAGGCATTATAGACAGAGCAGCTGTCTCCACAGATGTGCAGGAAGAAACACACAACCCCACTGATGCTTGGAGCCCAAACTCATGTAGGAAGTGGCAACATGAATCCAGAAACATGAGAGCCAAGACCTCTCAGGATGGGGACCAATCTGGTTGAAGGCCACTCAAAGGATACAGTCCGGTCCATACATCCCTCACTCATATATGCCCCTGCTCCATGGCAGCCCACAGACACAGCCTTGAAGGTGCCCAGCAAATGTGAACCAGGCTGTGCATGCAGCAGACAGCTCCTCTCAGAGCCTCTGACAGACAGAAGCCACACCCGTTCTTTCCCATGGCAATAATTTTAATTTTCAGAACAGTTTGAGATTTGCAAATGAATGGAAAGACCATAGGCTCCACACACTTCCACACCCAGCTCCCCTGTGACCATCATCTCACCCAGGAGACACATGCACTGGGGTGATGTCCTTTCTCCAGCCTCCATCCGCGACACCATATTACACTGTCCTGTGCCTTTTGGTTCCTTCTTGTTTTGGCCAATCCTCACACTTTCCTCTGTTCTTAATGACCCTGATGACATTGAGGACAGTTGGGCATCAGGCAAAACGTCCCATTCCTGGGACTCATCCTGTACTTTGCTCATGGTAAGACTGGGTCTATGGATTACCAGGAGGAAGGTCACAAAAGCAAGTGCAGTGGTCCTCATGCCACATCAAGGCTCATATTGTCAGCATGACAATCAGGCCCACCACCTGGCTGAGGTGGCATCAGCTAACCCTCTTTTTCCATCACCACACACAGCCCACACCGCAGGAGAGGGTAGCTGCTCCCCTGCTCGAGGGTGTGTAGCCACACAACTACTCAGAGTTCTCCAGGACAGGAGGCCCTTCTCTCTCCTGAACTTGCTGTCTCATGCTCTGACTCCTATCAGCATGGTCTTGTGGATCAGGGTCTTAGATGTGGACTGATAACCCAACATGGCTTCGAATCCTACCTCTAGTGGCTCCAGTACTGGCCACTGGCGGCTTGTTCAGGTGGCTCCTGTGCACTGTGACATGCCCCAGTTTGCTTGCACAATTGTTGGTGTGTTTTTGGTTTTTCTGGCACTACACAAATTCCAGGTCACCTGAACATTTCCTATTCCAGTCTTAGTATCAGTCACATCTCAAAGGATCCTTGATTACTCTCCTGGAGAACCATTTAGAGAAAGCACAATCTAGGAGCTGGCAGTTCTTGTAGCCACTGGGGAGTCTGCATACAGGCCCTCTCGGCTGACAGCAAGGGGTGCGTGTGTAGACAAACTCATGTACTGATGTTACTTATAAATATTTCTATGTCTATCCCACTGTGACTACAGAAATCTAAACATCAGTTCACAGGATGCCTCCAAGTTCAACCCAGGACCTCACAGGTCACCCTGGCCTCCCCACCCTGCTGCTGGGCTCCACCAGGGTGAACCCCAGCTTCTAACACCTGCTGTTCACATGCTGAATTATTCAATTCTAGCACAAGTGCACAGGAGCTTCCTATGAGGTAGCCTGTGCTCCCGGGAGCTTTATCACCAGAGCACAGCACTCGGGAGCAGCACTGCCTGTCATAGCCTCAGAGACTGCACTTGTCCCTCATGGGGGCACTCCCCACCCCCACCCCAGTGCCACACCTCAATGGCTGCTGTCTTGTTTGCAGAGCAGAGCACTGTATGTGCCCCTGCTTAGGACACATCATGTTTTATCTATCGCCCACAAAATTAACAGACTTCAGGTCACTTTAAAAGGCACAAGGGCAGTAAAGCAGTGTGTGTCAACAGAAGAGTACGAACAAGAGCGGTGATGGCTGGTACCTGAGCGCTCGCCAGGGGCCAGGGACTATTCAAGTACCTTATGAGTATCGACAAGATCTATCATCACAAAACCCTGTAGAAAAGTACTGTCTGTCCAGGTGCAGTGGCCACAGCTGTATTCTCACAGACACATGAGACTGAGGCAGGGGACTGCTAGCTTGAGGCCAGACTGGGCAATTTAGCAAGACCCTGTCTTAAAATAAAGAATTAAAAGCCTAGGGATATAGCTCAGTGGAACAGCACCCCTGGATTTGAAAGGAAGGGAGGGAGGGAAATAGGGAGGGAAGAATTAGAAGGGAAGGGAAGAGAAAAGAAAAGAAGAGGGGGAAGGGGAAGAGAGGGAAGTGCCGTTCTGATTCCATACAGACAAGACAGGGAAACTGAGGTATGACAGGACACTTGGGCATGGTCAAAGTACTCTTAACAATCACCTTGTCCTTCTCCTTAGGGTGGTAACCAGTCAAAATGCAGCTGTGATGATTTGTAGCTTCTACGGCAGGTCACAGATTTGGACTGAAGCCTCCTAGCAGGCAGGATGAAAAGAGAAATGTGGCTGGTGACCAAGTCAATGAACAGCAACACAGGTCAGTTGAACAGGAAAGAACAATTCTTTAGGACAAGAAATCTGGACTGCAATTCTTCCTAGGACCTCCAGGGTTGTTGTGATGCAGCAAATATAGCCTTCACAGTGTCTTTACAGTAGATGAATCAAGTTATAGGCTGTTTCTTAAAAAATCCTCAGCACATATTAACATCATCCACCAAAAGCAATTCTGTTGTTGTAAACCTGAGGTGTGGAGCCTGGGAAGGATGGTGGGCAACAGCATGCTGCAGAGCAGCCGGCCCAGAGGGTCATGCTTGACCAGGGATGGTCTCAGAAGTTCTGCAGTTAGAGGGACCTTTGTCATCACCCCTCCCTGAACACTGCTGGACATGCTGATACACACTCCTGACAGGTGCCTATGGTGGTCAGTTAAAGCACTGTGTGGACCAAGCCCATGGGGAAGTGACAGAGAAAGTCAATGCTGCTAATCTGGATGAAAAGACAATGTCCTCTGCTCTACACCAGCAGAATGACACAACACAGTTTATTCTCATGGCAGCTGTTGGTCACTCGGTAAACTTATTATCCTAACAGCATCACAGGCTCATACACTACTATAGACAACAGCACAGAGATCATACTTATCCTTTACCCAGAATCCCGAATGGTGATGTCACTCTCAACAACAGCAGGACACGACAAGGACAGTAACAGTCAAGATACAACACTCCACCACAGAGCTGATGGGTCTGATCCTTGAGGGTCATGCCCCCTCCAACCAATATCCACACCCTTCCTAGAACTTCAGTAATGTCATGTGAAAAGGATCATGAGGTATTCGACCTTTAGGGCCTGGGCATTCCACTAGACTTGAGGGCCCAGACACCCATTCGAGCCGAGTGCACCTATAGTTTATCCCTTGATGCTACCGAGTACTGCCCCAGCATAAAGATGCTCACCTGCACCTTTGGAGGACAGCTGAGTTATTTCCAGTCCTGGGCTATTATGCACATGTAAAGAGCTAGGAATATTCCTGTGTAGGTTTTATAGGAACACATTCTTTCTCAGAAATAAAGGCCTAGCAAAGCAACTGCTGAGTCAGATGGTGACTGAATTTAGTTTGGGGTAAACTGTAAACTTTCCCAGAGTGGCTGCACCCCTTTGCATCTCCAGCAATAGACAAGAGATCCAGTTCCCCACATCCTTGCTAGCATTTGGTGGTGTCACTACATTTACTGCAAGATGTCTGACAGGGGTACGGTAACACCTCCCTGTGGTTTTCCTTCGCATTCAACAACGGCTAATGATGCCGAACGCCATTCCAAGAGCTGACTTGTCATCTAGAAACGTTCTCTGCTAAAAATGTCTGCAGATGTCTTGTGCTGGTTTTCTAATTAGGTTCTGTTTTTATGTTTTTACTATCGAGTTTTTGAGAGTTCTTTATATATTATAGATAAGAGTTTTGTCCTGACATGTGGCTTGCAAATATTTTCTCTAATTCCAAAACTCATCATGTCATCTCTGAACAGGGTCTTTCACAGAGCAAAAGTTTTTAATTTTGGTGAAATCGATTTGTCAATGTTCACATTATAGACCATGCTTTTGGTGTCAAGTATAGGGACTCTGTAGAATGTAATACTTACTCCTATTTCTCAATGAAAGGTTTATCATTAGATGCTTCACACTTCAATCACAAGAGTAAGACATGAGGGTTAGATACATGGGTAGTTTTTTTGCCCAACGAGGATCAATTGCTCCAAGCACTAGTAATTGAAAAGTCTACCTTTTCCCACCAAATTGCTTTTGCACTTCCTCAAAAATCATCTGACTCGAAATAAGCAGAAGAAAGGAAAGAGTAAAGATTAGATAAGAAATAAATGTGAAATAGAGAAGAGGAAAGAAAATCAACCTAGCCACAAACTGGTCTTGAGAAAAGATAGGTAAAAATTATTGACAAGAACCATTAGCTAGAGCAATCAACGGGCAAGAAAGGAGATTTGGACAATTGAAATAAAAAAAGAGAGAGGAGACACTATTACAGACTTCACAGAATTAAGGAGGATTATAAAGGAATACCATGAATAACTGGATACTAAAGACCAGATAACCAGGGGCTGGGGTTGTGGCTCAGTGGTAGAGCATTCGTCTAGCATGTGCAAGGCCCTGGGTTCGATCCTCAGCACCACATAAAAATAAATAAACAAAATAAAGGTATTATCTCCAACTACTTCTAAAAAATAAATATTTAAAAAAAAGACAAGATAACCAAGGCAAAGGCACAAATGACTAAAGACACACAAGGTTCCAAAACTGACTCAAGAAAAACTGTAACTCTGAACAAACAAAAACAGCAGGTAGAGCCTGAGCAAGGAACTAGATGCTTCCAGGCACCTCCGAGGACAATCAGTCCCATATGCCAGTCTTGCTGCTGCTCCCACCAGCACATTAGAGCTTCTCCCCGGCCTTGTGCTTTGTTCCCTTCCTCCAGTGCATGCTCTTTGCTGTGTCTCCAGTCCCCTGCTTCCTTCCTCTGTTCCCCTTATTCCACTACTGACCTCTTCCTTTAAGTCTGCATTTCAGTTTTTTATAGAAAACTTTCACCTTGGAGCTCTCTCTGTCTGAGCTTCTGGCCTTTCAGACCTGTTTCCTCAGCTCCAGATCTGAAATGTAAGAGGAAAACTCACCACATGTTCCCCCAAGGTCCCTGGACTCCACCTGCCAGAGGATATTCATGTTTGTTTTTTCAATAGGGTCCAGGGTTTTTACTTGTACTTCAGAAATGCTACAAGGAAAAATATGTCTACTACTCCTTCTTGCAAACAGAAGCATTCGCTGTTCTTTAAAACAGTTCCCTCAGCATATAGTGCTAAGTGTGGCCTGCTGCTTGGATGCTGCCCTAGGAGGCTTGGTTCCAGCCACACCATCTAGCAGTGCTCATGGCTGGGGACCACAGAAGACGTGGCATGTGACAACTTGGTCTAAAGCCCAGCACAGAGACAAACCCAGCCCTGAGGGCTTTCCAAGGCCCAGGATACAAGTCAGCCCCCTCTGTGTTCCTATATGAAAAAATTCAGAACTCAAGAGAATGTGCCCTTTGTTCTCGCCAACACCGGAGGACAAGCCCCTGTCCCAGTCTGCCTTCTTAGAACACTAACTTAAAAAAAGGGAAAAAGAGTTTATAATTGTGCCTCCTTCCTTCATCTACTGAGGTATGTTTGTTTGTATGTACCTGGGCTCAGAGCATTTCTTTGTAGTGCCACAGTGGGAAGATAGGTCTGTCCCCCAACCTGGGTGTAGGGTGGGAGCCCGCCTTCTGTAGCTGCCAGTGGGCAGGCACAGCCTCACTGCATTCACGGTGATGACCCTACCTGCTCTTGTACATTATCCCTTCCCTTACTCCAACTGGGCACCAAGTCCCTCAGCTTCCCTTTAAAAGGGCAGTCACCTCTGCACAAATCGAAATAAAGCAGAGTCCTTTTCCCCACTGTCAGCAGCGACTGAATAAAACCTGTTTTCACCACTGGAACCAACACCCGGCTGCGCATTCCTTTGACATGCTTCACAAGAGACACCCCATGCATGTTGAATGAACCCAGCTGAGGAAGCGCTTTGAAGACACAGAATGGAGCGACAGGTCACTATACCCTCTGCCTGCAGAGAGTAGAGGACTCCATCAAGACAGGGGTTACTTCCAAGTTCCAAAGTGCCAAGAAACAACAAGGTGGGCCACAGTGGGAGGGGATGCTCAACCAAACCCACTCCAGTATCTACCTGCTCTGCGGAGCTGCCATCAAAGCTCCCCACACGTGCCAGCTCTGCCCAGGGAGGCAAAGCCGAGCTGCATCTCCACCAGCAAAGGACAGGGAGAACATGTCCCCAGAACAGCACCAAGGGACTGTCTATTATTAAGAAAGAGAAGACAGGCAAGTGAGCAAGGCACCTGATGCCCACTGCCCACTTCCCCATGCCCCCCACACCCCTATGTCATGGCTTCTGAACTCTTGCAGCCAAAGTATATCCCACAATGGCACCAACATTCATTTATTCATTCAACCAACACGTGGTGAGCCCCAGCACACACACCTTCTCCACATTAGGATGCTCTGTGAATCCAGAAAGGGTCCTCTGAGCCAGAGGACACAGCCACAGCTGACCCACAACTGATAGCTTCCTTCACCAAGGAAGATGGCTTCTGGGAAAGACAGTCCTGAACTTGGAAAATCTGTTCCTCCTCTATGCATCGTCTTATTTACAAAATTGCTTATGCGAAGATACTGCCATGCATAATGCATTCAATTACACAGTGTAAGATGTAGCCCTAATGGAGGAAACTCAAGTCAGTCACATAGACGCATCGGGAACATGGGGGAGAAAGGTTGTGCAGCTGACTTCCAGGCGGGTTTGGAACACCCTCTCCCTCCACAGGGACACAGTGTAAACATATACAGCAGCTCTCATCTCCTTTCCCACTATTTTCTGGCACAGTGATGGGCCTGGAGCTGACACCTTCCTTGGCCTCAGTGGCAGGGCTGCATTAGCATGTAAATAGCTGACAGATACAAGAAAATGAAAGCAAGGAAGAGCTCCTTAATTAACTTCAATCCTCTGAAAATCCAGGCAGCAATCTGTTCTGAAGCCTGATCTCCTCAGAAGGCTGGCAGCTTGGCCAGGACTGAGGGGCCACAATGGCCAATGGGCTGGGACGGACACTGTGGAATCTGGGGAGGCCCTGGCGCAAGGTATGGGGGTACACACTTGCTGGGCACTGACTCTTGTCACTCCAAATCCCTACAGACAAGCCCTGCAAGATTCTAAAGGTAGCCAGCACTGCCCAGGCCTTAGGTCAGACCCCTGGGAGCTCTAAGGTCAGTGCTTCTGCCCCCTGCCTGAGCTACGGCACCAGCACTGCCCAGGACAGCAGCAGGCCAAGGTGTCTGTCCTGAAAGATGACAGCCCACCTCATCCTGCAGACAGCAAAGCAGAATTGCAAGTGGGAGCTCAGAAAAAACCTGAGCACAGCGAGGGTGGAGCCCAGCAATGTGAGCTCACAGGCAAGGAGCTGGTACAGGGCCACTGAGACGGGCACAGGTAGCAGTCCAGCAATGGCAGCAGAAGCCTGACCAAAGAGAAGGGCAGGAAGGGCGACAAGGGAGAGCAACGGAGCAGAAGAGCTGCCCAAATCTAGCCAACACCCCGAGAGGGGCAGAGGCTGTCTGGAAAAACACTGCAGCACATGCCCACCAGGGTAGCTCTGCTCCCAGGGGGACACCTGTTGGAGCATCATTAATCTGCAGTACCCAGAGGAGGTGTGTCCGCAGCCCCCAATGACAAAGCTGTAGAACAGCAAGGCCTCCTGCAGCAGTGACACAGAGCCAGGACTAAACAGACACACTTGGTTCCTGAGGGATGCTCTCAACCACTGACACACCCCAGGGCTGGCCATGTGGGGCGAGAGATGCCCAAGTCATCAGCACAGACAAGAAGAAAATGGGTGCCACAAACATGGTGGAAGCTGTCTCTCAACACAGCACTGCATCCCCAAGGGGGCAGAGCAATGTCAGATCACCAGCTTAGCAGCTTCAGAGCAGCTGAAGCCTGGGTCCAACAATGTGAAAAGCCACTGGGTCCTCTGGGCAGACTGCTCCCTCCTCCTGAGCACTGAGAAGCTGCATGGTGCAAACTTCTTCTGTTCAGCTGTGCTGGGCTCAGTAAGGATGAAAAGAGGCAAATCCAGGAAAAGAAGTCACCTGCTTCAGCACAAGAGGAAGAGGCCAACAGCACAGGCTGGCCACAGGCACGAACCTGCCAAGTGCAGACACTGACCCAGAATGGGAAGGGATGACACCTTCCATGGGAATCGAGCATCCTTCGCAAAGGAGCTACTGCCTTTAGGAGCTGACAAGGACATGGATGGCTGCACCAACCTGACCCAAGTCCCAGACACTTTCTTCTCCTGTAGAGGTACATAAGTCCAGGCTGTGAATCTCTGCACCTGCCCAATCACAGACCAGAGCACCAGGCTACAGGCTCCAAGCTGTGCCATGAGATCATCACCCCTATCATTGCTTGAAAAAAGGACACCCCCTGCAGTCCCTAGCACACTCCTATACATGCTTCTCATGTCGGCCCAGGGTTTTGGATTTATATAATGCTGTCCCTCTTGGGAGTGCACAGGGGCTAAATGAGGCTGGCTTCTACAAGAATAAATCACGCTTCTGTAACCAGCAATATTTCTTTAACCAGAGGTTAATAAAAATCACCGGCGAAGGCTAACCAGTGGATCTAATTTATTTAGAGACTTTTATAAGACTGTGGATAAAGCCCTTTATGAAAGCTTATTATTGCGCCTGAGGAAGCCACAGAAAAGTGACAGTCACTTAGTGGGATTTGCAGGCCCTAGAGCAAAGTGAAAAATTCAACAGACCCCCTTGATGGGAGGGAAGGGGGAAAGCAAACAGCAGCCAATCTGTCACCTAACGAGCCCAGCCTTGGGCAGACGCCCCTGACCAGATCCTGGAGGCATCAGCCACAGGCCTGCCCCTGAGCACAAGACAAGACCAAGTAATAATGAAGTCCATGTCTTCCTGAGGACCCCAAAGAGGCCAAGCCATCTCTAGAGAGTTGGTAACAGTCCCCTTGTCACCTGGTACACCACAGCTGTAGTTCATGCTTCTGCCCTATTACAGAAAAGAGGTCAAGGCCCTGAAAGGAAAGCATTCCCTTGGGAAGACCAGCTGAGTACTGGGACCCAGCACATCTTGGGAGTGTAGGGGGGGGGGTCCCAGGGCCTAGAACCAGCCTTACCCTGGGATACCAGCAGTCCACTGGCAGGCACTGCCCCCAGTGGGGCTAGTATCCACCTGCCTGCTCACCCTCCCTTCCCAGGCCAGCATGCAGCAGTGTCCCAGGCTGCCCTCAACTGAAAGGGCAACCAGCCAGGAAGGCTGAAGACAAGAATGCTAGATTACCATCTCACCCGCAGAACAGCTGGCTGGAGCCAGGAAACCAGGGTCCTCCTCCTGGTCAGAAGCAAGTGTGCTCACCCATATACCAGACATGCACCACCACCTCCCTGGCCAGACACAGATGATTGTGGGAAAAGAAATACTACAAACACATTGGAAACTTTTACTCTTAAAGGACTGACGAGCTTTGGAAGAGGAAAGTGCAGAAACTGTCCACGTTCATCTTATCTTTGGTATTTCCCAGAAACTGAGTCCTAGACACAGAGAGCACCTACACAGGTTATTGGAATGCCTTCCAGAGCCACCCACCCCATGCATGTGCAAGTGAGGCTAGACAACATAAGCTCAGACTTCAGAGAAAAAGTTATGCAGTGATGTGTCAGTCAAGCAAGAAGCAAGTGCTCCTGGACCATGGACCCAAATCCCACCCCCAACAAAGAGGAGGCAGGGCCCTTGACTCACAGTAACTCCTCACAGATTCTCTGAGCATCTTTGGCCTCTGGATCCCGTCTCTGGTTTAAAACAGCAACAACACTCCAGTCTCATCCTAAACCACTTGAGAAGTGTAACCACATACACCAGGCCAGGTCACACCTGCTGTCCACACCTAGAGGACACACCCAACTCTCAGACACATAGGAGGCTCAGGGCTCTATGGACAAGCAGGACCCCAGGGGTAGTCCATTCCAAGAAGACCTTCCACACTGCACCCCCCTCCCAGGCAAGCAGACCTCAGGCTTTGCAGGTAGCATCATTTCCAAGTTCTCTTCCATTCTCCCAACAGGGCCATAAGCTCCCCTAAGGCAAGCTCATCCAGGACAGAGACCCACAGGTGCCATCAGGTATAGACTGACAGCCGTCCCTGTAACAATGCTGTAAGCCACAGATACAATTCTAGAGCACATGGCGATACTCTGGCCTAGCAGGACTTTCTCTCTTCCTCAGGGGCAGTCTGGTGCTTTGTGGGCAAAGTTAACCAAAGGAACATCAACTCCAAACTGCATCTGGGCTTGTGACTTGTTTTCCGCTTGATGATAGATGCTATTTAATACCCTCCTGTTGGAGCATCCTGGGTCTGTAAATACTGATCCTGTTTTATTGCTATTTAATCACTATTACAATGGTGAGGGCTGGTCCTCCTCTATTGGGCTTAATGGTCCATGAGAGTCTCACGGGAAAAGCAGCCAAACTGCATAAAACAATTGGCTTTCCTTAGTGAACATACATATGGACAGTGCACACATGTGCACACTGATGCACATTCACACATGCATGTTCTCACATACGTGCACAAACAAGCAGTCTCACACACCCAACTCTGGGGCACAAGAGGGCAGTGACATGGTGGAAGGCATTATGGGGAGGAAGGAGCTGCCACCTGAAGCCAGACACAGCTGACTGGGAGCCACCACACGTGGGGCATGCCACTCCTCAACCTGGCCACCACAGATTCCTCCTCCATAAATATGGGAGTCTGCAAATTCTAGTTGGGGTTTTGTATTTTGTTGTTGTTTGGGGGGAGGGGTACGAGGGATTGAAGCCAGGGGTGTTCTACCACTGAGCTACATCATAGTCCTTTTCATTTTGAGACAGGGTCTTGCTAAGTTGCTGAGGCTGGCCTACAACTTTGCTATCCTCCTGCCTCAGCCTCCCGAGTAACTGGGATCACAGGTATACCCCACAGTGCCTGGCTCTACTTATATTTTCAAAATAATTTTAAGCAGAATTATTATATCCAAGTTAACGAAAATAAGTTAATTTGATGAAGAGCAGTACTGTGACTTCTCTGGTTGGGGCCATAGCACATGGCAGACCAGAAACTGTGGCAAGAGAATCCTCCCTAGAAATGCAAATCCATGTCACAGAAATCCCGGTGACTAGAAGCCAGTTATGAGCCAGTCATGGGGTCCTGGAACCTCCCTCATTCTCCTGGAGGCAGAGGCAGACAAAGCTCTGCCTCCAGGAGACAGGTTGGAGCCTGTGGCGCCCCCTGAAGTCAGAGACTTGGCCAGTCAGTGGGCGTGAGGACTGCCCCTGACAGTGAGCACAGGGACCTCCTCACAACACAGACACAGGGGCCCTCATAGGATTCTTGGGTGTCAGTGCACTGGTCACTCAATGCGGTGCTGAGGAATAGCCACCCAGTGCTCACCTGGGCATCAGCAGGCTAAGGGCAGATATACATGAGCCTGGGACAGCAGGGGAGGCTGGGTGGCATCTTTAACAACTTTAAAACAGTCTCCAAGAGGAGCCTGGCTGCTGTTCAAACACCACCACGACACTGTGGCTATTTTTGGAAATAAGACTCCAGAGGCTGCCTTGGCAGGGAACCATGCCTTTGAGCACGACCATCCATTTTCACCTGCAGCCAGCCGCCTTTCCTTTCAGGATCAAGGTTATTCAAAGATTTGGATTTCTTCGAAATTGTGTTAAAAAGGGAATAGGTCTTCACCGAAGACGAGAGGAGATTTGACAGCATGAGCAAGGGCAATGCCCAGCTGATGCAAGCCAGAATGTCAGGGCCAAGGATTCCAAGTCCAGTCCTCCCTATACCTCCCATTCACACTCCTCTGGCCATGGAGGCCCTGTGTCCCTCTGAGGCCAGGCCCTGCTGCTCTATGAGCCTCAGTCTCTTTTGTAAGATGAGAGTCCCAGGCTTGGGAATTCAAGAGCACTGTCCTGTTTAAGACTAGGATTCTTAACCACCACCAAGCAGTGCTGTGGACGTTGGAGGCGAAGGGTTCTTCAGGCCCAGGTGGTGATGGGGCAAGGGTGGCATATTTTGGGCTCAGGCTCTAAGATAGAGCACACAGCTCCACAAACAAGATTTATAATGTGTGGATGGAGTACTTTAGAAATTCATAACTAGTACAGAAAAGTCCACGAACGAAGTACTAAAAATGCTCATGAAGACTGCCAAGACTTACCTCACCTATCACACCAGCCCCATCCCAGGGCCCAAGGGAACCTCAGAACCACAGATGACTCGCACAGTGGAGTGTCCTGGATGGATCATCAGCAGGGTGGCGTCGCCTCCTCCTGCACCCAAAGCATCACATACGAACTCCCCTGGAGAAACTTTCTGAGGAGGACCGAAGGACCAGTGTCCTTGGGAATAGCAGCACACCAGCATGCAGGAAGCAGAACAAGGGGGAAAGACACCATCCTGCAGGCTCAACGCCCCCCAGCACGCGTACCATGAGCACAAGCCACAGGAGGCCCTAAGGGCTACGAGGCTCACTCCAGATGTACCAGCTGACCCCAGAGAAAGACAAACAAGTCGGGACAGCCAGGGACAGGGCACCCTATTCTCTATCCACCCACCTCCCTCATCCACCAAAGACAGCCACACATTCAATTTTGTTGTTGGGAAAGTTAAAAGCCAATGACTGGGTCTAGAGCTACGGCTCAGTGGTAGAGCACTTGCCTGGCATGTGTGAGGCACTGGGTTCGATTCTCAGCACCACATATAAATAAAATAAAGGTCCTTTGACAACTAAACAATACTAAAAAAAAAAAAAAAGACAATGACCACCATTTTCCAAGTTGCTAATTATAACACATGACATCAAAACAAGAAACATCTGTATCTGCTACCTGCTATCTGCAAGAACCTTCAGATGTCCCCACATCCCATCAGATGGCAGCCACAAGGGCACCTGTCCCAGGAGCCAGGGTAGTGCCTCCATGCCCTTGCACAGCTACTGGGCACGGCAAAAGCAATGTTGGCACTTAGGGCGAAGTGAGCAGGGCTGAGCAGGGCCTGCAGACCTTACTGCTAGGTAGGGCTGCTCCCTGACCCTGTGTGACCTCAGGTAGGTTGTCCTCTCTGCGCCTCAGCTCCTTTCCCTGTCAGATGAAGGAGCCCAACAATTCCCAGAGATTTACTGAGTGCTATGACATTTAAGGCGCTGTGCCCACTGGACAAGACAGGAATGAACCCTACCTCATGGGGGACAATGACCAGAAAAGAAGACAAGCCAGGTGAGCCAGAGCTGGGGAGGGTGAGGGCAGTACTAGAGGAGGAGGGAAATATACGCAAAGGCCCTGAGGCACGTGGCACCAGGAGAGTGAGTAAGAGACATTCCCGCCCCCACCCACCACCGCTTCCTTCCCTCACAGCCTTGTCCAGCCAGGGAAGGAGAAGACATAGATTGTAGGACACCCCAAGCAGATGGTGTAGGGGTGGGATGGCTCCAGGGTATAAAGCACCACCCCCCAGATCCAAGGACACCCACAGGCCAGGGGGCTGGAGATCAGGGACCCACACTGTGGTCTGTGCAATGGGCATATGATGGTTCCTGTGACTAAGCTCTTCAAGTTTAACTCACTACCTTGAGAAGTGGGCATGGGCCATCACTCACAGCAAAATAAAATGGGTCCTATATAAATAGGGTCTCCCTTGGAAAGCCACCTGATAAAGCTGCCAATCTATGCTGAGACCCAGTGGGAAGGTCTCATCTCAGTACAGCCATCTAGGAAACACAGAGGAGAAAAAAAGAATTGAGGTTCCTGACAACACACCTCTAAGAATGCTGGGGACCAAGAGAGAGGGGTGGCAGCTGTGGGATCCTCTACTGCTCACACCAAATCTCCTCAGAGGGCCCAGCAGTCCACAGCCTTGCCCAGGACAGCCCAGGCCCTGCTGTGGAGAGGCAGGCCAGGCCAGGCCTTTTCTGAGTGAATAAAGCTGGGCTCATCGGATCTGGCAGAAGGCAGCCTGCAAACTCTGCCACCCTGGGTCACAGGTAGGCCTCTGGGGACAGCAGCCTAGCATCAGCATGGCCGCACAAGCAGGAAGCTCAAGGTGGCCTTGCTTCTACTGCTCCACTCCAGCCCTCCTGAAACTGCAGGAGCAGCCCGCGGCCACCTCTCACCACATGCCCACAATCCAACGCTATCTTAATAACCATCTTCCAATTGGAGAGGGATAAAAGGCATTTTGTTTTTATTTCACTTTATTTCATAAAATTGCTTTTCTCCCTGGAAATTTTTTTCCTGCCATGACCCAGTTCCAGCTGCCCTCCTGGTGGGACAATGCACTGATATGGTGACAAGGCTGGCTTTCTAGTACCTGCAAATGGCACTTTTCCATAGCTCAACAGACAATCTCTTTCCTCATGGATGCTCGAAATGGCAGCCAAGAAAGACCCAAGCGGGAGCTCTCTAGGCCTCACAGCACAGAGGGACCTGCTGCAGAAACAGAAGGACTACATGACAAGCACAGCAAGCTGAACCAGGGACCGTGGCTGAGGACCTACAGCCTCCTCCAGGCAGTTCACCAACATCAGGCAGAGGCAGGAGAAGGTGTCTTCTAAGAAGCAAGCAGGTCTGGGTCTGAACTTTGCAGGCAGCCTTTACCTCTTATCCTGCCTGGCTATTCAGGGGCAGGTACTCTGGGATGTGCCTTGTTCTGCCACAAGGACTCCAAGATCCAAACCCACCAAGGAGCAAAGCTCAGCCCAGATCAAATGCCAGAGGTGGCCAAACAGCATATCAAGACCTGGGGACAATACCAAGTCACACTCCTGGTGCAGGCACAGAACTCAGTCACAAAGGTGAGGAGGAGGGAGCAGGCGCAGCATAGCTGCATCTGGCAAATGGTATGCAATGAATCGATGGTTTAAAGAAAGCAGTATGTGAAAGAGAGACACACAGGAGGGAGGTGAGAAGAGGTGGAGGCCACGGCACCAGGGCAGGTGTGAGCAAGTGCCAGAGCCAGATGTGCACAGGTGAGAAGGGACAGCTATGGCACACTCCTATTGGGTCAATGACATGCCAAGCCAGCCAGTCGCACCAGGTGCCTCTAGCAGAAAGCCACATTTTGGACAGTCTGTCTTGGCCAGAGTATAATCCCAGGATGGTCATTCACACGGTCGGTCTCTGTCCACCTCTTAGAAGGACAAGATATCTGCTACTTAATACTGGGCCACAGACCAACACAGGGATACTCATAGGACTACAGATCCCACCTTAGAATACTAAGTCAACCTGTGCATCTTAAGATTCCCATGGCCCTTGTATGTTCTGATCTGTGCCCTAAATGACCTGTGTCCCCAGCCAAGAGTGCAGCCCAGAGTGCAGACTCTAAAGTACAGATCACTGGGAACCTTGATCAGTAGCCCTGTGGATGGCTTACCCTTCTGGACAGGTCACGACACTTTGCATGCTGCCAGGACCGCAGTGTCTCTCCAACATCAGCTCTCACGTTCCCACCACTCAGAAAATTTCCAACATAGGCTGCACCAGTAACTCACCTATCAAAGGATCCCAGGGGGAGTCTGTCCCAAGTCCCACCTTAAGCCTCCTTCCCACAAGCTTTATCATCAAGCACAATTAGAAAACAGATGGAGCATCAAGACAGGGAAGAGGGACCCACAGAGAGCCAAAGCCCCGGAAAAGGCCAGCAGACCCTGAGCTCAGTCAGGAGGAACAGCTCAGGCTTGACTGCAGAGGATCCCAGCCAGCGTGCCACAACAGGGACCCAGCCCACCTCAAGTCAGATCCAGCTCAGCACACCTGCGCCAGAGTAGCAGGCCCAGGACCCCAGAGAGGACCCTGGCTCCCAAGAGGAGGAGGAGAGCAGGGACAGTACTATGAGGGTTATAACATTGGCAGCTACTGTGGCACCAAGCACCAGCTCAGTCAAGTCAGCCCAACCCCGGCCAAGAGGTAAACAAGGCGGCTCCCAAACTTAAACAGATGGCCATAGGGAACATATTCTCTCACCAGCTACATGTAAGGCAAACATCAACATACAGAATAAACCATGTGGAGGCTGTTTCAGACTGGGGGCAGGGGACACAGCATGATGAGGGAAAAAAGAGTAAGAATCCAGCATCCATTTCCACTGCACGGCCTTGGCCAAGTCGCTGAGCTACTCTTCAGTCTTGATCTGCTGAGGTAAGGGGGCAGGGTGCTGGTCCCGTACACCTGAGTGACTGCCAGAGGGAACACAGGAACACAGCACTCTGGAACAGACCAGGAACCTGGAGGTCACCAGGAGGCCATTTTTGAAGTCCGAGCAGCTGCTAAGCATCTGCACACTCCTTCAGGACACTCCCTGCTCCCCGAGACCCAGAATGCCCAGCATGAAGAAGGAGACTGACAAGAGCACAGGAGCGTCCCCACTCCCAGAGCTGTGAGGAAGAGAATCAAGATGGGGTTGATAGGATGTGATTCTGCAATCTATATTCGTGTGCTGGTGTGAATAGTTCCCAGAGCCCCAAGCACAGTATTACCACACAATCCACAATCATGCCCCTAGGCTCACCCAAGGGAACCGAAAACACACACCCAAACCCAGCTTCATTCAAAACTGCTAGAGCTTAGAAGCAGCCAAGATGTCTAGTAGCAGATGAAAACATAATCTGTGGCTCACTCAGACAATGAGGTGATTTGGTGATTTGAAAAAATGAGCCATCAAACATGAAAAAACATGGAGGAGTCTTAAAAACATATTGCTACGTCAGATACCCGTCTAACAAGGCTATTCTGATGGATTCTAGGAATGACATTCTAGAAAGGGGACAACTATAGAGACAGCAGAAGCATGAACAGCTATTGGGGGCATCTAGGTTGGGGAGGGAAGGATGAACAGGCAGAGCCCTGAGGGAGTTCAAGGCAGAAGTAGTGCCCTGTACAGTCCCATAAGGGTGGACACTTGCAATCATGCACCTGGCTAGTCCCTCAAGGCACAGGACCAATAGTGACCCTCAGGGTTACTGATGACACCACCACACTGGTATACCAATCACTATGGCAGGGAAGACAGGAGGGTGGGGTACCCGGGAACCCTACTTTCTGCTCGACTTTATCAACCTAAGAGGGCTCTGAAAAGTAAAGTTCATTAATTAAAAAAAAAAAAAGGTTACAATGTACACAGTCACATTCTGTATGCTTCCATTTTTACAATATTCTTTAAATGCCCAAATCGCCAGAGATGGAAACTAGATTTGAGATGGTGGGGTGAGGGGCCATGTGGATCCCAGGGGCAACATGGGAGGCCTCCAAGTGGTGGGGTAGACCTGCATGTCCCTGGCTGTGGAGACACACTAACCTACCCAGGCAGCACAATGACAGAGAGCCAGCCACAGGCACTTCCACAATGGTCACAGAACAAGGTACTGCCACAGGGAAAGTTCATGAGGGACATGTGGGACCTCTCTACTGTCACCACTTCCCATGGCTCCAAGACTGTTCTAAAAACAAAATCTCATAGGCCACAGGCTAGCCTCAGAGACTCAGCATGCTGTTCCCTTTCCTTCCCAGGCATCCCTTGGGTGAGAGGGGCTGCTCACCCCTCCTGCCATGTGGAAGACCTAACCCTCCTCACAGGAGAGTCCCCACCCCATAGGGCTGCTCATGGTCCCACCCCAAAAGAGCCCCAGAACTTAGAGCTCCGACTTGAACCGCACTGCCACGCTCAGCAGATACTAGAGAAGAGCTTGTGGAATGAAAAATTAATAAGCAAGTGAGAGAATGTGCTTGGGGTCTTCCTTTCCAGCTTTCCAATCTGCCTACACGACGTGCCTGGGCCCTGCTATATCCTGCATGCAGGCTGGCCTTTCCAGGAAGATTATCAGAAAATATTTTGAACTGAATAATAACAAAACCCATATCAAATCCATGGGGTACAGATTCATATTAAAAAAAAAAAAACTTAGAAAACAACAAGAGGAGGATTTCACAAACTCAAAAGGGAACATGCACACAGCACTCAGCACACCTACAGATGAATTCTGAAGCCCTCTGAAACCTCTGAAACAAGGTGCCCCACCATGCCTGCAAGTGGCAGAGTCCTGCAGAGTCAGAGCACCAGGACTGCAAAAATCAGCACACCCAGATCATTCACAGAGGACAGGATGGTATGGGGCAAGGACTAGCACTACAACAGGGTTTCTGGGGGAGTATTCATGCACCAGGCCTGACTGTAACCAGCAAAGAGAAAAGTCTACAAGACACTTTTAAAAGATATCACAAGGGCTGGGGTTGTGGCTCAGCAGTAGAGTGCTCACCTAGCACGTGTGAGGCCCTGGGTTCGATCCTCAGCACCACATAAAAATAAATAAAACAAAATAAAGGTATGGTATACAACTAAAAAGTAAATTTAAAAAAAAAAAGACATCACAAGCAGAAAATACTCAGGGAAAAGAAAAATCTAGTAATGTGTAAGACTTGTAGTCTAAAACCCATAAAACTTGCTGAAATTAAAAACTTTCTCAGTAAAGGGGGAATACATAACACTCATGGTTTAGTAGACAGAATGTTAAGATGTTATTTCTTCCTAAAATGATTTATAATTTATTACAATTCTGATCATAACCCACCAGGACATTTTGTGGGCCAAAATAGCCAAGGAACTACAAATTTGGAGGATTTCACTAGCAGCTATCAAAATTATCCTGAAGCAGAAGTCATGACAATGTGGCAGCAGCAGAGATGAACTAACCAGAGCAACAAGACAGACTCCACGAATAGGTCTACCCAGAGCGGCCACCCAGCTGAAGGCCAGGCAATGGGATGCTCCTTCCATCAGCAGAGCCAGGTCGACTGCAGAACTCACCAAGGACACCACAGAGCCAGACACCTATTTCACATCATACTCAAAACTCCATTCCAGACAGAAGCCCATCAGATAAAAGCACAGAAGCTGAAGCCTCAGAGTGCTTGGAAGAAACAATGAACTCTCTTTAAGGTCCTCCTGACTTGGCAGGCAAAGATGCTTATGAAGACCCTACTAGCACAAAGGTAAAAAGGAAAATGTTTGACCACTTTAAAATTAAAAACGTGTGTCTACTCATCAACAGACACAACTAAGTGAAAAAGCAAGCCATAGACTAAGGACATCCCCGCAGTATCTGCCTCCAACCAAAGGTTCATTCTAGAATAGAGAACTCCTGTAACTCAGAAAGGAAAATCAGAGGCAGAAGATCCCAAGTGCTGGTGCGCGTGCACGCGCACGCCCACACACACACACACACACACACACACACACACACCAAGAATATCCAGACAACCCCCCACTCTCAGCCTGCATGCAAGTGCACACACTGCTGCAGCACACAGGGGGCAAGGGTCCCATTGAAAGCAAGCATGTGCCCCACCTAGACGAACCCACCTTAGTGATGCCGGGGTCACCAAATGCCATATGCATGTAAAGTATTCACAGCACTACTTGTAACATCCTGAACTGAAAACAGCCCAGATACCATGTAGAATCAATGTGTGAAAAAATCAGCAACATAATAAAGAACTCAGGTCCACATAACAACACGCAACGTTAAGTAACAAAAGCCAGATACAAAGGAGCACAGGCCAATGCCTCCACTTGCATGAATTAATAACTGGCTGGACTAAAATCAGGAAGGGTCTCCTCTGAGAGTAGAGGCTGATGAGGAGAAAGGGGCCCAGGGCCTCTGAGGGCCACTGGCCATTTGGTCTATACTATATCTGCAGTGTGTATGCAGAGACTTCAACACAAAGACTGTTTGGAAGAAAAAGCACATTGCAGAGTTGAGGCAGAATGTAGACAAATGTATCAAGTTCCAGAAGATTCTACCGCACTGTTTGAAACAGCAAATCTAGAAAAAACCAAACATCCAAACAGAAGAGAATGGATGAGCATACATTGGCAGCATGGTGGGGTCCCTGGAAAAACATAGGCTAAGCTGGACCCCATTAGGGTGGTCTTCAAACTGTTAAACTCACAAATGAGGTAAGTTTAAGTGGATATACCCTACTTGTCACAGGAGCAGGGAAAATGGATGAATAGCATCAACATGGACAAAGGCCAAAAGTATAAGGTTAAGATACAAAGGAAACCAAAGAAGGGGCTGGGGATGTGGCTCAAGTGGTAGCGCGCTCGCCCGGCATACGCGCGGCCCGGGTTCGATCCTCAGCTCCACATACAAACAAAGATGTTGTGTCCGCCAAATACTAAAAAATAAATATTAAAATTCTCTCTCTCTCTCTCTCCCCCTCTCTCTCACTCTCTCTCACTCTTTAAAAAAAAAAAGAAAAAAAGAAACCAAAGAAGTACAGTTCTTTTGATATAAAATACATGGGGAAAGCAGAACAATATTTAAGCAGGGATGTGGAGACACATACACACACACACACACACATACATACACACACACACACACACACACACACACACACACACACACGGTAAATCTGAAAATACCGTATCTTGGAGGGAATGGTGAAGCTCTTCAGCAGAGCTGTTTCCTGCTTCCTACACTGGGGACTGGCCAGACAAGAATCAGTTTTATATTGTCTCTGCACATATGAATGTTTTTCACAAGCACATGTCACAAAACAAAGGGCATGAGGGAGGGTGGGGAGAGGGTCTGTATCCATCCCCATGCCACTCCCACTGCCCAAGTCCAGGCTCAGCAACCACTGGAGTAGATCACATGAAGCCAACTATCGCAATATCTCCTGAGGATGGTGACGGCATCCATGCCAGGAAAAGTGCAGGCTAAGGTGGACCTCGAGGGGGTGGGCTCCAAGTGTAAGCTCCCAATGTTGAGTAAATATAAAACAGATGATATAAATAGAATGCAATCCTCCTCCACATCCCCTTTACTCACTTATCTTACAGGAGCACAAACACATGTAAGAGGTGACTTCACTACATTATTTCAGAGGAGAGAGAAGATAATTCATTCAAAAACACTGCAGCAGTATGTGCCACCTAAACCCCACTGTGCAAAGGACAGTTGAGCAAGGTGCCAGCCAGGCTCTGCAGCCCACACAATCCACAGCACTTCTGCCTTTGCCTGCAACACAGGCCACAGGATAGGGTTCCCAACTCACATTCCTCTTAGGACAGCACTTCAAAGACATTCAGGGCTCCTACAGCCCAGAATGGTCTGTGGTGTCCAGCTCCCACAGGGCCAGGAAGCTTCCCCTTTCCACCCTAGCCACACCTTGACTTCTCCACACACAAGGAGAGACCAGTTGCATTCCTGCAAGTTGGAAAAGAATCATGGGATCTCACACAGCCACAGCTTGGGAGAATCCCAGAGATCTGAAAGGACATTTTCTGCATCTTATGGAAAAAGGAGGCCCAAAACCCACCCTGGCGTCCAGGAAGGTGCACAACGCAGCAATGACCATAAGCATGTCTGCACCACCTGCCGCTGGCAGAACAATGTTCTGGACTCCACGAAGGAAAGCCCATCTTGAACTCCCTGGAGAGGACCCCTTGCACTTCCCGCCTGGGTGTTCTCAAGTTCGCCTGGCAGCCTTCACCCCACATTTAGCTGTTTCCCACTTGGCGGCTGCCTTGCTTGCTTGCTTGCTTACTTACTTACTCAGCGGCTGCCTCTGCTGACCAGTCTTATCTGTGCCTCAGCCCTCCTTAAAGATTTGACACCAGTCATGATGTGCACTGCAGAAGAAGCACCACCCTGCCCAGGTCTCTCCCTGGCCTCTGGGTCAAGGCTCCTCTGCTCAGGATAGAGCTGCAGGGCACAGCACTGCGGCCCATGTGACCCTTCCAGAGCAGCGGTCTTGACACCATAGGATAATCACTGATGCTTGAGAGCAGTTCTCTAGCTTACTGAGGATATTTTACAGAAATAAGTGTTCCAAGCCTCCCAGCAAGCAGGAAGGACAAAGAGAAGGGAAGGGTCAGGATGACCGCTCTCACCTCCAGAGAAGCTGACTCAGGCTAACGGGCTTGCACGACAGGGCAGCCAGTGTAGAGCAGACACTCCCCAGGATGCACAGCCCAGTTCCCGTGAAACTCCAGGTACCCCAGGCCCCACACACAGGGGTCATGGGGCACAGTGCACCATGACCAGAGTGATATGCTCTACAGCCACCCTATTAGCAAGAGGTGCCTGATACCAGGGGCCCAGGGGAAAACACTTGGCAGCATTCTCCAGGAGAAGTGTCCCTAGAACCACTCCACCTGAACAAGGGGGTGGGGCCCAGTAGAGAAAAGGAGGGAGACTTCATTTCATTAAACATATTTCTTGCTAAAAGTTAGCTTTTACTGCTTACATTCTATAAATAAGATTCTGCAACCATGTTGTAGAATATTAGGGCACACTGGAAATAGCTCATTTCAAATAAGAAAATGGTTTGTGTTCACCCAGTTCTAGAAGCCAATTTTCAATTGCTTAAAATAGTCATGATATTTTACCAAGGTAATTATACTCTTAGCTATCAGTAACAATTAACTCCTTAGACCAGAGCCGCTTAATAAAGGTCTCAAAATAAAATTGCGCATTCCAAGCACCGAATACTTAAATGTCAAGCACACCAACAGGCCCCTCAGAGGGGATGCAGACACTGAGAGCCATCAACTGGGCTCCTCAGTAGGCTACATCCAGGTCCTATTGGTGGTTGGTGTGCTATGCTCTCCCCTCAGGAGGCGGGTTGTGCTATGCTCTCCCGTCAGGGAGGCAGGTTGGAGGTGCACAGGGCGAGGATGCCTCCCCAGCAAGGCAAGGGAAAGACCAGCCTCTTAAAGAAACCTGAGGTCCATGGCAACCACCTCAGGGAATCTTGGAGAGGGGGTACTCCCCAATCACAAGCAAGCCAGGCTGGGGTCTGATGTGCCCAGGTCAGAGTCCTTGGGAGTTGGACATCACCTATATGAGACACCACACGTCAAAACACAACACACCCTCCCAGAGCAGCCTGATGAACAGCTTCATCATGCTGGCTGGCAAGACAAATCCTTGCATCCCCAGCCCAGGGGCTGCGTGGTGATTGGTATCGATTCATCGCAACATGCCTTGTAGGGACAGTCAGTATAAATAATCAGTCAGTGTCAAGCAATCAATATCTACCTTCCTGCTAACTCAGAGACGCCCATGAACTCAGCGTGAGTTGAGGAGGTCAACTTGGACCAAAAGCTTCTCATCTACTAAGTAGAGGAGAAAATGGAAATTTCCTGCAATGGGAGCCTGAGGTGTGAATGTCAAAGACAGAAACTCCCTAGGAAGCCAGACACGAGCTTCCAGAGTCGTAAAAGACCCCACTGGGACAATAAAGAGCTCAGACTCCACAGGGGACAGAGATTGAGCCACCCTAGTACCATCAAAAGCAGGTCCTCTTTCTGACCAACTCCCAACCTGAGAGGGGATCTGAACAGCCACCAGAACCAAAGTAACTCTGATAACGTAAACTAGAGGCCACAAATCAGAGCAGAGGAAACACAGAGCCACAGGCCAGATCTAGCCTCCAAGAACAGCTGCAGTCACACAGCTGTTTGGAACACTCCATATATGCATCCAGACTGCTAGCTTTCTGAGAAAATAAGATCCCTCAGGACAACCACATGACCCTCTCCTCCCCAAATGGGTCATACACTCCAACCTGCCCTACCTGGGCAGGCCCACTCCCCCAGCTGAGGCAGGCATCTGAGTTTTCAAAATATGACTTTTATATATCTCCCATCCCTGACCCCTGGTGTCATTGACAATGACATTCACTCAAATGACATTCATTCAAAGATGCCCATATCCTGTTCTCTCACACCTATGCCCATGGTTACCTGGCAAGACACAGGGAATTTTCAGATACAACTATAGTTACAGACATTCAAGTAGGGAAGTTATTCTGGACATCCAGGCAGGCCAATATAATCCCAGGAGCTCTGAAAAACAGTGCTTTCTCCAGTGAAGACGGGGCTATGAAAAGAAGAGAACTGGAGAGGTCTGAAGGCTGGGAGGGTCTTCACCACCCTCTATGGGCTACAAGGACAGGTGGGAAACAGAAGGGCACATTCCGGTAGCCTCCAGGACCAGGATTTGGGACTGCAGAGACTAGATTATGCCAGTGACCCTAGTGAGTTCAGAAGCAGGATCCGCAGAGCCCAAGGTGAGTGCCCAGCAGGGGCTAAGTCGAAACCCCTGATCATGTCATGCAGGTCCTACCAGAGTCCAGGAACCAGCCATGCCTGCCCAGGCCACACAGCTCTCTGATAAATATGTGAGGTCTCCAGCTATGGGGTCTAGAGGTACCACAGCAATGATGGAAAGTCACACCCCAGTGCCAGAGGAACAGCTGCCTTCCTACAGCCTCCAGCCCCCAGGGCTTTCTGTCTTGAGAGGAACCAGGACCCTTAGTCCCACAACCCAGTAAGGATTTACTGAGCTCTGACAAGCCAAGGCAAAGGCAAGGTGAGGGGTGGAAGACCACTCTAGCATTCCCAGGAGCCTTCTCCCCCAGTGCCCAGTAGCCACTGATGATCTGGATTCTAGCAAGAGCTCAGAAAGTAAGCCTGTGACCAGTGTCACCCTGTTCACTCCCTTCCCCCATCACCATGGCTCTATCTATAATAGCAAAACATGGAGGCAACAAAAGCTAAAAGGCCATGGTGCATCCTACCATGAAATACTACTCAGCAGTGACAAAGGAACACATGATGAACACACAAAAACTCGGGCGGCTCAGGAGGTTATCACACTGTATGAGAAAAGCCAATTTTTAAAGAGGATGTTCTGATTCCATTTATGTAACATTCTTAAAATGACAGGGCTGCAAAAGTAGAAAGCAGATCAGAAGCTGCCAAAGTCAAGTGCTGAGGGAGAGTGAGAGTGACTGGAGAGGATGCAGGCAGGGGATGGGGGACAGGCACAGGACACACATGCTGCCAAGACTAAACTCATGTTCTGCTGCCATGCCCTGTGCAGTCCCCAAGTTTTCATCATAAGGCTTAAGAATCTGGGGATATTATAACTTTACCCAGTCTGCTTTCCACTTTCAGTACAGTATTCAGTGAAATTTCATGAGCTATCCAACACTTTATTATCGAGCAAGCCTTGTGGAGATCACTCTGCTAGACTGCAGGCCAGTGCAAGTATCCTGAGCACGTTGAGGCAGGTGGGGCTGAGCGGGGGCTATCAGTAGATGAAGTGTCTTAAATTCATTTTCTGACTCACTGTATTTTCAACTTATGATAGGTTTATTGGCACATGAGCCCCATCCTAAGTCAAAAAGCATGTAGTCATGTAAAAGATAACCATCAGGGGCATGAGGTGACAGATTCAAGAGACGTCTCTGAACCACCTTTGCAACTTCCTATGGACCTACATTTCAAATAAAAATTTAAAAGCCCTCAACTGGGGTTACCACTTGGAACATGGCTACACACTTTCAACCAAGTAAACACAGTGGAAGCCAGGCTTCGTGCTGCTGGGTTGGGCCTATAGAAAAAGGAGGAACCGGAATGGCCCATGTGGGGCTGGGCCTGAGCAAGTCAAGGACTCCGGTGTGAACTCAAGTGAATGTGACACAGATGGTCCCACAGATGCATTCACACGCACACATGCAATTTACACACATCTCCTGGCTCTTCTGGCTGACAGACATCCATTGGTAATACCCAAGTAGCAAGACCCACTTTCCAAACACCAGGCTGCATGAAAACAGCCAGGGACCCCTGGAAAAATGGCTGACTCTATGACTGGGACAGGAAATATACAGGATGAGCCCAGAGCATCTTGCAATGCCAGAAGTAGGACAATGCTCAAAACAAAAACAAAGGCCGAATGTTCTCTCTGATAAGTGGATGCTGATCCATAACAGAGAGGGGGGAGACATGGGGAAAAATGGAGGAACTTTGGGCAAAGGGGAAGGAAGATATTGAGGGTGCATGGGAACAGGAAAGATGATGGAATGAGATGCCCTAGATACATGTATGATTGCACATATGGTGTGACTCTACATTATGTACAACCCTAGAAATGTAAAGTTGTGCTGCAATTGTGTAGAATGAATCAAAACACATTCTGCTATCATATATACCTAATTAAAATCAATTAATTAAGAAAAACTCACATATAAACCCACAATGACATCAAAGGGACCCAGGATTCAACTGAAAGACCCCAGTGCTACGGCCACAGAATAAAGTAGTAATGGATTAAAATCCCAAACCTAAAATAAATGTCCACAAGTCCATCTGATATAATAAATGAGGGAGAAGAGACAAACTCCTCATCATGGTTAGGATATAAGGTGTTCCCCCAAAGCTCCTGGTAATGCAGGAATGTTCAGAGGTGAAGTGACTGGACTATGGGAGTTGTAGCCGAATCAGCCCATCCTAGTTTGAATGGACTGACGGGGTGATAACTATAAGCTGGTGGCTGGAGAAGGAGTGTCATTGTGAGCATGCCCTGGAAGAGCTCATCTTCCCTGCAGCCCTTCCCCTTCCTGCTCCACTTCCTGGCCCCTATGAGCTAAGAAAAGCTCCTCTACCACATCCTTTCCCCATGATGTGCTGCCTCACTTTGGGCCCAGAGCAATGGAGTTGGCTGTCTATGTACTGAACCTCTGATTCTGTAAGCCAAAATAAATTTTTCCTCCTCTAAGCTGTTCTTATGAGGTATTCTGGTCATAGCAATGCAAAAGCTGGCTGAAACACCAGCCAGGCTAAAGAATTCTAAATAACTTAGATAGAGAAATCTGCCTCCAAGGAGAGAGTGTCAACTCCCAACCCCTTAGGTGGAGGCAATGCACACTGACCTCTTTCTAAAAATGCAGGTAGAAACTGGGAAACAGGAACTTGACATAGGAGAAGCCTGTCAAACCAGACCTCATCAGGGGCTCGAGGCCACCATCATTAGTGGCAAGTCACACTGACAGCATGTCCCCTTGACATGATGTGTTGAGAATGAAATTTTACCTCTTTTTCCCAAACCCACAACCACTGGTAATCATGAGAAAAACAGCAGGTAAATCTCCAAAGAGGAACACACCTCCAAATTGCCAAGGTCACCAGAAACAACGTCTGTAAAACTGTCACAGCCAAGAGGACCCCAAGGAGATATGGGGAGTAAATGTCACATGGTATCTTAGATGGGATCCTAACAGAGAAAAAAGACATTACAAATGGATTAAGAGACTCTGAATAAAGTATTCATCTTAGTTAATAATAATGTATCAATACCAGTTAATTATATCAAACATGTCATACTAACACAAAGTGTTACTAGGGGATACTGGATACAGGGAATTCTCTGAATTCTTAATTTTTCTGTAAATCAAAAATCTTAATTTTTCTGTCAATCAAAATGTTCTTGTCATATATAACTAAAAGGAACAAATAAAAAAAATTGGAAAGGAAACTGTTCTAAAAACTGAAGTTGCCTGGGTAAGCAGGTGCGCACACACACAGCCCAGGTAAGCAGGTGCACACACAGAGCTTGCAACACAGCCTGAGAGTGGGCAGCAAGTAAATGGTAGCAGCAGTCCTTGACTGGGAAAGTTGTCAGAGGGGTGCTGGGCCATGCCAAGGGGCCCTTGAAAGCATGGTGGAAGGTCGTGGGTGGCTCAGGATTAACTAAAAAGACCTGGTAGAGAACAAGGTGAAATCCAACCAGGCCAAACTCCCACCAGTGTGATTTCCGCATATTAAACATACCCGACAGACATGTGCTATGCTCTGAATGTTTGTGCCTTCCACAAATTCCTATGCTAGCTCCAAGTGATGGCATTAGGAAGAGGTGCTTAGGTCATGGGGGTGCACCCTCAGGAATGGGATCAGTGCCCTTGTAGAAGAGGCTCCAGAGCACCCCTTCTGCCTAGAGAGGAACAGACAGAGGCTCTGTGAATTGCAGCAGTCCTCACCCAGGTCATTCGAGCGCCCTGCTCTTGGTTTTGCAGCCTCTGGAACTGTGAGCAATCATTACTGGAGATGTGTAAGCCCCCAGCCCATGCTATTTTGTTACAGCACCTGGAAAAACTGAAACACCTTCCCAAAGTCACCTCTGCTCCCAAGGGCTGTGCACCCCTCCCCATCTCATAGCCATGACTCCCAGAGTTTATTCCATTTCCTCACTGGCTACTGTGCAAGGCTCTGTCTCCTGGATCTGAGTCCCATAGAGCCTCCCTCGGGAGGGGACAATGGGCTTTGTTGTCAGGGCCTCGAAATAGCTGCCCAAGTGAGAATGGGTAAGCTACGTACGCACCCACTCACTATGGTCACATTCCAAGGGCCCTGGGGCCATCCTGCAGAGAGGGGAAACTGAGACCCAGAGACACTGAGAGGTGGTTTTGAGATCCCAGGGAAAAGCCAGGCTCCCAGACCTGAGTTCCCACTCCCCATGCCACAGGAAGGTTGCCTGGTCAAGGTGCCAAACAAACAACCACACAGCCTGGCTCCCCCCATCCCACTCTGAGGGCCCAAAGCCCCTCAATAGCCAGCACTGCCTGGGCAGCCCATGCTATGCACCCCCTGTTGCAGGGACTGAGGGAGTCCACTCCCACGGCTGCTGGACTAGGTGTTCATCTTGGCTTGCTTCCACATATCTGTATGCTGACCCCAAAAGCAGCTTTTAGATGATGAACCTCCTTCCTCTTCCCTGGTCTACACATGCTCTCATGAACTGTAAATTCCTCGGGTCTGCACGTTAACTTTACACCAGGTAACTCCTCCTCCCGCGTCCTCGCAGCAGTGTTTTCAGGAAGCTAGCAGGAAGGGGCGGGTGCCAGTGAGCATTATCACTGCTGCCTCATTCCCACTGGACTAAATCCTGTGAGGCCAGTGAGCATTATCACTGCTGCCTCATTCCCACTGGACTAAATCCTGTGAGGCCCGTGGCCATGTAGTCACATCACAGGCACCTCATACTGACACCAGTGGACAAATTTGGAAAGAAGGGAGGGTGACTAAGGCCCAAAGCCTTGCCCGGGGAGGCTGCAGAATGGCTACCCAAGATCTGAGTGCCTTCTCTCAAGGAGCAAGGTCCTGGTTTTGAGCTACCTATGAAGACACTTTGGGAACTCACCTCCCTGGGATCCACCTGCAAGGCCAGGGCTCCCAAGTTAGCCTCTGGAGCTGAAGAAAGGGTCTGGCCTCCACTCAAGTCCTGGGAAGCCCTACATGATGCCAAGACAAACATGAGGTCTTCTTTGCACAGATATCTAGGTGCTGCCAAGAAGCGAGCAGAGGCGGCCAGGGAACAGCAGCATGTAGCAGCTGAAATATGACTCATTTTCTGAAAGCTTCATAAGCAGGGGGTTCCAGAGATAAAGAACCTGGCTTTATCTGGATCACTAGACATGATCAAGAGCTGGCAGACACTGTTCAGGCACGGCTTCTGGTACTTCCTGGGCACATCCCCTTTCCTGGGGCAGAGTGGGGGGTCAACACAGCTCCCTCTGCCCACTTGACAGCAGTGTGGACAGGTGGGGAGTCTCTGCCCAGCAATCTGATGCCCCACCCTTACACAGAGTGTGCTTGGGGACAGATTTGGCCTTTTTCTTCCTTGCCTTTTGAAATTTCAATGTCCATGGCAATGTTTTATTAAATAATAATCACCAAAAACCATTTGTGCCTGAGTAACATTGGCTTAACACGCCAGATGTTGGAACCCCTCAGGCAAGAACAATTAGAAAAGGCACAGAGGCCAGACAGAACCACTGAGTAGGGAAAACAAGTGTGTCCCATCCTGCACAGCTGGAAACACGGGACCAGCCTCATTCTACACCCAAGACCAAAGCCCACTTCAGTTTCCTCTACACTTATAGACAGTGAAGGATGGGAAGGCTGCCTTGCCCACTGGGTCTCAAGGATGCTGACCCCAGTCAGGGCCCTTCAAAAGACCAGCGATTACACAAAAGGCTCCACCAGGGTGTGGCACCAGGCCAGGAAACACGGGTTGCTAGAGAGAGACTGCAAAAAGCAAGGCCTCCTGGAAATACAGGATTGAGGAGACCCTGGCACTCCAAGGACTTTCCTGACAATTCGGGGTAAGAGCACACAGCCTAACCAAACTGCCTGATCAAGCTGCCAAGATGCATCCTCTTTGGCAGAAGGTTTGTGTTGCCCACGGCCTGCGGTTTCCAGGCAGTGGCATGCTATGCTATTTGAGACATGAGGGCATAGACCACTGGCAGCAGCCATGTAAAAGTCTGCACAAAGGTGTGGTGCCAGAGAGAAAAGGACAGGTGTGCAAGTGGTGGGGCAGGCCTGGCCGCACTTCAGTGGACCTGTACCTTGGTCAGCAATAGAACACGCTTCTGGAGCCTCCGGGCCAGTGCCTCATGGGTCTCCCGCTTCTTCCTCTCCTCTAGCAGCTGGCTACTGACTTGCCGGACCTCCTCCTGGAGCTGCTGCTGGGCCTTCTCCAGTCCCCGGGCACTGTGCAAGGAAGACAAAAGGGGAGTGATAAGGTCTGATGAGACCACACCAAGGCCCTGGGATGATTCCCCACAGCGAGCCCCACCAGGATGCCCTAAAATAGAGCTGCACGTGCAGCCGCCTCGCTGTCATTTCCTCACTCCTGAATAGCTACTTAACGCCTTTCAGGAGTTTCTGGATTTCAAATAGACGCCCAGGGTGATCCCAGCACACGGCAGGAGGGGGAGGGAAGCTCAACTCCACACACAATGGAAAAAATTGTCAGCCACGCAGTGCTTCAGTACGGGACTTCTGAATGAGCTAAATTGCCAGCACAAGCACTTCCCATGTGAATCACAGTTGGCGCAGATGTGCAGCATGGAGGGGGCTGCACAGTCCCTAAGACTTTCTGCCCATCGAAACCCTCTCGGCCACACACTGGGCCTATAGTGTGGGAGAGACCCTAGGGTGCAGCCAGGCTGAGCCCTCTCCCTGCCTCTGTGTGGCCAGCTGATGTTTCCTGCCTGTCTCCAGCTTCAACATCCCCCTTCCCTTTGCATCCCCACAGCCTCTGTCTCCTCATGTCTCCCCAGCATCATACCACCTCCATCCAGATGGCCTTCTGGTCCATCCTCTGGCAACACATCTCTTCAGACCAGAGAAGGCAGGAGCTCTCCAAGCAGAGGGCAACCTCCCAAAGTATGCTTGGGAGAGCCATGACCCCTGATCTCTCAATGCCACCAATTCCCCCACAGCCATGCCCAGCACAGGCATGAAGCTGGCTGGTCCTTCAGAGGCCGGCTCAGGACCCTGGTGAATGCTGTCAGCACCAGAGAACTCCAGCCAATGCTTAAGGGTTCCTAAGATCCACTAGGGAGGGACAAGCAATGGTCATGATTAAGAGAGTGAGTGAGGCAGGGCCAGTGCACCAGGAGGGCACGTTAGCATGTGAAGAGGGAGCAGGGTTTATCTCCTTCACTGGCAAAGATTTCTTCCCAAAGAAAATCCTAACCAATCCTTGAAAATAAAACATGAACAGGATGATAGGGTTCTCATATAAGGTGACATTCATAACATTTATGAGAGGTGACAATAAGAATGATGGGGCCACTTTGAAATTTTGAAATTTGGGGATGGGCTGTGAAGGACATCTGCAGTCTGAGATTATCTTTGGCATCCAATTATTTCTCTTTGTTTTGATTACATGATTTCAAGGAAACCTTAACTCATAAGGGCGATAGATAACGATTTCTTTAGAGGTAGTCTCTACTGCAAATTTTTTCTCTTTCACATGAATGAGTACTTACTGGATTTTCTAAATTATAATTTAGTAAAATTCTTTAAGCAGCAAAAATATAACTCGTAAGTGAATGTAAATCAAAGATTTATGGAACTTTCTAAGGGATCTGGTAACGGCCTTAGTCCTGTTGAGTGTGGCAGGGAACACTGGTGTAGGCTGCCTGGGACAAGCCAACCAGAGGCCTGCAAGACCATGGAAGCTGGAACCAAGGCTCAGAATCAAGATGCTGGCATTTCATTCAATAAACCCACTCGGAAAGCCTGGCACTGATCTCTACTCCAAATGCAGAGTCAGCCACTGCCACCTGCACCTCTAGGTGCTCCATAACCAAAGCCACAGTATAAAACAAGTGCAATTATTCACTGGAAACAGATATATTAAGAGGCTATTTTGAGTTCCAGTTCAATTTAAAACTATTCATAGACCAATTTAATAATCAAGAACTGTGAAATCGACTCTTGAATCATTGAATTCAGGTGGGGAGGTTCACAAGCACCTTAAATCACTGCTCCAAAGTGGGTAATTTAATTAGAAGAATGGTAGCATTCGATCTGCTGTTTGAAGAGTCATATACACAGAGGAAGGAATGTGGCAATGCGTCTGTAAGGTGACAGGGCACAGTACGACACTGGATAGGGTTGAAGGGTAAGAAAACACTCTGAGAAGCTGTCCTTAGCACAAGGGGGTTAGTGTAGGCTTGAAAAGAGAGTGACAAACCCCACGTCCTACACACTAGAAGCACAACATCATCATATCTGTGGGGAGAGCTGGGCCCTCCCCACCCACTGCAGTTGCAAAGGGACAGGAGGCCATGCCATATCTGCTATTCTTTTGTGATCCTAAGGACCTGTGCTTGGTGTCACAGAGTCATGTTGCAGGACTGGGCACCAGGAACCCAGTACCAAGTCTGAGCCAGATACTAGCATGACATAGATGGGCCCCAGCCACTATAGGGAGGAGAGGACACCAGGCATGGAGATGCCCTGACCCAAGCCTTCTGCCCAGATCCAAGATTCCCAAGTACACAGCAGCTGCAGGCGGTGGCAGGAGCTGTGCTCCATGGCCCCCACAAGAGAGAACGGGGCCTCTAAGGGGTAGGGTACGACACCCAGGTTGGAAAAGCTCACTCACCAGGTCACAAAGAAAATCCATGCTCTCTCAAGAGCAAAATGCATTTCCTCAAGTGAGAAGGAAAAGAAATAAGCCAGAAGAATACTCAGTCCTACAAGAGACTCTAGTAGGCAAGACAGCACCAACTGCAGCCCACTGCCCTGCCCGTGGCAGGGGAGATAAGACCTCTGAGAGCCACCAGACTGGGCACAATCACGGTTCCACATCTACTGGGCAGTTCCCAGGGCAGTTATCTGGTTTCCAAATTTTCCAAGAGATAAACATAGACTTAAAAACCCTACTTCAGCAGATGACAGGGAGACTGAGTTCCTGAGTACTCTGCAGAACCTCGCTGGGGGTCAGGAGCACTAGAAAAACAAGAGGCATTGAACAGCCAAGGGCCTGCCTCATGGACTCCACCCACATGGATCACATGCACAGAGAGTTTACTAATGCAATGTACAGTTAACCAGACATAAACTGAGTGATACAGGGCAAAAGGAACAATCCAAAGACTGTGGGAGGCAACAACTGAACAGCTATAATTCCTTGGACTTCATGACAAAAGGGAAAGACTGAAATAATTAAAATCTGGAAACCTCAGAAGAGGGACCCGTGGTATAGAGCATTGATGGTGTCTGAGCCAGGTGGGAGCCCTGCAGGGTCTGGGCCCAGGCCTCTGAAGAGGGCCAAGCTTGCAAAGGCTGCTGCTACTGAACTCTGGAAAAGCTGAAGACTGGATACAGCTGCTGTGTGGTGATAAGGAAGTGTCTGAAGGAAAGGAAGGTGGCCACAGGCAGGACAAGCCAAGGGCAGGGCCCCAGCCACAGCCCCCTCCCCCTCCCCCTACTCCTCCTCCATTCTGGCCATGTCTCTCTAGTACCCACTATGGGCTGACAAGGCACCAGTCAGACAGTTGCAGAGGGCTGCAGGTCCCAGCACTGCAAGATGGAACACAGAGAGGGGACTCTAACTGAGAGGAAACTTTGCAACTGGCAGCGGCAAAGACAGAAAAAATGAGTGCTGTGTTCTCACATCAGGAGGCATACTGGAAGGTACTGAAGGCACACAGGCAAAGGAAGGAAGGGCACCACATGTCGGTGGCAGGAGAAGGGCAGGCAGGAGGTGGTATTCACATCAGCCCAGCAGCAGCACTGCAGAAGAAGGACTCACGGCCCAACAGGAGGTAAGTGAGGATCAGAAGGGAGACACAGGGCAGACAGGGAGGGGCCTACACAAAGACTCAAGAGGATGAAAGGGAGCAAAGTCAGAAAGCAAGGACAGCCCTTTTGGGGCCTTTGCTAGGCCACAGAGGTGAGCCAAAACTAGGTCAGTAGAGGGCATAGGCAAGAAGAGACCAGCTCTTGCTTATAAAACAGAAAAAAGTGTGGAAGAGTGTTGTTCACGCGTTCCAGGGGCTGGTCCTGTTGAAGCAGGAAGAGGCAGAATACTGTGGGCAGTGAAGAGACAATTTCGCCTGAAGGCCCAAGACAATGAGAAGGACTAAAATATGGTGAAAAGAGGGAGGATGGCCCCTCCTCAACACACACACAGAGCCCAAAGGCTCCCAAGCAAGTGCTACTGAACCCAAGGATGCAAGTGGGTGGGACAGTAACCCTGGATCAGAACAGGACCTCTCCGTTCTGTCCCACAGGCTTTCTGAGGGCCTCCCTGGCTCAGAAGCAACTGGGTGACCAAATCCCCCAGCACTAACCCACACCAGTTCCCAGGCTGCGGGTCCATCCCCATTGGGAAGCTCCCTCTGTTCACGCTCAGCCTTTCTTCTAAGGGAAGAAGAGAGAGCTCATAAAAAATTAAACTTCTAGCTCCATGCCAAGCTGAACTCTAAGGTCAGCAGTATTTCCATGAGCCTTTGGGAGTTCAAAACAAAGCTCTTGGTGCTTCAAGGAGAAGCTGGGCATGTTTATCGATCGATGCCTTTTTGAGGCGGCATCTAGTGAGAGAAACAGTCCATGCTTTTGAGAAGCCATCTTTGTAAGTGGCAGGCCACTGCAGTCCACTTTTATGAAGTCTTCATCAAAAACTCAGGCTAAGAATATCCACTTGAAGGAACAAGGAAAGGACACAAGAGACTCCAGAGTGGCAGGAGACATTTTCACAACCTTCTCCAAGAGACTGCTGGCTGAGCTTCTTCCCTTGCTCGGCCCAGCATGTCACCAGCTCTGCTGTCTGTCTTCTCACAGCTCCAGCCTGGCAGCCCAAGCACTAACAGGGTAAAGAAAGGACATGTGTGCAAACAGACACTGAGATTCCTAGACAACATGGCCACCATGAGGGACTGCCTCTGAAAAGGAGCAGGGCAGGAGGTACAGTGCATCCTGCATGCTTGGGATGAGTGAGGGGCTGCATGGTCACAGTGCCTGAGCCCTGCCTGGTGTGCAAACCCAGGGACACAAAGGTGCCTCAGTAGCCACAACCAGTCCCAAAGCCAAAACAAGAACTCTGAGCTAAGCACCACCCCTATAATGGACTGAATTTATCTGTGTCCCCAAATTTGTATTTTGAATCTAAATCCTAACATGACAGTGTTTGGAGGTGTAGCCCTGGACAACTAGATCACAAGGGAAGAATCCTCATGCTGGAATGAGTGTTCCTATAAGAAGTCCCCTGCCTCCCAATCTCCACTCTCTCGCTGTAAGAACACAGTGAGAAATAACACTGAACCAGGATGACAGCTCTCGCCAGGCACCAGTGATCTGCAGGGGCCAAGGACTTTTCAGCTCCAAAAATGAGAGAAAGGAATGTTCATTGTTTGAGTCCCAGACTCTGGTACTTTTGTGATGGGGACCTGAATTCATTACAATCACCTTCTCATCCGTAACACCTGGACAAGAGCTGACACAGGAAGCTTTCTGATGGCTGCTCAAACATTTCCCTGACAGCGTGTGCCAATCTGTGGGTGGTCTCCAATTGGTTAAGTTACAAATATAATTGCATGGGTACATTGTTTTCAGTAATTGCTCTTTTGCATAAAACTCTGCAGGAAAATATTGATAAAATTTAATTCAAACTGTTGCAAAGTCCTTAAAAACACCTTTATTCTTAGTCATAGACACAGATCAAAATCCACTAACAGTCCTACTATTATGGACAATAATGTACCAATAAAAAATATGGAAAAGACTACTAACACTTAAACTCGGAGAAAAAATGCCCACCAAGAGGACTGTGGATGGAGTTCAATGGTAGACTGCTTGTCTAGCATGCTTGAGTCCCTGCATTCACTCCCCAGCACCACAAAATATAAAAACAACAAACAAAAAAAAAAAAAAAAAGAAAGAAAGAAAAACAGTAACACAAGTGATTTTTGGCATTCTCCTTTTTGCAAATGGGTAAATGCAGACCCACATGACTGAGTCACCTGGGTCAGGCCACTGTGTCCCCAACAGGAAACAGCAAATGCTTGCCCTCCACAGCCTCTCATTACTCTGTGGATGACCAAGTCCTGGAGCACCACGGCAGTGATGGCAACAGCCAGAGTCAGCCCAAGTCAAGCCACCCACCAACTGGTGCCATGCCATATGCCTACCTCAGGGATAAAATGCCCCAATCTCTCAGGCCATGCAAGGGTGCTGACCTACCCCAGAGCCAGGCCTCTGGGCTGGATCTGTTGCACTGTTACCTACACAGTCCCCACTGTGCAGAGGAGGAGCAGGGCACTATGACATGGCTCCCTCCCAGCACATCAGGAAATCTCCAGGAGCTGAAAGAAATTCTAGAACTCTGCTTGTCTAGTGAGTAGAAGAATCTAGCTAGGAAGAATCATAGGCAGGATTAGGAAATGGAAGACAGGGTGAGGGCCAGCGGTCCCACCAATGAACTAAACCTGGAGTGTGTGCCAGGCCCCCATCCTGGGCCCAGAAGACAGCTGCACACTCCATCAAGATGGGCACTGACAGATAAGAGGATGTCAGAGTCTAATAGACAGTGAGCTGATCAGCAGTCCAATGGGATGGGGCGGCATGATGCTCTGAGGCAGCAGACGAGACCCCAGAACCACTGTCTGCCAAAGGAGCTTGAAAGGGGCAAAGATAAATAAGGCTAGTCTCAGTGAAGTGAGAAAAGGGTGCTAGGGGAACCCCCAACAACTGAGGAAAGGGCAAACGAACAGTGAACACAGATAAGAGCACAGAGGACTGCCTGCGGTGTCGGGGATGCCTGCTCCAGGTGGTCTGCGGGAACAGGCAAAAGCAACGGGAGACAGCAGCTCGGTTACAAGGGGCGAGAAATCTCATACTCAGAGCCCTCCAAGGTGAAAAGACTACTTGGTGAGAATTTCTCCCAACAAAGAGACCACTGTGGCTAGCCAAACACTAGGACGGGGCCCCACAGAGAATCAATGATGACCAGATTTCAGAAGACTTACTTAAGATTTCCAGGTGAACCTGGGCTTTATTTCTGGCCGGTGTAGCCTGAAAAACCAGTAACACATGGACAGGAGACTAAACATTCTGCAAAATAGGAGGAAGAAGCTGATCATACCCTTTCCAGGTGGGCACTCGCCTGAAGATGGAGTAAGAAGCTCCCTTTCTCCAACTGCCTCCAAAAGAAGTTTTAGTTTCCAAGTTATTGCCAATAAAGAATAGGTCACAGCACCCAGCACAGAGGAGCTCATAAGTACTATGGGCAGTAGGAGCCAGTGGCCCAAGTGTGCCCCGCAAGAGGTCTCAGGGCAGTCAGGAAAGCAGGGCTGCACTCCCCACAGTCCTGCCCTGTCCTGGCTGTTAAGGCAATCCACAGACAACTGACCCAGAGTCACGGCGCCCTCCTTTTGGCAGCAGACAGGAGGGAAACCAGAGGTTTCTATGGTCCACAGTCCAAGGAAGGGCAAAGCCCATCCAGAGCATGTCCAGATCAGTGCCTTTGAAAGAGGCAATTAGAGTAGAGAGAAAGCAAAGGATAAATGTCTGATAGTGCTCTCTAGACAGGAATTCCTACCCAGGCCAGCACAAAGCCCAGATAGCCAGAAGGAGGTAGAAATGGGCTTGGTATCTGGGGAAGAGTGGAGCCCAAAGCAAGGACTCCAGGCTCCCACTTAGGGAAATATCACCCAGTCCATGTGCTGAGGAGAGGACCCCCCAGGGCCTGCTTGTCCTCGAATCTTCCCATCCCTGTGAAGGGATCAACACTCACCAAACCCCACCAGGCAGCACCAAGGAGCCTCCCTGAGCTTCCCTTCCCTACTACATCCGGGGTACAGTGAAGCCTCCAGAGAACATTCAGAGCCAAGCTCCATTCCAGGTTCGGGTGTGACTACTCCATGGCCTCCTGGCTGCCATCACTGCCCTCATGGACCCCACTCATCCTCCTAGCCACCAAATTGACCCTGAAATGTAAACTCAGCACAGTCTCATCCCTGGAGCCTCTCCATGACTCCTGCTCACACACTGCAGGAGCACCAGGTCAGGTAAGCCTGCCTCCCCCAGCTGCTTCCCAGGCACCATGGCCACACTCCCTATCCACACATTCACGCCTGTCACCTCAGGCTTTGGGTGGCTGTGCATGCATCCTAGAGAACTCTCTCACCTGATGCCCCCATCAGACAAGCACCTTCCTGCCTACCACCTAGTTTAAGTCACCTTTACTATTTGATCTCATGGCCCCTGTTCTTTCCCCCATGTCATGACTTGCCATATTAACACACATTTATGTGCTTAATGCCTTCCTGCCCTCCTGCATGCCAAGAGGGCAGAGGTGGCAACTGTTCAGATCTCTACTCCACATCCAAGTGCCGTGCAGAGTGGCTCTTCAACAAATCCCTGTTGTTTCAGTTCATACTGATGACAGGCCACCTCTAAGAAGTGGAATCATGGAATGAAGCCTGTAGCACCTCACCGAATACTAGGCTGCTCATGGACATGCCAAGGCAGAGGAGACAGATTTCCAGGGCTTCAAGAGAACGGTGCAGACAGCAGGTGTTGTGGAATTTACAGCCCATTTGGGGAACAGCAGCAGGAGTATGTCAGGTGGCTCCAGGTGAGGGCACAGTGGAAAAGCAGGAAGCATTCTGCACAGGGTTCTTGGGACAGAGGACAGCAGGCAGGCCTAGGAGGCTGGCAGAGACTGAGAAAGACTGTCCACTGGATGCACCTGGCCTGGGCCTGGAGGAATCCTCCAATTCTGACAGAGAGCACTGTCTGCCAGGACAACCTCCCATACCACATGCACATGCTTGAGAGTATGCTGAGTTTACATTTCAGGAAATGCAAGCAGCCATGTTTACAGGGGCTGGAAGAAGCAATACAGCAGAACCCCTGTCTACCGCTGGAGCTTGAAAGGGGCAAAGACAAAGGTGGTAAAATTTTAGATGGAGCACAGACCAGGCAAAGGTTTCCAGAGGGCAAAGGCAGCACTGTACTGATGCCAAGCTCCTAAACCCCTTCCCTGCCACCGCAGAAGGTCATGTGTGTGTGTGTGTGGTGGGGGGAGAGACATACATATTCTTTCTTGTGAGTAGGTCAGGTCAGCCATAGAATCAGTTCCACAGAGGCAGCGTGGCCAATGCAAGGGCTCATGTCTAGGTACTTTTGAGAAGGAAATCAATAGCTGCTTCTGGAGAGAAGCAAGGAGACATGGCCCTGAGATTCCACTGGAGCAAGGGGCCCAGTGAATGTGTACAATGCCTCACAGAATCCGCCCAAGGAGGCTCCGCACACTGACAGACTTCTCCAACCTCCGGCCTTCTCACTGACACTCAGAGTCACTGATCTCAACCCAGTCCAGCTGGCTACACCACACTTAAGAAGTCACATAGGGAAAGTAGAAAGCAGGTAAATACCCAGCAAGCACTGGGTCTCTTCACGCACCTTAATGGGATGGGTAAACTATCTGTGTCCAGTATGTTGGGTGGCTCCTTTGTAATGAGCTGGTGGAGATGCACATCCCAACCCCCTTTTCTAAATCTGTGCAGGACCGAGGGTGGCAGCAGAGGTGGTCAGCAGGGGAACAGGGCCCTCAGCTCTGGAACACCTCCAGCTTGCCTCCACCAGACCAGCACACCTGGGTGAAAGCAAGGACCCTCCTCCACAGGGTCTACGTTCCCTATTGCCCCCTCCCTCTTTGTCCCCATAGGCACTATTTTTTGGATGCTCCCAAGGTGAAGGCATTCACTCACACCCCCTCCCTCCCTTCCAGGCTCCCCCAACATACTCACTGCTTCACTCCCAACTTTAACCCTCCTGGGAACACCTGCCCAGCTACATGGGTTCTCCAGAGTTGCCCCTGCCCCCAGTTTAAAGCTCCTGAGGATGAAGTGCTGGGTTCCACTCTAAGGGGGAATACTCCCCTCCCCCTCCAGCTCAGACCACAGCCAGGAAGGCAAACTGGTCTTCAAGTGGCGCCCTTGGCAAGTCCTGCACAAGACATTTGGCACCATGTTCTAGAATATGGACTCCTTATTTGTAGCCTTTAGAGCCTCAGCCAAAACAAAAAGAGAAAGAGTCACTTTAATCTCCTTTTGCAGTTAATGAAACACTATAGCCAGACACAGTGGCACAGGCCTGTAATCCTAGCAACTCAGGAGGCTGAGGCAGGAGGATTCTAAATTCAAGGCCACCTTAGGCAATTTATTGAGACCCTGTCTCAAAAAAATTTTTTAAAGGACTGGAGGTATAGTTCATTGGAAAAGCAGCCCTGGATTCAATTCCCAGTACCAAACAAACAAACAAACAAACAAAAAAAAAAACCATCTAGCCCCATGAGTTGACAGGAAGTATTTCAATCAGGACTTCTCTATTTGAAGACAGGCTCTCTCTCAGCTGGGGAGCTAGTTACCCCACAACAGGGGTCTTGATGGAGACCCCCACCCAAGCTCCAGCAGGGTACAGGTCCTGGGTAAGGTCTAGAGTCAGGACAAAGCCCTTAATCTAAAGAGAATTGCAGCCAATGCCCACAGCTGTGCATCTTCACAGAGGGCTGGCACTGGGGGTACCTGTGGGAAGTCACAAAGATGAGAAAGGGTCCCATGCACAGACCACCATATTCAAAGGCTGGTATGGAAAGTCTCAAGGATAGCAAGGCACCATAAAGCTGTGAACAATGCTGGGCCCACACCCCTCCCCTCGAGCTGCAGGGAAGTCATGTGTTCTTTCCAGGCAGGTGTTGAGTCTTCACATGAAGGGACAAGTCAGAGTTAGGAGCTCCCACTGGTTGGCAGTGACTGGTGATAAGAAGCCTGGCAAGAGGCAGCTGGGACAGTCAGGAGAGACAGCACGCCTGGAGCAGAATGGACTGACACTGAGGACTCTCTAGCCACTACAGGGGTAGCCTCTGTCCCTCCAGCACAACCTTCTGAAGTACCAACAGTCTCTCACTGTGACACCATGTCCACATTCACCAATGAGCTTCTTGCTCCTCAACCCCCCAAAACTGCTTCTCTAGATTCCTCCTCTTAAGTAAACTAAGTCAATCACACGATTCCAATCTGCACATGGCTGAGCACCTGAGCCACAGAGCCCCAAGTCCCACCCACCTCATCACCCACAGTCTGGGTGCTGCTAGAACAGTCCTGGGCTGACCAGGCCACTGCTCAGACACTGCTTGCCCAGATGTTCTCCTCTGCCCCAGTTATCCTTCCTCATCTTACGCTTTCTGGACACCCAAAATACTTCTTCCACAATTTTCCTTGTTTTATTTTGCAGTGGTAGGGCTCGATCCCAGGGCCTGGAATGTGCTAAACACACTCCCTACCACTGAACTACACCACCAGCCCTTTAGTTGAGAACTCCTCTCTGTGGTTCTCTTTATGCTCTCGCTAGAAGGCGCTGGGGTAGGGTGAGGAGAGGGCAGAACATGGGCAGAACACAGCTTCTTGGCTGCCCAGACCTGCAGTTGGTGCCTGGGGCCTGGAGATACAGCTGGAACTGCCTGGGCTGCACCTTCAGCAGCCCTGCAGCCCTCCCCTGGATCGGGTCCTTGAGATGCTCAGAGGGACAAAACACCCATCCAGGTGGGCAGAAAACACCTATTTTAAGACATGCTGACAGAACTCCAAAGTAGATCATTTTAAAATACAGGCAAGCATTGGAGATTTTCATTATGTATGATGACATTTCTACGGAGACGGAACTTGGGGCCACAGCAGATCCATTCGGTGGGACTCGCGTGAGCCCTGCTCCCTATTCAGCCTGCACCTCATCAGTACACCAGCTTAATTGGCATTTCATCCCGCATTGTGTCTCCAAGAGGAGCGAGGGGCAATTATGGTGGAGAGCACTCCAGCGGCTCATCTAATTCCTGTCTTTCATCGCGTCAGAATGAGCACAGATGTTCCATTGGAGGACAGGGGGATGATGAGCGGCTTTCAAATGACACTTTTTAGTTTAAAACTTTAAGATAAGAAGTTATTTAAGTGAAATTTACACACAGTGTCTTCTCCTTTGTTTTACTTGCTACAGGGCATTAACTTTCAAAGGCTGGTTCCGCTTAATTTGATTTTTCATTTTCAAATGAACATCTGTGTTTAGGTCTAAAAAGCTCTTTGTTTAAACATACAGAGCCAGAAAGGGCTGCACAAAGCCTCCTCTATGCGCACTTGATTACCAGGAAGGCCTGCACGGCAAGACCAGGGCTAGCAGGGTGGCATCGGAGAACTAGGAGAACTGGGTCTCCTTTCAGGCTGGGAACAACAATGACACCACAGGGACTGCTCAGCCCCAGTGTCTCCTTCCTAGGGACAGATGCTCCCAAGAGCGGCTGCCAGGAGTTGATCCCCGTGATCTCCAGGAATCGGGCTTGACCAAATTCCATTCCTGTTTCCAACGGCACATGTCGCTGAGCTCCTGGGAGATGCAGAACCACCACGGGGCAGGCACCCCTGAGGCTCCCAGCCACTCCTGATGTGTCCACACTCAGTCCTCTGTCTCACTTCTTTGACTCCCACCAGAGGGCAGGCCTTGCCTTTCAGGCCCATTTTATATCCCTCCTGGACTGAGAAGTCTAGAGACAGCCCCCCAGGCCCACGAAGTCAGCTGCAGACTATGATCCCAAGGGCACACCACACAGATAAGATGCACCCGACTTTGCCACAGAGGGAACAGCACTGCCCTGGCAGGCCCCACAACAATCAACCACAGCAGGAGCCAGGGAACAGGGTCCCAGGACTTCACAAAGGTCAGAACTCATAGGCACCAAGGCAAAAGGCCTGAGGGAGCTGGGGACACTGCTGACCGCCTACACAGTGTTTTTACTTCAGCTTCTCAGGAATAAACCGGAGGCTTCTCTATGATCCTCTGGTTAACACGGGAAGTTTAGCACAGAGCCCACTGCGGCTGTGTGGGTCTAAATAGTTTTAAACACTTCTGTGTTTTTATAGCACTATATTTAGAAACCTCTAAATAAAACCCATGGAGAATGTTGCAATAATATACATTTTTTAAACTCACTAATTGAATGTTGCCATTACAAGTGCTATTTTGGACCATCTGCTAAATATGTAATTTAGGAATTAAGATTCATATCATACAGGATACTAATTATCCTCTGAATCCATGTGGGAACTTTCTGAGCACACACTAGAAAAGTCCCACAGTTGGCAATAATATCCACCCTTGGTCCCACAGGCAGAGGTCAGGCCATTAACAGGGTACAAACATGGGCACAGCTCAGCCATGAAATCCACGATGCCCAGAGCATCACGGGCAAGGATGTCAGGAGTCCACACACCTTTCCAGCCCCAGGGGCAGTCCAAGCTGGGCTCATCAGCTGCGACAGACATTTCTGTGCATTAAGACTCAACCAAATTTCCTAAGACTTCCTCCTCTCCTTGTTGTTGCACATTTTATCAAAGTGACACGGAAGCTTAAGGCCCACCTTGTTCCCATATACCAAGGCTTTAAAGATTCCTAAAGCCTCCTTCAGCTGCCAGACTACAAGGCTGACCATGCCGTCCTCCCCTGTAGCTGCACCCCAGTGCCTCATGAATGGGTACAACAAAGGACTGCAGTCTGACCTCGTGCTCCAGTGTCCCTGTGTACCTCTCAAGAGTCATGTCCCAGCAAGACCATGGCTGGGGCCTTGTGACTCTTGGGACAGAAGGACTGTCACCTCCCTTCCTATGAACCTCTACTTCAGTGATACAATCTGACAGGATGTCCCTCTGAAGCCAGCACCACGCTGACTAAAGCAGGCCCCAGCACCAGCTCAGACACACAGCCCAGGAAGTGCCTCTTCTGTCCTCAGGACAGGTGTGGCTTTTGGTCTCAAGTGTCTTCTGCTTGGCCCAAATGGAAATTCATCTCACAGGATACATCGTTTTGAAATTTTAAGACACTTTAAGATTCCATGATGTGGGTTTCCTTGATCAATAAATTCTGTTTCGGTACCATGACACACCACCTGACATGAGCCGCCAGGCCAGAGCAGTCCACAATGCCCCGGTGAGACACCAGGATGTCACCGGACCCTCCACACCTGTCTCCCACAAACAAGATTTCCAACACAACTGAGGGACTCGTGGAACAAGTAAACATTTCTCCAAACTGCACACTAGGCCCCTGAGTTTCTTCTTTCATCCCGTTCCCTCAAGTCCTGTGCACAACTAAAGGAAAGAAAAACTGAACAGGAAACAGCATAGTAGAGAGAGCAGAAGAGCCTTTCAGTCTGAAGCCTGTGGGGAGCAGAAAGGCTGTGCTTGGAGGAACAATAAATGAGAGAACAAGAAAGGAACAGGGGAGAGACGTTAACAGGGGGACATATTCAGAGACCCATAGTATGCATCTCATGCCACGCTGCTCAGTAGTGTCACTGTGCTGAGGAAGAAGACATGGGCTCAGAGACATCCAGCCAGCAGCCTCTGCCAAGGCTCAGATTCAGAGCCAGTATCCCCACAAGCCTCCTTCTCCACGGACTGGCTCCTGACGCACCATCTCAGATGCCAACACCTCCCTGTACCGGGAACATCTGGAACCATTGCTGCCCAGTAACTACTCTGCCCAGTCAGCAGCTGACACCTCTGCAAACTCCAGACAATGTCCCCTAATGTCTCATGAAAAGTGAAATAAATGAAATCGACCGCCAAGGAAGGCGAGGTGGTTGACGTACACGGAGAGGAAACGGAACCAAACCCTGGCACCTGAGACTGGAGCACGACGTAGGGATCCCACGAGAAAACGGGCTACCGCACAAGGAATGCCAGAGAAACCACTGCAGGAGAGCACGCCAGCCAGGGAGGGGCCGCGCACCTGGACACCCTCAGGCAGCACACACCTGGCCACGGCCACGACTGGCAGAGCAACCCAGAGGAGAGCACGTGAGAGCGAGGTGGAGTGGGGGTGCGAGAGCCGCACTCCCACCATAGCACAAATGCAGAAGGGCACGGCGGTGCCTGCAATCTGTCTGCAGTTTCTCCTGAAGTTAAAATGTGCCTGACCTGGCAATCCCACTCCTAAGTAGCTACTCAGGAAAATGACAAGGACAAGTCAGATGTCCTTCCACTGAGAAAGACACACATCCCACACAGCAAGAAGCACACATGCAGCGATAAAGGAGGACACGGCTGGGTTATGCAACCCCAGGATGGACCTCTCAGTGCTGTGTCAAGTGACAGCAGCCAGGCCCCAAGGATTCTATTCCATGACACAACCTATAAGCCACTGTAAGAAACGCAAAGCATGAGGAATAGACAGTGCCTCAGAGGGTGCCAAAGGGGGAGTGAGGTGGGCTTCAAAGGCACGCTGGGGCTAAGGAGCTGCTGGCTCTGAGGTGCGGGCTCACGCCAACAGAGGTGAACCCCCAGAAGTACAGATCAGGGACACCCACCATTTCTCTGTGTGTCTTAAAACAGAAACCAAATGGAAAAGACTCAGTGAAAGTCAAACTCTAAATGAGGAACCTAAGGCTCTGCCCAATGAGGAAGAGGACACGGAGCGGGCAGAAAGGGAAGCCCGGCAGCCCGTGCCATCAGGCGGAGGCACACAAACACCACACTAGTCAATAACTTGTTTCTCCAAAGTTATAGATTAGCAATTCTGCAAAGCCTGTATACGCCAGAGTTGGACAAATAAGAAACATCTAGTGTGTAACGACAGCCTAGCTTCTCAGGATCAAGGACTGAAACTGCAAATAAGGAAGAGGGAAAGTAAGGACGGTCAGTGACACTGGAGGAGAAACAGGAACCAGGATGTGTTCCAGCCTCCTCACGCGCATAAGGCAGAAGCAGATGCAGACACAAACAGGGCTGCAGGCACAAGAAGCACACTCATGTCCAACAAGAGCCCACCAAGATCCAGGGCCACAAGCACCTGGATCTTGGTTGAAAACATCCCTTGTCAGCAAAAGGAATCAGGGATCTTTGTAAAGGTGGTTCAACCCAAGAAAGGGAGAGGGAAAATAATAATACAGTATAGGGCATCTCATGTTCCAGAAATTAAGAAAGTACTCAAAACTAAGGAGGGGAGCTCACAGGGCACACATCAACCTGCAGCCACAGGACTGGTTCCAGACGCAGCATGGCATCAGTGCTTAGCAAACAGATAAATAGGAGGACAACCTTCTTCCTCAAGGAATGCCAACTAAGAAATGAAGAAGAAATGAACAAATAGAAAACCACCACTGTAACATTCCAGTGTTAATTACTGAGGGTGAAATCCACCATGGATGCCTAAAACTGGTGGAGGAAATTTTGAGATGAAACAAGATATTTCTAGGAGTCGGGGCCACCCCTGTAATCCCAGCCACCCCACTGGGGAGGCTGAATGAGGATGATAATCACAAAGTTCAAGGTCAGGCTCGAAACAAAAAAGTGGAAAATGTAGCTCCATGGTAGAGAACACCTGGGTTCAAACTCCAGTACCCCAAAAAAGAAGAAACAGGATACAGTCTCAAAGAAGTTCTCCCAAGATACTTACTAAATACAAAGAAATAAAGCCCTAACCTTACAATTGACTCCCAGGAGACACTGCCTCCACCAAGAGACTCGGAGACTGCGACATGCTCTCTCATGTATGTGGCACACTGAGAAGGCCACAACATCCCTTTCATGATTTCTATCCAAAAACACACCTCAATCTAATCATGGGGAAACATCAGACTTACTCCCATTGAGGGACATTCTCTAACACTCCTTCCTCACCGGCGTTCAGGATTCTAAAGCCTTAGGTCAAACTCTCCCTCCAAGTGCCCTGGCCGAGGGCTCCTAGATCCCCAGGGCTGCCTTGCATCCTGAGAGGAGCCAGGGTGCAGGACTCAGACTTGCCTTCAAAACCAGCCTCTCCTTCCCAAGGTCTTTGCCCTGTGCTGTCAGCTCCCTGAGGGCCTAGAGGCACCTCATGTTCTCATGTCCCTGCCCCTACCCAAGGCCCTGTCCTCTCAGTCTGCCCTTCCCAAGTCCACAGGGGCCACTTGCGACCATTCCTTATACACTCTCTGGCCCCAAATCACTGCTCTCCCACTTATTCCCCACTGGCTACCACCCACCCCAACAAGCCCCTGGCTAGCGCACCCAACCACGCTTCAATGAGGAACGATTCCAACAGCACCACTCCCTTGCTCAGAACAACTCCTCCTAGACTGATAAGAAAGGCAGTGCTCCAGACAGACAGACCTCTGCACTAGCCTCAATCCCTCTCCAAGAAACCCTGAGCCTGAGGATCACAGCGCCAGGGCAGTGGGAGAGCACTGCCATGCAACACTGCCATCCCTGAGGCCCTGCGGGGCAGGGGTGGAGTTGTTCCTCAAGGCAGGGAGGAGGCACATGCAGGGCGGGCACTAGCAGGCTCCCAGGCCACGTCCCCAAATGCTCACACTCCCCACCTTAGAGCTTTACAACCCAGGAACCATGTCTTTGTGCTTTGGTTCCCAACAACACAACACCAAGCTTCTTTGAAACCCAACTGTCATCTGGCATCATCATTTCAAGAGATTTGTCAAGGAGCCTGTGCCAGGAGAGGCGGGCCTGAAGCAACAGAGGTGGAACAGAAGCGGCCTCCAAGCACAATGGAGACCAGGTCCAGTGGCAGGGAGGTGCCGCCTGCCAATGCCTCTGCATGCAAATGACCAAGGACAGAGCAGCCCTCTCCCACTCACAGGTACTGCAGTTCACCCGTGATGTGCCAGACACAGAAGCCAGCCTGAGGAGGCTGAGCCGGGAAGACAGAACAGCCTGTCATTGGCACTTCAGTCTCACTGGGACATGAGGTCACGAGCTGCCCACAAAAACTATGCAGCCACAGGACACAGGGTTCTGGGGGCTTCAAGAGCAAGCGTGACAATGGTGACAGTAGGACTCCTGCAGGAGCAATTATGCCCCAGCTCCATGGACACTCCAGAGACCACAGACTCCATTCTCAGAATGGACCTGGACTAACTGTCCCTGAGGGCCCTTTCAGCTGTGAGTCTCCTGATAAATTTGTCCCCACTGGCTGACTAGCTCCCTGTTTTCACCTCAGTTAAGAGGGCGAGGGCCACATGTGGCATCCGCCCTCCCACCTCGAGCCTTGCTCTTGACCCACAGCTTAGTCGGCACAAAGCACGCCATGCTCAGGACCCCAGCAGCCCCAGCAGAAAGCAGCAGGGACAAGGGGAAGCTGTGGACATACCACACTCCGTTTAGCCCTCGAAGCCAAGGAGCACTCACTCTCCTGCCTGGACCCTCCCTGACAGGGGCTGGCAAAGCTTCACAGCTCCACGCGGGCAGCTCATTAGCAGAAGCATTGATCTTCTTGCTTTTCAGGATAAGCATCTCCGAGCTCAATGTGGAAGGAGGAGGCACAGGATTACGCTGGGTATTAGGACAGTCCTAGAACTGTCGTCGGCAGGAGGCCATCCCAGACCCAAGGACGTCAGCCACCAGCACTAGACCCCCCGTTGCAAAAGGACAGCACAGGGAGGCCACTTAGGGAAAAGGACATCAAAAGTGGCATTTTCCAAAAGCACAAGGGTTGTCTCTGGCCACCTCCCTCACTGGACCCTGTGGCTTGTCCTCTGCTCACTCCCACACCCAGCACAGGCTGGGTAAGCACGACCCTAGCAGCAGGCAGCCAGACTGGCACAGATGGACACCCAAGGGAGCAGCAGGTGAGTCACAGATCACAGGAGAAGATGGGGAAAGTCAAGATATCCCCAGGCATTAAAAGACTGTCCTGGGTGAGACCAGAGAAATAGGGACAGTCTCATATATATAAATGCAGGATAAGGATTGACTTCTATGGGTTTAATTTTAAGCTAAATAAGCAAGAAATAGAGAAGAAATATATGCACATTTAGCTTCAACTTAGCTTCCTTCTGTTTTCATTGGCATGATGACAGGTCAGGAGAGGGACATTCGTGTTTCTCCAAGTTCCCAGCCTGCACCCCTAGGTTAAAGTTCCACCTCAAACACAGCAGCCTCCTGAGCCCAGCTCACCCATAAGAAAACAAGACCAGGAGAAGCCAGAGCAGTGCCACATCTGCATAAACAGCAGGGCCAGCAGCGTACCTTGCTCACAGGTGGAGGGTACACGGGCACTGTCCTGAGTCAAAGAGCTATCCACTGGGACTTGCTACTCACGTGCCTCACTGCGTTTTACACAAGATGGCTTAAAAAGGTTTTCTAGCTCTTTGACAACTGTCACTTAAAATGTCTAATCACTGAGTCCTAGAACCACAAGCCAGGGAATTGGTCCTGGCCTGCCTTGTTAGATGGAGGGAGATAGAGCATGGCCCTGGACTCACCCAAGGATGAGGCAAACCACTTGGTACCTGAGGAAAGAGGCATGGATGCAGACTGCCAAGGAGCAGCGCCATCAATGGGAACAAGCAGAGGTGGAGTGGGGGACATGCTGATCCCACCTGCACAAGGGAAGATGCAGATGCTCACTCAAAGCAGAAATCAGACATCCAGATCCAGAGCTGCATATCCACCCACCACTGGGTGGGCAGCTCCTGTCTCAAGCCATGCTACGCAGGCATCATACACTCTGGTGAGAATGGTGGGCCACATGGCTGAGCACCTAAAAAGATGGATGTGGGGCTGGGGCTGCAGCTCAGTGGCAGAGCGCTTGCCAAGCACGTATAAGGCACTGGGTTCGATCCTCAGCATCGCATAAAAATAAACAAATAAAATAAAGGCATCTGTCCATCTACAACTACAAAAAAAAAAAATGGTGGGGGGAGATGAATGGGTATGGTGTCAGCCCCCTATGCTGACACCATAGGGTAGCAAGAGAGCTTAGCCAGCCCAGCAGGTGAAACAAAACCCAACACACATGAACTCCAGAAAGCCTCGTGGCCACTGCAGGAAGCTGGTGGCAAAGGAAACCAGGCAAGGGCAGAAGGGCGGGGGCACTGCGCAGTCCTAGATTCTGCCTGTGGCTGAGGCTGTCCCAGCATGCTTTGTAGCTGTGTAAGGTGGACACAGTTGTACCTTTTTCTCTTGACAACCAGAGGAGTGACAATCATACCCTGGACTTTCAGGACTAAGGAACAGGACAGCACCCAGGAGGAGTCTGGCTCCTCCAAGGACGCATGGACAGAAACTTCAATCCCAGGGAGGGGCAGAAACCTCAGCGAGTGACAACTCCACGCAAAGACTGATGGGGACTCGGTACAAGGAAGCTGGTCTTGAGGCAATTAAGCCTACTTCAGAGTGGGTTTGGCAGACGGTACCAAATCGATACCCCCCTCCTGCATGCACCCCTGCAGGTGAGGAATCAATCAGCTGAGGCCTCCCAACCTGTTCCTGCTGAGCCAAGAATCAAAACTGTTTACCATTCAGGCCTAGAGATGAATAAATAAAGCCACCAATTAGTCAGTACCCTTTGTCTCTCTGGCAAGAGCTTTTAGTTACTTCCAAAAAGTCACTGCCCCCATGAGGCCTTCCATTAAGGCACTAAGGCATGTTCAGGCTCAGGGGGGAAAAGAGGCAGGGTGGGCAGAGACCCCAGATGCAGTCTATAGAGGGGTGGGCAGTCCAAGCACATATTCCCAGGAGCCAATAGGAAGCCCCACTAGTTCAGACCACATCACCCCAAATCCTGGGCAAGTCCAACAGCCTGGCAATTCTGGGACCTGGCTTTCTGCCCCTAAGAGCTGAGTATTTAAACCTAACCCGGTGCCAGTTCCTATCCTCAGCTTCTCATTCAGCTCCCACTGCTGTGGCCTCCTTCAGCCCACCCTGTCAAATCATGACGCCATCACTCAGACAAAATGGCAGCATGTCCATCCCACCAGGGTAGTCCCTAGAGGGTCTGCACCGTCCATCTCACACAAAGATATCAGAAAACAGACAGAAACCCCACCATGACCTGAGGGCTTCTGCGCCAGGGTATAGGTAGATGAGCCTGGGACCACACAGGGGCTACAGTGATGGTAACCAATGCCATCTGCTCTGAAGCCATGTGGGAGTGAGATTCACTCCCTCGATGCAGCTGGAAACAGAATGTATACACTGTTATTCTGGGCAGGTCACAAAACCCCTCGGGCCAGTTCTGAAAGAAAAACCCCAAGCCACCACCAATGCTCTTCTTGCTCTTCCAAGTCTAGGAACCAGGGCTCCAAAGGCCTTGTGACTTCAGCAAAACAGTCAAACAAAAATGGGGAAGACATCAGAGGTGGGCATGTGAATGTGGGTTCAGTTTGAGAACCCCAGGGAAGATCAGGCACCCCAGGGCTGACAGCACCAACCACCATAGTGGAGGGGTCGAAGAGTGACAGGAATTCAAAGACTCAAGCAGCACCAGTGGGAGGGTTTGTGGCCTTAAGGGGCACATAGAAGTGCCCTAGGACCAACCAGAAACAAGTGGCACTGAAGGTTTGAAAAGCAGAAGGCCCTCTGCAGGGCAGGAGGCTCCAGGGCCTCCCCCCTCCCCCAGCGCAATGCAGCCCAACCACATCACCATGCAACAGGCCGCCCAGGGCCCACCTGGCAGGAGCAACATCAGTCGGGGGAGCAACATCAGTCAGGGAAGCACCACACCTACCCCTCACTCAAGACACCCGCATTCATTCCATCTGGCATGGGCACCATAGCAGACACAAGAGCAAGGGAGGGTATCTCTGAACCCCACAGGTGGCATTGCACCAGAGGCATCCCCAGTGAGGAAGGCACACAAGGACCCCCTGGAACTTGAGAAAAGAGAGGCAGGGGTGAGTACAGGCCCAGACAGGTGAACCAGCACCCTGGGAGGAATAGGAACACCCACTTGCATGTCAGGTCAAGGGTGAGCAGGCCAAGGGCTATGGGGGTCCCTGAGGAAGGCAGGTATAACCGTCAAGCCAGTCCCAGGTGCTTCCTGTAAGCCAGGCACACAGCCAAGCAAGCATACCACATGCACAGCCTATCTAGTCCTCACAGGCACCTGAGAACTCCTGACACAGAAGAGCCTGCCACAGGAAAGGCACCTGGCTGGAAAGTCAGGACAAAGCAATGCCTAGAACCCGCCCAGTGGCCTAGACCACAAACCAGGGGCAGGGTGCCCACATGGGAAACCAAGACTGAACAGGAGCGGGCTGAAGAGAGGAAAGATGCAGGGCTATAAGGAACCTCAAGGGGGCCCAACTCAGAAAAGGTTACCTCCATAGTCAGCCAGGTGTCCCTTAGTGCTCTCAGCAAATGCTCAACTTGAAGAGGGCAGTCACCTACACAGTGCGGCACAGGGATTCCTACAGATCAGTGGAAGGGAGGAGGCATAACCTACCCTGGGCTGGACCCTCTGGTGAGCACCAAACCCAAGACATCCTGTGACAGCCCTTCACTCTGTCCACTGGCACCATGTGACACTTGGCAACATTTCAGAAAGCCAGGCAATTATGCCCTCCCAAGCTTGTGAAATGAGGTGCCACCTGTATTTTTAGGACAAGATTTTTGACATGGAGTTTCAAATATCCTCTGAATATTTATGTGTTTTCATCCTCCTGGATAAGCCAAGGGACTAGTTTGGCTCACTGGATTCCTCTACCCTAAGAAGCATCTACCCTGTCATGAAGGCTCGAGATTGATGAATATTCCCAAGCTTGGACGATAACTAGCTGCTGGCCATCTTGTTCCATGGAAGAGGAAGCACACTCAGGAGGAGTCCAGAGGCCAACCAGCACAAGTTCTCTAGAACACTCTCAAGACTGGACTGAGGCCACTTTCATCTCTAATAATGGCCTCCTGGGGTCTTTTGAAAAACACAAGACAATATTGAAAAAGACTCCTGACATTTGTCCAGCTTTACAATCTCAAGAAAATAGACTACCTGTAAAGCCAGCTCAAAGCATCTACTTAAATGTGAGCCAGCTCCCAGCTTCTAAGAGAGCAGCCAATTAGTGTGGGGCCTGTCGTCCCTTTGCCGCCTGACATTTACAACACTGTGGATGAGAAAAGCAGGCGGCGGTCAGCAAGTCCCAGGACAAGGGTAGATCCTCCTGAGCTGTTGTCCACAAGTGGGGCTGCCGACGGGCAGAGGAAGCAGTGGACACAAAAGCACAGGCTCAGCCATGGCCTTCACTGCTTCATGGCAGGGCTAGTACCTCAGGGTCCTCACCCAGGAAGTATGGATGGTACCTGCATGGCTAGATTCCTGTAGAGACCTAGCAGAATGGTGACGGAAGTATGCTGGAAACCAAGAATGGATACCCACAAGGGCTTACAGAGCACACCACCAACTGGAAACTTCTACCACCCAGAGGCTCCAGGGTCACTGGTCAAAGAAAAAAGACTTAACCTAAAAGATCAAGAAATATACAGCTTCAAATTCCATTTTCAAATAAACACACCAGTGCTCTCAGACACCTGCCAAGGGACCAGATGTGGATTCCTTCTCACTGGGTACAATTCCTGGGAATAGCCCCACCCCTCTGAGCACAAGTCCTAGGACCCAAAGGTCCAGCTGCACCACAGCGGGGCCTGCTCCCCTCTCCAGCCAGGGGAGGAACAGGGCAAATGGAGCATCCTGGCCCAGCAGACCAGGCCACCAGACATAGCATGCACACACTACACCAAGTGTCCCCAGAACAGATGCAGAACTGTGCCTGACACCTCCTGGGTGGGACCCTGGGCCAGGATGGGGGAACCTCCAGGACTCTTCTAAAAACCTGAGGCATAAGATGCAAGGCATAAGAATCTCAGGGAGGTTTCTCAGGACTGGATGCCCTCACCACTCACAGGGCTAAATGTGCAGTTTAACCAGCTCCTGTGCAAGAAAGTGACCCAGCAATTGCTCGGGTTCTTTCAGGCCATCATCAGCAGTTTCAAGGCGGGTGCTCAACAACCCACTGATTCCGCTTGAGTTGGGCTTCCTCAGAAACAGACCTCAAGACCATGGCCCACTCCACACTGTGGGGCACGGCGGCTCTGTACCTAATAGAGTGCTTCAAACAATGGTGAGTTAGCAGTCAATGTGAGTGTTAACGCTTTAGAGCCAGTTATCAGACACTTCACGCCAAGGGCCTGGCCCTGGAAAGAAAACACACACTGGACAATCATACCCAAGTGCTCCTGAAGAAGATCCCATCACCTCTCTAGGAACTGCCCAATAGACAGCAGGCCATGGGCCTGTCATATTTGTCACAGCAGAGGTTCACTCGGTACTGATGAGTGGGGCCCTGGCTCTTTGTGCCTGATGGAGCAACAGGGCAGGGCTGTCCCCACCCTCACCAGGCATGCCTACTGCAACAGGAGGCAGACAGTTCTGCAGCCATCAGGAGCAAGAGGAGGTATCCAGTGCAGCTGCAGGATAACGCCTGTGGTTAAGGCACCTGGGGCATGCAGTGGGGGATGGGGGGTGGCAGACAGCAGAAGAGGAGGCAGTTCTGAGATGTTTGTCAAGAATCTAGCACTCCAACCTGAAAGCGACGGAGAGTCAGCCTTTAAAAAAGCCACTCTGTCTATGGTGTGGAGGTAAGCAGGAGGAGAGAGCCAGGTGACCTAGCAAAGGTCAGGGGCAAAGACTGGAAAGACAGGCCAAGCCCCACTCAGTGCTAGTAAGTGCTGAGGAAGGGCAGAGAAATGACACTCAGGGGTCTAGCTTAAGAAGGGAGAAGGCAAAGAGTTCGTGGTCACGGTCACAGTCTAGAAGGAGTAATTGCAGCCTTGAGCTGCAAGGTCTGAGGTGCACAGGAGACACCCAGATCAACACCTTCACACCCAGTGAAGCCCATGCCACACTGAGAGAGTGCTGGAGGGCTCGCTGGTCACTGTGAGTTTCAGTTCCAATTTCTAGAGCTAGGGTCAGGTAAAAGACCCCTGGGAATGACAAAATCTGGGGGACACTGGGTCCCCAAGAATCCACTACCCATGTGTGCATATTGCAGGACAGAGAGAAAATAGTGACAGAGGTAAAAATGGACAGTCTGAGAGCCAGTCTGAACAGGCTCTAACCTCAGGCTAGAGTCTCCAACTTGTGAGAGACAGACTGGGCCTCCCTCTTGGAACACATGAAGATGAGGTGCTGACCCGCAGCAGCACTCAATGAACAAAGGGTTTGGGTCACACCCATCATCACAACACATCTGTGATAAACTCCAGTTTGTGATAAGCTGGAGTCTGGCTTGGCTGGCCCATAGTGAGTGCCCACACCAGCCATGGCAGCCACTACACTCATGACTTCCCAATCCATGTGGCCTTCCTGAGGCTGATCACACCATTCCACATAGTCTTCATACTTCTCTGGTCCCAGAGAATTATTTCATGTTTCTGTCACTAAACTGCTTTTGTCATTAGTTGCTCAAGCACCTCTCATCACACCAACGGCTCTGTTTAAACCTGGCAGTCGCCCACATGGCTCCCTGTACTGGGCGGCTAAGAGGCCATGCCATGACAGAACACCAGGCAGCTCAGCACTCGTAAAACAAGCTGCGCATCAGCTGAAAAATCACAACAGCACAAGACCTGAAGGCTGTTTCTAAGAAAATGACCCTTCAGCCCTGGACAGCCTGATTCCACGAGGCAAACACCTGTGAAGGGAGCTGCCTAATCAGGAGGGCCTTGGCAGACAGAGCACCAGGCATGCCTCTCTCAGACCAGCAAGAGCCAACAAAACATGATCACCCTCTGTCAGAGAGGGCTGAAGGTCTGGCTTAGCACCTCATCTACTGCAGGGTCCCTGGCATGGGCACCAGGTCAGATGCAGCTAGCCACCTTGTATGGACACTGAAATCAACTCTCTTTGCATGGGCCAGTCTACCAGCTTCTGCAGCCCCCTGTTCTCCCAACTCAGCAAGCAGGACCAGCAGCAGTTGGAGTTGCCCAGATCCAGATCCACCTGAACTCCCTGCAGACCCTCTGGTCACACCTGACTTCCCCAGGGCCCAGGAGTATGGACACTGCATTGCTCTACTCCAGCCTCACTCTTTCCTCCCATTGGTCAGGGAGGACTAAGTCCAGAAAAAAGGCCACTAGGAAAGGGAAACCAGGAGGTGCTGGTCTCCCTCTGAGAGAGCAAGTTGCCCAGCACCAACAACCTGACCAGATCAGGACAGCATGCCAACCCCACTCTGCCAAGCTTCAAGAGAAGGCCACAGTGGAGATCGAGACGAGGGACCCCTATAGAAGGGTCTTGGACTGGCCTTCTCTCCAGACCCAGAGCCTGGCCTCAGCTCATCAGTCTTAAAGAACCAGGACTGGAGCAGCATCAAGGCAACAATACTAGCAGGACCCTCAGAGGCACTGCAAGCTGCCAGAGACACCTGAGCTGCTGGAGATGCCAGGCTGGGGTTGGCCAGGAGGTGGGGAGGGCAGGGAAGAGGTGGTCACCTGCCACAGGGGAAGAGCCAGGTACCCGGCTCTATGGAAAGCTGGTGTGCTATAACAGGAGGGGAAGGAAAAGGTTCCTCTCCATGAGACCATGTCACGCAGACAGGTCAAGTGCTGTTTCCAAAGGCTCCAAAAGGCTCCCCGGCGACACCCACGGCTGCCTGGCAACATCGCTGCCTTTGTGCGTTTGAATCCCTCACCTGCCAGTGACAACGATATTGAAGGACCTCACAAAACCCTCCGAATACCAGCCCAGGCAACTGCTCTCATGAAGGGAGGACACGTGGCAATCTGTCCCTCCAGAGGCCACTGTGAGGAAGGTGGCAGGCAACCCTCGACCTCCTACTGAGAGGAAGACAAGCAAAAGAGATGCATTGCTGGACTCGCGGGCTCCGGCTCTGCCTGGGATCAGGAAAAAAAATGCAGATCCGAGAAGCGGGATCTGCAGCCTGGGCTCGGCTGACAGCCTCCCCCAGGGTCCTGTCTAGAGACAACGACGGTGCTCAACACATCCTCCACTGTCAGAGGTTAGACAGGCAGGAGGCAGGTCAACGGGCATAGAGGGACTCACAGCGCCCATGGGACATGCTGCCAGGGCAGCCCTGACAAGTCTGGAAAGCCATTCTTTTGGGGCTCAGCAGCAAGTGAACAAAATGTCTCACTAGGGGAAGGCAAGTCCCAGGATGGCTGACAGGTAAGCAGGCACCAAGAGCACAGGAGATGCTGCCTGGCAGTGACCTGCCCACCCCAGAAGCGCCTTCTCACTGTCTGAGGATAGGGCTCCAGGGGAGCTGAGGAACAGAAGCTCCTACTAAGACTCCAAGGGACCTGCTCATCACCCCGCTGAGTGGTCTCCAAGACTACCTCAGACTCTGTCTGTGAGACCCAGCACTGTGCCCCTACTCACAAAGCAGACACCCTCCCTCCTCCATGGTTTCCTGTTGTTGGTGGCTCTGCTCCCTTAGGGTAGAAGGCACATGGGTATATGTGTCTTGATTGAGCTTCCCAAGGCCAACCATGACCATTGACTGCTACAGGCCAAGCAGCGGGCAGACTTCAGCTTGGTGGGTGATATGACTGGTAAGGGCTCAGCCCACCTCTGGCATCCTGTTTCTTACACTCACTCCAGTTCCCAGAAGATGCAAACTCCTGCCTCTGCCAGCAAAGCTCAGGACTCCTCTGGAAAAGGGCCTGACAGACAGCAATGAAACCTGAACTGCCAGAACAGAGAGGAGGAAAACTAAGTGCAGGTGGAAGCAGCCCTGTATGGGCAACACCGCCCACTGTGGCATCCTTGGTGCCAGAGTGCTGGAATGCCAAATGTAGCACAGAACCCTGGAAGGTCACATTTAGTCTCGGAAAACAAACTTTTGAAGTTATTGTTAAATTAACACTAAGGTACCTTATACAGTAAATCATAAAAAGTCACAGATGCTTAAGATAGATCACAGAATGAAAACAAAAGGCCCCACTTGGGCAGCCAGGCAGGCAACTGGCTGGGTTGAGCAACAGAGTCCACTGACAGGCCATCAGCTCTGGCCTGGGCTGTGCAACTGTGCCAGTACTTCATGGGGCCAGAGAGGGACTTGCCCAGTTCCACAGGGCATCAGGCCAGCTCTCCAAACCTAGAACCCTTCCATTCTCTAACAGCCTCCCCCAAGAATTCTTCAGAGGTCAGTGAGTGAGTAGACTGGGGAGTCTGGAACTAAGAAGCGACTCCAGAGGCAGTTCTGTCTTGTGATCCGGATGTCTTCAAAAAGAGACCTGTGTCCCACAAACTGATGACTCCCTCTCTGAAACGCCACAGTTTCCAAACACACCCATGTGTCTGATGGCTCCTCCTGAACCTGGAGCTACTGACAGGAGAGGAGGACAGCAGCTCCCTTTGGGTCCTCACAACCAGCCAAGCACTTGTGGACATGCATCATAGTAGACACTCAGGCAAGGGGTATTTCTAGAATTCTCCTCAGATAACCTAGACCAAAGACTTAGAAACAGACAAGAGTTCCCAGGTCTGGCAACTCACAAGCCCCTCACAGCTCTAGCCCTTTATGAGAGGCTATATTAAAATGGTTTAAACACAATAAAATCTGTTAAATTTATAGCAAGAAAATATGGAAAGGCAGTAAAATTAGCAGAGCATAGAAATGAGAGGATACTAAACATCCCTGGCGCTCCAAGAGAAGCGGACAAAAAGGGTACTAAATGGAAGGAATGAGGAATTTAAATAAATTTAAAATTCATAGTGCCACTTCCTCCTCCCTACTGAGCTGACCCCTGGAGACAGTTGTCCAGGCACAGCCACATTCTTGCTGAGGTTCCAAGTGTTCCCACAAATGTGCCACCCAGAGACTGGTCTGAACCTCCCTGCCTGCACAGCTAGGCTGCAGGCTGGGGAACTGTAGGGCCTCTTGGATACCCTCCTGTGCCGCCCATCTCCTTAAAGGCCCCAGGTGGTGCCCTTCACCCTAGCACTAGTGGCATCATGGGGCCAGGAATGCGGCAAAGACAGCTCCTCACCTCAGTACCTCGGGCCACAAAACAAATCTGCTTCCCCTGAGAAGGCACTGGCATTCACAGAAGCCAGCACTGCCACCCACATGGCCCAGGGACCCGCAGGTCGAAGGTCCTGGTCAGGATGGTCACTGTGTCTAGAGCAATTCTGGGGAAGAGTCTGCCCGTGCCGATGAGTGTCAGCATCAGAACCAACCACGCGACCCCTGGCGCTCAGCACAGCCTTCTCACTCCTCATGATGCCAGGGGAGTCTCACAGATAGGAGAAAGGACATATGGGCATCTGTTTCAAGAATCTGACCCCTGGGTAGCTCTTTCTCTAGCTCTGTCTTACCTGGAAACTGGTTAATTTTGTTTTACATTAGTAAACATTATTATTTAGAGAAATTTTAGGGTTACGAAACAACTGAATAGGAATTGGGGTCCCCTTCACCTCTAGCTGCTTTCCTCCAGTATCAACACCTTGCCTTAGTGGCCTATATTTATTACAGATAGGGAGCCAAAACAGATATACTGTTACTAACGTCCCAGCAACAGCTTACACTGGGGTTCACCTTGTGTTATATACTCTATGGGCTTGGGCAAGTGTATAAAACATGCATCCACCATTAGAGTACACAGAGTAGTTTTGCTGCCCTAAAAATCCTCTGTGCTCCCCTCATTCACCCTTCCTTCCCTTCAACCTGACAACCACTGATCTTTTCCTGTCTCCACAGTTCTGCTTTTCCCAGACTGCCGCACAGTGGGGACCACACAGTAGATGGCCTTTTCAGATTCTCTTCTTTACTTAGCAATATGCATTTAAAACTCCTCCATGTCTTTTCATGGCTTGATGGCTCATTTCCTTTTAGCACTGAACAATATTCCATTATCTGGGTGTGCCACAGTTTATTTATCCATTCACCTACTGAAGGACATCTTGATTGCCTCCAGGTTTTGGCAGTTATGAATAAAGCTACTATAAGCACTCGGGTGCCAGCTTGTATATGGACATAAGTTTTCAACTGATTTGAATAAATTCCATAGGGTGCAACTGCTGAATCATATAAATGATGTTTAGTTTTGTTTAAAAAAAAATGGCCACTGTCTTCCAAAGCTCTATTCCCACCAATAAAATGTTCCTGTTTATTTACATCCTTCCCAGCATTTGGTTTGGTCAGTGTTCTGGATTTTAGCCATTTTAATCACCATACAGTGGTATCTCATTTTAATCTGCAATGTCCTGATGACATGTGATGCTCAGAGTCTTTTCATGTGCTTATTTACCATCTGTGTATTTTCTTTGGTGAGGTGTCTATTCAGATCTTTCACCCATTGTTTAGCTAGATTTCTGGTTAAGAGTTCTTCATGTAGTTTAGCTAATGTTCCTTTATGAGACATATCTTTTGCAAATATTTTCTCCCAGCTTGTGACTTTTTATTCTCTTAACAGTGCCTTCTGCAGAGCAGAAATTTTTAGTTTTGATGAAGTCTAGCTTATCAATTATTTGTTTCATGGATGGTGCCTCTGGTGTTGTATATTAAAAATCATCCTCAGGGCTGAGGTTGTAGCTCAGTGGTAGAGCGCTTGCCTTGCACATGTGAGGCACTGGGTTCGATCCTCAGCACCACATAAAGATAAGTGAATAAAATAATGGTATTGTGACCACCTACAAATACATACACACACACACACACACATATAACATCATCACCAAATAGCCAGATTTCCTCCCGTTACCTTCTAGAAGTTTTAGAGTTTTGTGTTTCACATTTAAGTCTTTGATCCATTTTGAGCTAGCTTCTGTGAAAGGTGGAAGGTCTATGCCTAGGTTTTCTTCCTGTGGTGTCCAGTTGTTCCAACACCATATGTTAAAAGGACTGCTCTTTCTCTGAGTTGCCTTTGCTCTGCTGCCAAAGTTGACTGTACTAGCGAGGGTCTATTTCTGGGCTCTCTAACCTGTTCTGGTTTGTTCTTTCACCAGTACAAACACTGGCTCCATGCCCAGTCTTGCAGTCGGATAGTGTCAGTCCTCCAGCCTCATTCTTCTTCAGGGACATGTGGCCCATTCTGAGCCTCCTGCTTGCCACACAAGCTTTAGAGTCTCTCACAAAATAACTCACTGGGATTTGGAATCTATAGATCAACTTGTGAAGAACTGATGGCTTCACAGTATTTAATCTTCCCTTGCAAAACATAAAATTCTCTCCAACTACTTAGATCTTTGACTTATTTTCATCAGAGTTTTTAAGTTCTCCTCATATAGACCTTGTATGTATTTGTATCCAGTGTGTCTGGTGCTAACGCACATGGTATTGTTTCTCATATCAAACCCCAATAGCTCCTGCTGGCATCCAGGAAAGCAGCAGACCTGTGCGCGTCAGCCCCACGTGTGACAGCCTGGATCGCTATGCTGCAATCTGAAGCACTTGTTAGTTGCATGAAGTTTGGTGATTGTTGTTGATTCTCTGGGGTTCTCTGCATAGACAATCATGTCACCTGTGAACAATGACAGTTTTATGTCTTCCTTCCCAACCTCACACCTTTTACTTCCTTTTCCTGTCTTACTATATTAGCTGGGACTTCCAGTGAGCTACAGAACTGGAGTGGTGAGAGGGGACATCCTTGCCTTGTTCCTGAACTTGATGATGATGACTTTAATTTCTTATTTGATTCTAAGATGGAAATATTTGAAAAGCAGTAGGAAATTTGCTTCTCTACCACAACAACAAAAAAAATCTGCCATGTAAGCAGTGCCAGTCACCTCTAAGACGGTGTTGCATTCTGCAGCTCTAGAGAAGACTAACCTATGACTCACAGATGGCCCCACTGTGCCCCAGAGAGCACCTGAGGCTACCCAAGTCCTGGACTCCACAGAAATCGGAGGGGGTGACCCTCACATCCGGGAGCCTGGCCCACTGCTCCCCTGGAATAAGATCTTCTAAAGAAAAGCCACCCTGTTCCTATAGACTGAGCCACCCACCTCCAGCCACCCAGGCACTGCCTTATGGGCCTTTTCTCCTGGACAGCAGAAGTGCCTTCTCAGAAAAGCCAGGGGGGTCATCTTCCAGATGCCAAAAGACTGGTGACCTTGGATTCCAGATGGAGGGACACCACAAAATCCCTTCTAACTCAGGTCAGAAGTTTAAATAGGCACATCAGAGAAAAGTGTGATCTGCCTTAGGTGTGAGGGACAGTGGCCCTCCCTTTGGCAGTCGTCAGTCCACATGAGGACAAAGCTAAGCACTACCAAAGTGGGAGGGTCATTTGATGGCATGGGTACTGGGTCAGCCACCTGCACATCTGTAGGAGGCCAGAATTTCTTAACAGCCTTCAACAAGGCAGACCACCACGGCAAACCGGGTGTGGACAATCCCCTGCCTTCCCTTCAAGCAAACTCTGAGGAAAGGTACAAAAATATAAAACAAGGGCATTTTTTTTTCTCTGAACCTTGAAGCATTTTAAGAAAACACATTTCTCAAAACAGTGAATATTCTCAAGTAATAAATTGTTTTTAATGAAGTTATAAACTTAACAAATATTATTATAAGTGTTTTATTTTTATTTCTAAAAACGGTAAATGTTGTTGATGTGACCCCCACAAATAAAGCCTCTTTGTTTTCAATAACTGTTTAGCGTCAAGGCCCTGAGGCCAACACAGCAACACCGGTGAAGGGGAATGAGGGTGTCTATGGGCTCAGGGTCCATACTGCGTCTTCACCCACCAACTCACTCTGAAGAGGACCCCTATGCACTCCTTACAAAGAGGAAGGTCACAGAGTCCTGGCTCTGGACCCCAAACATCCTCATGGCATTGCCTCATGTAATCCTCCAGCAAGTAAGTGGGACCTGCGAAGCTCTGAATTCTGGAAAGCGCAGTCAAGAAGAGGACCCACAAGTCTACCTCTCCAGTCCCCAACGAGTCCTCTTGCCTACCCTCCCAAGCAAAGGCCACCCTCTGGTGACAGTCATGCTCTCTACTCCAGCTGGAGCCTCGTTCCCTGCCCCTGCAGTGATGTGCACACAGACAGCTGGCACTCACTAGCGCATGGGCCAAAGTCACAGTCATGGCTACATCAATGCCACTTTTTCTACTGACTGCTCGACTGTGTTTCTTGGCCCCAGTATTTTAAACAGGCCATAAAAACTGTTCTCATAACCCAAAGAAGTGACCCATCACTAAGCAAGCTTGAAAAAGTACCACCTGTAAGAGGCAACGTGAAGAGGGCGAGTACAGGCTTAGGAAATAGACAGCCCTGCATTTGGACACCAGCAGGAAGCAGCCCCATGACATTGGGGAGACCACTGTGGAACGAGAGGCTTGCTATCTGGCCCATAGAACTAGTGCAAGGACCCCAGTATGGTCATGTATGAGCTGCTGATACCCTGGGGGACCTAATAAACATGTGCTCCTATTCTTTCTCCAGTTTCACAACAGGATCCAGAGACCCCCTTGAAGTACTTGGCACCAACAGGAGCCCTGTGCCAGTCCTGACACTGCCCTCACATCTAGTCCACCCACAGACAGACAAACAGGCAGGCCCTGAGCAGGGATACGGGAATGGGAGGCCACAAGACAAGCACTGAGCGGAGGGGCTGGGTCCAACTCTATCAGCCCATCATGTCCCACCTCTAACGCCTCCCAGGGTTGATGCCACAAGACTGGTTTTATGCTTTCCCAAATAAAGAAGGAAAGCTTACTTAACTGCATGACAACATCAGAGAATGGCCACTTACACTCATACACTGAGAATCAATACAAGTGTTTTCCTGGGCTTGTTCATGGAAAGAGCTAGCAGCGGTGAGCATCACAGCTGAGGAGGAAGCTCTCTGGCTCAGGATTTATGAAGCTCAGTTACCAGGGAACTTGACCAAGGCTCACAAGAGGCACTAACTACTGGTGGATAATGCCCTTGGCACCATAGTACTGTGCAAATGTAAGAAGACCCAGGGCATCCATACCCTCAAGTCACCCCAGAAACTGCTCTGGCCTGTGCTTCCAGGGTACCACTGCTCAAGGCAAGCCAGGCAAGCAGTGCATGAGGGCAGCCACCCGAGGCCATGATGACCACAGTTATGATGCCAGCTGTCCTTTAAGTTTCTTTGTGTCAGATACTGTTGCTGGTTCCTGATCACAGAGCAACAGGAGACCTATGTCACACAGCTGAGAGCCCAGGACCACACCCCGTGCTGTGCTCTAACCCCAGGCCACAGTACCCAGAAGCTTGAGGCTGAGATCAATGCACAGAGCAACCAAAGATGCAGTAGCTGTCATGGGACCGGGCAGAAACACACCACAGCTTAATTTTTTTTTTTAAAGTTTTACAGTCAGTCAGAAGGGGCTGAGTTTTGCACAAGTCCCAAAAAAGGGGACATCTCCTCCCCAGGGGAAAGCACTCTTCCCCTCAGGCACACTGGACAAGTCTGTCCTATTGCACAGTCTCTGTCCAGACCCCACGCTACCTGACATTTCTAGCGACCAGGCACATACTGACTGCAAAGCCCAGCCACAGATGTGTGTGCGGGCAGATCCTAAGCACATGGGACAAGAGAAGGAGGCTCCAGCAAGCAGAGGGTGAAAAAAAAAAAGATTTTACTGACAAAACTGAAGGAAAGAACATCACATGGAGGGGACATAGACACATAAAGTCTGTAGCATGAGATCGGGAAGGTCTTGTCCATAGCTAGTCTTCTGGCACGGCAGCTGTGCAGCTGGCCCTACCTCCACTCCAAAAAACCCACCCTAGTCACTGATCCAGCTGAATGCCAACTACTGATGTGACCCATACCTCCTACAGAGCTGCTCTTAACCTTCAAAGAAACCAACAGAGGCTGGGATGAAACCTTTGTTGCACGCAGGGAAACTAAGGCCAAGAGAGACAAGTGGGATCCAGAGCCAGCCTGGGACCAGTGGCAAGGACTACACACCTGCTCCTCTGGTAACAACAGCTGCTATTCCCTGAGCACTACTTGGTGCCAGCAGCCTCCACGACCCTCCCTTCCTCAACAGGCTTGACCTGGTTTTCCAGATGAAGCAGCAGCAAAGTGTCCAGAAGCACTTCTCATCTCAGATTCCACATTCAGAAAGAAGCCCTAGAGCCCAGTCATGGCAGGCCCAGCCCCCGGACTCTCAAAGTCAACACTGCAGTACAGAAGGAACCAAGCAGCAGGGGAAGAACGATCTGGCTTAGCCTATCTGCCGGAGAGCATGGTCAGTGCTATGCAGATCGAGAGAGGACCAGGAGCCACATCCAAACAGGATCTCAAGAAGAAAGGTTCCAGGAACCTGGAGCACGCAGCACCTCTAAAGACAGCTGATTTCTCCCACATGATGGCCCTAGCCTGCGAACCACCACAGCAGCACCCCACCCCATAATGTGCCTGCCTCTGACCCACCCTGCTCCAGCCTCAGCTCCAGACATCCTGGGTCACAAGGGACAATCTTGCCTCCAGGCAGAGGTCTGCATCCAAGGCTGCCAAGCAGGGTGAGCTGCCTGTCCCAGGCCCAGCACGGAGGCACTCCTTCTATCTTTGACCAGCATGGCTGCCTCCTCTTGCTCTGGCCCACTGGGGTCCCGGCCCTGGGAGGTCAGATTCCCGAGAACCCTACGAGCCAGGTAAGGAAGCATGCCTGCACATCCAGGCAGGATGGAAAGGGGTGCTGTAGGACAAGCCAGTACCAGGTTCTCTGCTCAGAGGATGTGACAGCAGCTTGGAAGCCAGTGTTTATCCCCTAGTGTACCAGACACCTAGTGCCTGGAGGAAGCCAACTCCCTATCCCCACCCTAGCACTGTAGGCCACATGAGACAAAAACCAGCAGCACTTACTAGCTTCTGGTGGTGAGAAGGTAACACTGCTCCATGGGGGTCCTTCAAGAGCCCAGCACTGTGCCCTATATTCCAATGATCCCCAAAGACACAGCAAACCTATCTTATGGTTATAACTGCAGCTGAAAGAGCTGAAGACAATTTCAAAAACAGACTACACAGCTTGATTTTTCACTTTGCACGTAGTGCTTCTTGCTGCAGCTTCTTTAAATTTTTAACACAGACAAACTTACCTTTTTGTTTTCTATGGCCTCCAAGGTGTTGTGGGTTAATATTTGAGACAACAAAAAATAACTTCATGTTTAAAAAATAAATAAAATCAATCTAGAGATCAGGGAAAATCTGCATTCCAGGTCTGATTACATCCATGATGTAGGTGGAGTCTCTTCCCTGTGCTTTGGTCTGTCCTCTGGGTTCTCTGAGGACTCTTCTGGTTTGACATCCTCCATTGCTCAAACTCTAAAGCACCTACCTCTTGCCATGCTCCACCCACCAGCCAGGAGACCGCAACATGTTTCTGCAGGTTCAAGGCCTCTCAGCTTCTGTCCTGAGGTACCTAGTCACTCCCTGACTTGTGCTTGACCCACACAAGATCCAAGCTGGAGGCAATCCACAAATGTCAAGCTCCTCACCTGGCAAACACCAAAGGGCAAGGCTCGGTTGGCACCCAGAGATAATACTAGCAGCTGCTTGAGAAGCCCCAGCCTGTCCTGACCCATGGCCCTCAGAAGGATGCTGCAGGGAGAGGGGAGCAGGTTCCTCTCCCTTCTAAAAAAGAGGATCATGGCATGGAGGCTGCCTGATCTTTCAAAGCCCCAGCTGGTGGCAGCAGAGCAAGGGGGGTCTGTAGCCAGTGCAGGGACAACTGGTGACAGAAGCACCTCTAACAACAACCACCAGGAGGAGAAAGGAAGTGTTGGCATCACCACTTTCAAAATGATAAGCTTTATCTGCCTTGGACTTTTTTGTCCAAAAGAAGGGAAAGGGGTGGCATGGGCAACTCCTATCCCTAAGTCCAAGCAGGGGGCAAGGTCCACACCAGGAGAAGCCCTGAGGCTTGACAAGTCTTAGAGCCCAGCTGCAGGTGGGGAACATTGGGGGCACCACCAGCCTCTGCACTTGAGCAGGGCAGGACACAATGGCTCCCAGGATAATTTTCTATGGCAACTGCGACAGAACTAACCACTTTGAAAGTGACTGCGCTATGGGATGAATTTTTTCCAGTGCTTGAATAAAAGGGGGAGTTTCACATTTTATCCACTTCCACATCCCTTAACAATAAGAACTTATTTAAAAAGCCATGAATATGTAAATGCCATTTTAAATATGGAAATGCAAAACATGCAAAGCAACAGTCTGAGTGTGAAATATTAATGGCATTTTGCCTTGCCAAGGAGACAGAACAGGAGCTGGCTGAGGTGGCAGGCTCAGGAACCCTGGCCACCTCTGCTCCCAGGACGACAGAGAGTGGAACCCACCCAGTCACAGGAGGGCAGTGCCCCTGCCCTGAAAAGAAGCACGTGCATCCACCCATCATACACAGGGCCCAACCCCAGCCCACAGCTGACCTCCACCCCTACGGAGGCCAACCCAGGATAAGCCTCGACCTCACAGCTCATCCAAACAGACCCCATCCCCAGTGCCAAACCACCGGTAGGGCTTGTCCATGGGCCAGGCCACATGGACATGAATCCCGCCAAGGGTGTTGATGAGCCTACATTTTGCTCTGGAGCCTGGGATTAGCTTGACTCTCTCTTAGATGGGACCTGGGCTTGATCTCACGCTTAGAAACAGACAGCTACAGGCTGTAACAGGAAGACAACTCAGATAGAACCTATGACGAAGTCAAGGAGAGGCTTGCCACTATACAGGGTCACAGCCCCTCCTACCTAAAGAGTAGGCAACATAAGCCCCAGGTCCATGTTGCCCCCACCCTGCACTTGACTAGCACTGACCAAGAAAGCACTAGAGGACCAAGAAGGCACAGCACAGGATGGCAGTGAGAATAATCCCAGGGAGGCCCGTAAGACAGAGGTCCACTCACCTCGAGGACTTTCTGCTCCCTCCAATTGACAAAATGTAGAGGCTTGATACCAACCCCCTTGCTGGGAGGCCATGGAAAGAGGCTCTTGCTGGGAGAGAACAGAAGTAGCTTCGAATGCTGCAGGCACCATCTCACGTCCAATCTGAGCACTGCAAGCAGGTGCCAGCACTCTTCCAAACTGCTCCACATTGAGGCCTAAGGAAGGTCCACCTCCGCCACACAGCCAGCTACTGGGATAGTGCTACTGGGCTCTCTTTTCTTGCCAAAAGCCTTCAGCAAGAAGAGAGGGGCTAGAGAATCAAGAGGACAGGCAGACTACAGTGACAGGCCAGGAACCCAGGGTGTGCAGCACCTTGCAGTCTGGATGTTGGGAGGCAGCAGCCCTGCCACAGCCACCAGGTGGGACCACACAGGTGTGGCTGCTCCTCATGTTCCCTTGAGCAATGCAGCCATGGGACACTCAATATGCTAAGGAGACAATATAAATGTGTGTGATGCAAGACAGCAGGCATGGGGACAGTCGGTCACTGGGTCTGTCCTACAGCAGAGGAAACCAACCAGAAAAGATGACTCTCCCAAGGGTATACTGAGACTGACAAAAGCTGCATCACTGAGTTCCTGAAGGAGGCCAGGTGCCGTGCTCAATGGCCACACTCTAACCCCATCCTGGGAAAGACAGGGCCTGCAGGGCCCTCACCTGAGTCCCAAACCTGGCTAGTTCATCAGGCTGGGCACCACTAAGCCCGAGCTGCATTCTGCACTCGAGGCCGCCACTGGTCCCAGAGCAATCTGACCTGGGAAGCTAACACTGCCACACGGAGCAAGCAAATCAGTCACTGTCCAGGTAGCTCCTGGGAGACAGGCCTAGCATCAGTCAGCCCAGGTGCAAAATAGACTAGGCAAATACAGCCCTGGTCTTACCTACTGCAGCGCCAATGACAAGGGCCAGGAAAGGAGCAGGACAGAAAAGGATCACACAGGTCTCCACTACCTGCTGGAGCTCCCTCAGCTTCCTAGGAGGGGATCACAGAGTCTACTACCAGGAAGTGGGCAGCACCAGAGCCCAAGCCTCACTCCCAGGAGTGGCCCTCACATCTTTACACAACCTGGGCCTCCAAGCCTGACTGCACCCCAGGAACTGGCAGTTCTAGAAGACCCTAGCTAAAGCTAACAGCAGTAGGTGCTTCCCCATAAGACAGCCAACTCAGAACCATCAGATGTCACATGAGCTTTGGCACTGCACGAGGCGAGACCAGGGCCAAGTCGCCCAGTTGCTATCTTCACCTCTGATGCTACTTGCTATTTTGTTTCATGTCTTCCCCCCAAAATTCCAAGAGGCCAAGTGGACAGCAAAGCCCTTACGAAACAGGACACTGGGCCCTTCCTCTTGGGCACAGCCACAGACCAGAGCAGAAGCAGTTTCCCAGGTGCATCTGAGGGGAAATGAGACAACTCGTCACCAAAGCACAAAGTAAAGCAGGAAAGCACATTCTCAAGCAGGACACCACGCTAGTAGTTCTAACCATTCACCAGCCACCAGAGGAACAAACAGGCTGGAGCAAACAGGCAGTGGGTAGCTGAGAGCTGAGAGATGCTACAAAAAGGAAAGGAGCCACAGAGGCCAGTGCAGGCCAGCCACAGGAGACACAAGGTGCCAACCCACAAACAACCTCAGCTGCTGACCAGAACAGGCCATCCAGCAGCTGGGAGGAGGAAGAGTGGGCAAAGCAGGAGGAGGAGAGTGGATGACCCCACAGCCCACAGCCACTTTAACAAGGTCGGCCATACAGGAACCCAAAGGGTCACCCTCACTCTCATAGAGCTATGGGACCCCTGGGAGAAGAGTAGATGTTCATTTAGTCACCCAACAAATCTCTCTTGGGCATGGATTAGGCACAGGGGCCCAGTGAGCACAGTGCTGCACACCCCGAGTTCCCATTCTAACTGGGAAAATACACACACGGGTCTCCAACAAGCTAATGCCTGAGCAGAGACCCCCAAGAAAGTGAGCCAGGGCAGAAGCCCCAAGGCAGGGACAGGGTCAGCACACTCTAGACCAATATAACTATAGACAGAATCAGAAAGGCTGAAGGGACCAGCAGGTGAGGGCAGAGGTCACAGTGCCATGAAGAATCAGAGGATGTGTCATGGCTGTCGGCCTAGGGAGTGAGAGGGGGATGACCCATGAGCCCCCTTGCTGCTGCTGCTGCTGCTGCTGCTGCTATTGCAGGACCCTCTGCTGAGCACAGAGCAGCTCAGGAGGAGGCCACCAGAAGCTGACAAAGGGCTGCAGGGCAGGTAGTGTACCCCTCCACCAACAGAACCCAAATGACTTCCTGATGGCTTGGGTGGGGATGGGAGAAAGGCCAGAATAGTCAAGGAAGGGACAAAGTTGAAGGCCCATACGTCAGGAAGAACAGTCAGACCATTCACTTTTGTCATCTCAATGGCTCACTCTGCACTGAATATGGACCATGGGCCAGGACTACATTCTCACCAGAGTCACAGTGAGTAAGATGACTCAGGAATGGCCCTAGTCCAAGGGAGGCAAGTTAGACAAACATAAAAGGAAGGCAAACTTAATTACATAACATACAATCTAATGAAAAGCGTCGTCTAGATGAGATCTGCAAAGGACACAGAGGAAATAAAAAGCTAAGAGCTAAAGAGCGTAAGTATAATTAGGGGAGACAGGTTGGGAAGGCAGAGTCAAGGTGGGGCACGTGTCCAGAGAGTAAGGAGAGCAGTGTGGAAGAAATGGGGAATGAGAGGGGTCGGCAGTGCCAGGAGGTAGTGTGCCCACGCAAAACCTGTGCTCCCCACTAAGAGCCCTGGGAGCCAGAGAAGGGCTTAGTTGTGGGGATAACACACCTTGACTTTTAAAGGGTCCCTCAGGGGCTGGGGATGTGGCTCAAGCGGTAGCGCGCTCGCCTGGCATGCCTGCGGCCCGGGTTCGATCCTCAGCACCACATACCAACAAAGATGCTGTGTCCGCCGAGAACTAAAAGATAAATATTAAAAATTCTCTCTCTCTCCTCTCACTCTCTCAAAAAAATAAAAATAAAGGTTCCCTCAGACAGTTGCATGGAAAGTAAGTGGTAGAGAGGGCAAATGTAGAAAACAGAGTCACAGATTCTTGTCATTCCAAAGAAAAGTGGTGACAGAAGCCTAGCGTACATTCTTCAGGAGCATGTGCTTCATTCTCCAGGAGCATGTGTTTCCACGAGACGGAGAACCCATGAACCCCAGGAAGGATGGGATGCCAGTGGCCTGAGGGGACCTGGCTATCAGTGCCAACAGAGGGAACCATGGGCCCCAGACCTGGAAAGATTAAATGCTGGAGGCCTGTGGGGACTGGACCATCAGGGCAGACACCAGGGATAGGGTGCCAGGGGCCTGTGGTGACTGGGCCACTATAGATAAAGGTAGCAACATAGAAACCAAGGGTGTGGGATAGCATCTCTCTGGGGCAGGAGCATAAGTCAATGACTCTTCCTTCATTCAGAAGCAACTGAGCAGGGGCCAGCCTGTGCTAAGTATCAAAAATACAAAAGGGATCATATTCCCAGCACCTGCACTAAAGCAACAGGAGAGAGAGCCAGCCAGGCTTAATCTCCAGACTCCAGGAGGCGCCTGGCAACAGTCAGCACAGGGATGGCTATCAGCATGCCAAGTCACAGGTGGAGAGAAAGCCCCGTCTGCTGAGTCATTTCCTTGCCACATCCTGGAGAGGGGAGGTGTAGGCTTCTTGGGTGGTCCTCCCTGGGTTCACAGCAGGTCTCTGGCTCAATAGTTGGGACTCAAGACCAGCATCTCATGTAAGAGCTTGGCCTGGCACCATCAAGAACTGGTACAGAGCCCATGGGGAGCAAGTACCACTGTGTCTCTAAAACAGGTATGGTTGGGGGGCAGGGGAGTATCTTTGAGGACACATGAAAACAACCCGTCAGAGACAAGCTAGCCTAACACCTTCTGCAGAAGTCAATTTACATTAAGTGCTATCAAAAGCCAAATGGACACCATGAAGGCCTCTTGTCTATGTCCTTGACGATCCAAGGTGCTAGCCTGTGCCAAGACAGAAACTGGTTTGATGAGCATGAGACCTGGCAGGCAGCAGCTGTGGGAGGCACTCCAGGCCACGACATCACTGACTCTGTTCTCACCCACCATATCTCCCAAAGGAAATCCTACCCTCCCCACCTGATATGTACCCATCACCCAACCTGACACTGCTGCTGGCCACACACATTGATGTACCTTGTTGCCTGTGCCACCCACTGGGTACTCCCAGTTCTATACCCCAAACACTCGGTTCCTCAAACACTGAAGACAGCAAAAGACTACCATAGCAACGAGCCAACAGCTTGCCTGCTGCACCAAGCCCCAGGCTGTATCCTGTAGAGGGAACTTCACCCTCACAACCCCACCAGAGCCACCCTCACCATCGCCATTCTGAGAGGCAGGGAAAGGCTGATTAAATTGTCCAAGGACAAAGTGCTAAGATTCGAACACAGGCAGCCCATGTGTGGAGTCAGTGGGAACTGCTCACCATCACCGCAGGTACAACGTGACCCCCACTCAATGCTCAGAGCATGCAGCCCAGCACTCTGAATCTCATGTGCCTATCACTGGCTTTGCTGACTCTGAACAGCTTGAGAGCATCATAACTCATGGAGACATCGACTGACAAAGGTGACATGGTCTCGTTAAACTACAAGACAGTTTAAAAGGATGGCTTAACTACTTTGAACAAAGAATAGTTGAAGAGCCATATTAAGAATTATGGCTGCGGCTAGGGATGTGGCTCAAGCGGTAGCGTGCTCTTCTGGCATGGGTGCGGCCAGGTTCAATCCTCAGCACCACATACAAAGATGTTGTGTCTGCCGAAAACTAAAATGTAAATAAAATATTTTTAAAAAAAAAGATTTGGGGCTGGGGACATGGCTCAAGCAGTAGCACGCTCACCTGGCATGCGTGCGGCCCGGGTTCGATCCTCAGCACCACATACCAACAAAGATGTTGTGTCTGCCGAGAACTAAGAAATGAATAAAAAATTCTCTCTCTCTCTCTCTCTCTCTCTCTCTCTCTCTCTAAAAAAAAAAAAAAAAAAAAAAGAATTATGGCTATAAGCCGGGCACGCCTATAATCCTAGCTACTCAAGAGGCTGAGGCAGGAGGATCGCAAATTCAAGACTAGCCTTGGTGACTCAGTAAGAGCCTATCTCAAATAAAAATAAAAAGGACTGGAGATGTATCTCAGCAATAGAGCTCTGGGAATTCTATTTCCAGTAAGTACCACTGGGTGGGGCAGGGGGGAACAGTATTATGACTATGATGACCTTAACTTACTCTAGGCAACACAGAAACCAGTGCCTAGTCAGGTAGTCTGCGATGTGGAGGGGATGACAACCTTCCACTGATTTACTCTAGTCTCTCTGCTACATAAGAACACATCTCCTCCACATGCTGCCTGGGCCCAGGCCCCAGGGAGGGGCAGGGAGGTGGCCCCAGGGGAAGGTGGCCCCAAAGCAAGTATACCAGCTCAGCCCATCCCAGGATCAGGAGGCTCTATGGACACCTAGGAGGGACAGCAATACAGGTGCTTCCAGCCTAGTCACCCTGGTAACTACAATTAAAGGCTCTTCTACAGAGGCAGAAAGACATGACCTTCCAAACTGCAGCCATCCCAGTGAGTGCAAGTCTGGGGCAGAGCAGGCAATACTTGATGGCTGATGGGACAAAGGCTCTTGAGCCCCAAGTGCCTGACCCAGCTAGCTGGAGTGGCCAAAACAGATAGGCAGGTACCAGCTCCCTGTGTCCACCATCCTCGGTTGCTTCTCTCCACTTGGCCTTAGAGCCAGCTCTGCCTTAAATCAGAATTGAGGAAGGTGACCAAGGCTTCAGCCCAGCTGGACAACACTGAGTGCACAGGATTCATCACCCCAGGCCCCAGTGAGGTAGAGAAACAAGTCACAAGGGCCTGGATGGTACATGCCAGGTGCTGTTCAGGAACCTGGGCAGCCTATCTGAACAGTGTTCAGGAACCTGGGTCCCACCCTCAAGTAAAAAGGGTCTGGATGGTATATGGGTGCTGCTCAGGGACCTGAGACATGAGCTCTGGAGAAAACGGGCTTGTGTTCAAGTCTTGTCTCCACTACTTCCTAGCACATCAACCCAACATTCAAGTGTCACATCTGCAAGCCGGGGTTTATCAATGTGACTGCTCCAGAGCTGTCTTTAAGGTTCAAGTCAGATGCTGCACGGGAAGCACTTGGCACAGACTTCGTTCAGGCAAATGCCATCGATACTGATTGCTCTCATAATCACCCTCGTCATCATCATGATTACAGACAGGAAGCAGAACCATGGACTGTGGCAGGCCCTGAGAGGCCCTGTTCCCTCCACCACCCCTCTTCAAACCATAACCGTCATTTCTAGGAAAGGAGAGAACCCCCAAGTAGCAAGATCCCTAGAATTCCTGCACAAATTTCCCAATCTTAGTGGTTCAACATTCTCCAGAGCACAGCAACCTGTCACCCTTCAGGGTCTGAACAATGACTAGCATGGCCACAGTCAGCCTCCTGCTCGCCAGCAGAGCCAGGGGGTATGTAGTCAGGTCTGGGCCCCTGGGACCCCTGGACACTAGCAAGCCCCAGCAAGGGCAGAGGGTGCTCCAGGATAGCCCTTGGGGAGCTCTGTGCAAGGACAGTAAGCAGAGGATGCATCCAGACCTGACCACTCATTCTAAATGACTCACCTGTCCCCAGCCCCATAACTAGGAAGGATGTTATCAGACTCCAAGAACCAAAACCAAGACAAGGACAGCAAAAAGAGCAAGGCTCCTTCACTATAATCAGATTCCACCCAAAGAGGAAGAGGGTTCTGAGACAGGCCCTGGAGACCCATTCACATCCATGATTGTAGGGCCCCTGAGCAACGTGTCCAAAGATGGAGAAGAAAAGAAAAACAGAGTGGGCCTGGACTGGTGGTTCATGACAGGACTCACATGGAAATGAACACTCAGATCTCCTTAAAGCACTTCCTACTGCCAGAGCACAAAAGCCTTATGAGGTGTGTATGAACATGTTGCCCTTGCTCTGCAGAGTAAGAATCTACCTCAACCCCTGGCTGCACAGCCAGCCAAAGGACCTTTCTTTGCCACATGATCACTGACAGCCATGAGGCACCAGGTACACAGCCCTCAGAACAGCCCTACAGACAGACACTCCCTTTTGAGATAAGGAAGTGCACCGAAGTAAATCCACATCTACTCCAAGTAGCACCTTCCCACCTCCTGCCATGTAGAAGGACTCATAAAGCTTCCTGTCCCTTCAATGGCAGACATGATCAAAAGGAAGCACAAGCCCCACCATCAAGCTTTCCAGACCCCAGCTCTGTGGACTCAGAACACTAAGAGACAGAATTCCACGGTGGTGCACACCTGCAATCCCAGAAGTCAACAGGCTAAAGCAGGAGGACTGCAAGTTCAAGGCCAGCATGGGCAACTTAGGGAAACCCTCTCTCTAAATAAGAAATAAAAAAGGACTGGGGGTGTAACTCAGTGGCAGCAAACAGAAGCCCTAGGTTATATGCCCATCACCACAAAAAAAAATAGTAATAATGATTTCAGTCCAGTGTAGAGTTCAGAATCGTGCTGTACCAGTACAGCAGCCAGAAGCCACATGTGGCTCAATGCTAGAAATACTTTCTCATTCCTAGCTGGCTGGCAGCCAGCAGGTGGCTCTGGGGTACAACATCATTTGATCTTCCCTCAGCATCCATTAGTGCAGGATGTTCAATGTCCCTACACCTCATTCATACAGAGCTCAGGTCAGAGCCGTGCTTAGTGGCCGACCCTACTCAGAATTCTTCCTGCTGGGAGAGTCACAGCTCTGCCCGGAAACAGGCCAAAGTCTATTACATAACTACCCAGAGGCCAACAGAAGCCTGAACTACCGCAGCACAGTGAAACCTCAGGTAGGAGAGGGACCTGGAGGACCCGCTGACTCACTCTCTGATTTCCAGCTTCGCAGTGACAGACACCACGTTACTGAGACAGCACACACAGGAAGTAGCAGTCTTCTGTCAGATCGGCAAAGGAGGAAAACTAAGACACCCAGGTGAGTGCTGCTCAGGAATGAAGGGTTTCTGCTGCTCTTGGCAGAGCAACGCATGGGGTGATGCGCAACATTTGTCTTCTGAAGGCCAAGCTCCTGGAGATCTGCATGCCACTAACTGTCCCACTGCAGGAATTCATCATAAAGAATTAAGGACCATGCTACAAAAGTCTATGACAGGGCTGGGATTGTAGCTCAGGGATAGAGCACTTGCCTAGCATATGGGAGGCACTGGATTCAATCCCCAGCACCAAATATAAATAAATAAAATAAAGATACTGTGTCCATCTAAAACTAAAAAAAATAAATAAATATTTTTTTAAAAAAGTCTATGACAGCAGCATTTAAAATCCAGAAAGGGGGCAGATAAGGAGGAAGAAGAAAAACACCCAGCAGTGGGCCCGTGAAGTACAGGGTAGCCACAAAATGGCATATTAAAAAGCTACTAAAATGAGAGGAATAAATGTTCAATTCACAAGGAGGACACAATCGATGGCTTGGTGGCAAGAGTGGGTAAGAACACCTGCATGACGACGGGAGCCCAGGCCACTGGTCTGCACAGCCATGGGAAGCATGTGGACACAATCACACCCCATGACACTGTAGTCTCAGGTGGACCATGTGTCGGCTCTGCAATGACTACACATCACGCAAGGAGACAAAGCACACCCCAAAAAGCCCTTTCCAGAACCTATGACCACCTGCTGGGCACTTGCCTGGCATCTGTCTGACTCTACCACATTACCTCCTTCTCACCATCTGAATTTTTATCAAATTGCCTTTAAGAGATCCATGGAAACATACCAGTCTTACAAGGTCTCCATAAATACAATGGACACCTTCCACCTAAGGCTAACACAGTCAGCTCAGAACATGAGGGCAGAGGCCAAAGCTGGAGGAATCCATCTCAACAACCAAGGCCAGTGCCACCCTGCCACCTTTGCTTTATGATCTGTGAATAAACAAAAAGGCAGGACCTCTCAGCCCCAGTACACAAGTCTCAGCATGTAGGGTCTCAGTTCTATCTCCTGAGTACCAGAGGTCCCAGGTCACCCCCATGGGGAACTGTCCACCCCCATCAGAGTGGCAGCCTCAACACCTGATGGCTACCCACATCCTTCTCCCCATCCATCCCAACAGCATGGTTCTTGGCACACAGATCAAGCCAGGCAACAAGGTGCTCGCCAGCCCCATTCATAGCTAACACTGGGCTAGGGGCCATATCACATGTCCCACGTGAAGCCGCAGCATAAAAGGCCAACCCACAAAAATAAGTCAATCCTCAAAAAACATTCCAAGCAAGGCTGGGACAGCTGTGGGGCCTCATGTCCCTTCCCTGAAACACCACCACAAAGGCAACACAGCACTCACTCTACAGATAAGCATGGAGCACTGGGCACTTCCACAGGGTGCCCTGAGGCTCACATCTCCACAGGGTGCACTGACTCTCAGAGGAACTTAGGGCACCTCCTGGGAGGTGGACAGTGGGCCAGAAGTCTGCAGACCACCTACCTATGGCACAAGCTGCTTCCTGAGACACAGACACCATCCCAAACTGATCGAAAAGAAAATCCCCATTCACATCCACAAACAGAGGTGGTGTTGTGCTATATGCAGATGCCTCCCCACCTTTCATGGCTCTCTGGGTAGATACGTGAACTTGTGGCTACTGGTCAAAGTAGAAAAGTGCCTCATGGCTGGCAGGAGAAGGATGCCAGCGAGTGCCCTTCCCTTAACAGTCCATTCTGTTTCGTGGAGTGAAATGAAGAAGATGGAAGAGCAAAGTGTTAAAGCTTTAATTCCAAATCACTTTTCATGCCTGTTTCATCTGACAGTGGCTTTGAAAGCAAAAGGCAATCTTTATCATTTGAGCTTTTTAAAGTAATTGATGTTATTATGTCCAACATAACCAAATGCTTCTAAAAGCTGATTTTCAAAGTGACATCAGTCCCCAAAATAAGAAACCCTTCCTTCTGGCTACTAATAAATTATTAAAACACATCTGCACAGGAGGACAAGACTGAGGTTTAATAATCAATGGTGAAGAGGCTAGCTCCAGGCTCTCCTCACAGACTCACCTGCCAAGCAGTCAGTCCACCAGGACACCCAGGCCTCACACCATGGTCACTGCTGCAACTTCTCCCTGTGGCTCTGCTCAAGGCAGGAGCCCAGTCCCATGTGGTTTTACACCCGCTAGATGTAAGCACAAACCAGACAACTCCTAGCTCATGGTGGAACTCCATCTTTTCTATCACTGACTGGTCTAGGACAGGCACACAGCCCAGTTTTGGCCAGTGAGGGGCATCTGCTGGATAGCAGTCCTAGAAAGATTTCCTTGTTCCAAAAAGACCCAAGAAAGAGGCCTCACCTTTCTGTCTCCTGACACCCAAACCTGGGCAGGAACTTCAAGGCCATAAGAGAAACCAGCCTGACCAGACAGCTGGCAAACAAACGGACCATAAAAAGCAGGGCAACCCGTTATTCTGGCCTTTGACTCAGTTTCTGGCAAAACTCTTGGGATCTTTCTAAAACTCTTGGGATCTTCTGGGTGGCAGGAAGTCCTTTCTTAGTAAGGATTTGGGTTTCTACTAATAAGGTGACTAGGACAGGCCCCTACTTAACTAGGATGGGGATGAGCACAGAAAGACCAGTGATTAGAGCTGAGAACTCTCAGCCCCACTCACCAGCCTGGAGAGGAGGACTAAAGACTGGGTTGAGGAAACTCTTAAACAGCAAGATTCGGGAGCTTCTAGGTTGGTGACCACAGAAGGGGCACAGCTGGTGAAAGCAAGGAAGCTCAGCACCTGACTCCTGCCCCATGCACCCTCCCATGTGGCTCTGCCTGAGCTGGATCAGGATAGTAAATAAGGCACTTTCCTGAGCTCTAGCAAGCCACTGGAATAAGTCAGACTCTATGTATGTATAATATGTCAAAATGCATTCTACTGTCATGTATATCTAAAAAGAACAAAGAAAAAAAAACTAAAGAGGGGATCATGGAGCTCCCTGAATTTGTAATTGGACAGAGTAGGTAACCTGGGAACTAGATAAAAGGACTGGCATCTGCATAAACCTGCAAATTCTAAGAAATGTTGAAACTGAACTGAATCATAAGACACTGAGGTGGTGTCAAGACTGGAGAAGCAGAAAAGAACACAAATTTGGTGTCAGGAGGAAAAAACCCAACACCAGGCCCTGGGATGAGGTCCTGTAGCCACCCATCTCTGGGCCTCCTTTGGGGCTAAGAAAGAATGTGCTCGATGCTCAAGCCAGTTGGCCGAGATTTTTGTCACTTACAAAGGCCTCAGATGGTTGGCATACTCTGTAGGTCTTCCATGAGGGCACAAGTCTACACACTTGCATCCCCAGGGGCCAGGTTTCTACACTATGACAAGGTCATTCCAAGCCCACACACTGCTAGAAAGATGAGAATAGTCCTGATCCAAGCAGGGACCCCCAAGTCAAAAAGCCAAGCCACCAGGAAACCAGAGGTACATGTTGTCAGAACAGTCACAGTACCCCAAGTGGAGTCACACTACCATACTATGGGAACTTGGAGCTTCCAATCCCCCACCATCTCAAACTAAAAGCCACCCGCAAATGCCACATCTCACATGTGGTTTGAGTTATTCCCCAGGACTTCTCAGAGCAGCGGTATTAGGGTTAGAGCATAGCAGAAGGTCTTCTGGTTACACATGTACTGTCCTCAGAAAGGATCAAGGTAGTTGTCAGGACCCCTTGGCAAGTTCTCATGAGGGCTGTCATAGAAGGAGCACACCCAATGCTCTTCCTGGTTTCTTGTGTGGCAAAGTGCTCCTCCATTACACATATGCCCTACCACCCATGAGGTCCCCACCAGAGCCAAGCCAGGCCTTTCGATCTCCAAAATTATAAGCATACCTCTTTCTCTAAAAAGTACCCAGCCTCAGGTACACTGCTATAGCAATGAAAATGGACTACTTTACCCAGTGAGACAGGAGAGCACCCCTCTGCCTAAGCCCAAGTGCCCAGAACACATGCATCCCCCCAGACACCTGGTCTACCTGCTGGCAATGGCACTGTTCTTCTCCTTCAGGGCAAGTTCTCGCTGTTGCAGCTCAACAACAAATCTGGAGAGGTCCTCTGGAGTCCTGAGGGATAAAGAACACACATTCAGTTCCATCTGTCCCCAGAAGTGGGCCTAATTCCACATCTGGAATAGAGGTCCAAAACCATGCCATTTAGAGACCAGGATGAGTAGTCTATCATGTGACCCATGAGTGAGGCAGAGAGCACTAACCACAGCCCGAGTCCAGCCACAGCCCACCACCAGCCATGCAATAGCAGCAGGCTACCTTCATAAGCCTTGGCTTTATTTCACCTATAAAAACAGGGTGACACATAATGGTGTCACCATGCCAAGGAAATGATATTCACAAAGTGCTGCCCAGTTCCTGGCATGGAAATGATGCACAACAGCTCCTATCTTTGCTTTTCCTCCAAAACAGCTGCATGCACACAGAGTTAAGAGTAGTAATGAGGGGCTGGGGACATGGCTCAAGTAGTAGCGCGCTCACCTGGCATGTATAAGGCACTGGGTTTGATCCTTCAGCACCACATAAAAATAAAATAAAGGGGCTGGGATTATGGCTCAGCGGTACAGTGTTCGCCTAACACGGGCGGACCCGGGTTCGATCCTCAACACCATATAAAAATAAAGGCATTGTGTTGTATCCATAAAAAAATAAATAAAAATAAAATAAAGATATTGTGTCACCTAAAGCTAAAAAAAAATAAATATTTTTAAAAAATAGAGCAAGAGTAGTAATGGCACAGCCCCACACGCGTGCTACTGCATGATTCTCAGAACTATTCCAGATTCACTATCCCAGTGGATGCAAAGCAGTCCTATTCTTTATGTTTCCATATTTCAATGAGGAAATGGAAATTCAGAGATGCCATCTGGCTTTCCACAGTCCACTTGGTCCATGAGCTTAAACTTAAGGTGAGCCACATCTTCTGACTAGTACACAGAAGAACATATCCCAGAACTCTTGGTAGCTTTACGAGTAGCATGACACACATGTGGAGTGCACAGCAAGAGCTCCCAACATGGCATGGTAGGTGGCACACAAGCCCAAGGCCAAGGACACATCTTGCTTTCCTCTCCACCCACCACAGCAAGCACAGGGCTTATGGGGCCATGTGGTATGAGCCAACCCATGGCTCTGTCCCCCAAAGTGTCCCTCCACCTCACTAAGTAAATATGAAGAGCCCCTGCAGGGATCATGGAGGCCATTACTCTGGCTACAGCAAAGCAGCTGTCCATGCAAGGAAGAACCTGCAACAAGCTACAAGGAGAGTGCTGCTGGCCACCCTCCACAGCAGTGGCCTTTCTTACTGCCATTTCTCAGGCCAACACTGAAGACACTATATAGGGGGAGACACTCACCCTGGGCCACAGAGTATCTGGGGTCCCCATGGGCAGGGCCCTAGCAGTGCAAGGTACAAGTAAGCCACCCTCACCATGGTTTAGACACTCAGGACTGAACTCTGTCCTCCTGAAGTTCCTATGCAGAAGCCCTATTCCCACAGGATGGGATTTGGAGATGGGACCTTGGGGAGGTGATAAGGGTTAGGTGAGGTCAGAACAGTGAGGGCCTCACACTGGGGTCAGCATCCTGATAGACACACCAAGAGACTGCTCAGTCTCTCTCTCCTGGCCATGCAAGGACACAGCACAGGCAGCAATCTGCAAGGTGGGAAGGGCCCTCACCAGAGGCGGAACACCAGCCTCCAGAACAACAGGAATAAACTCCTGCTCCGAGCCCCATCTGTGAATTTGTCACAGCAGCCCAGCCACATTGAGAGGCTGCTCCGGCAGAAGACACACCCAAGTGGGCCAGTAGCACAGACACTCAGGAAATGGCTCAGGCCCAGCGTGACTCCATCTAGACACCCAATCCACAAGCACAACTTCATGTTTCTAAGTACACAGAAAATAAGTAAGATGTATGGAACACCCTTAGAGAGCTTCACCCCAAGTTTATCTGGAGTTTACTTCCATGTCAAGCAGGGCCTAGTGATCGAGGCTGAGGGGTCTTTAACTTCATGCGCCTCTGTGAACTGCTTACAATGAGAATTCATGTACTACACATATGAGTACAAACAAAAAACGAAGGAAAAGCCACAGCAGGCTCAGAAGGTGAGGAAAGACGCCAGAAGCTCCCAGGCTGGGGAGCAGGGAGCCTGGCCGATAGGGGGTGCCAAGTGCACACTGCTCAGCCCAGCAGAAGCCCAGACAGGGGCGCAGAGAAAAGGGCACACAGAAAAGAAGGGAGACAAACCACGAGAAGCCCTGGATTCAGAACAAGCTCAGGGCTGGGAGAAGAGAGCGAAGAACTTGGCCTCCTGTCGCCTGTCCTGAGCTCCACGTAAGGAGGTGAGTCCACGTTGAGCTGTGGATCATGGAGGATTTCTGCACAGTCACAGCCATCATGCATCTCAAACCAAAGACCAGGGGCCCACACACCTCCAACTGGCAGGAAGAGTGTTTATTTTCCGGAAGCCTCCTGACCTGTGTGTGGTTAAAGCTACTCAGAGATGCTTACCCAGGGCGCTCCAGGGATTAGCTAAGTGCTTGTAACTAGAAGGAGTCACGCCAGGTGCCATTATGGCCTAAAAATAACACCGACAGTCCATTCTGAAACTTGCACTTCACAACTACAAAGTGGGAGGCATTTGAGGCCTCGGGAGCCTCCGACACAGAGATGACAAGAAAGTGACAGTTCCAACTGCAGCCCAGGCTGTGACACCTGCTGCGGAAAACTCTAGTTTCAGCTGCGAAGCCTTTCACATCCTAACGGGGGCTTTCAGGGAAAAAGTCTTTTTGTTCCATCTGCAGCTGAATTTTGACGCAAACTCAGCTGTGTGCAGAATAGAAGAGGGCTGGGGGATCATGCCCACTGCTCTACCCCTGAGGCAAAGGCAGTTGCAGCCACAGCTATTTTTGGGTCCTATAGCAGATGCCACAGCACTTTTGGAAGCCTAAGTGCCAGTTCCCCCAAGTCTGATAGACACCAGATCCAAAGGATACCGAAGCCTAAAGTGAATCAAGCACCAACAGCCACAAAACCAAATGAGAAGCCTTGAGCTTTCTCCCGAGGTGTTATTATTATATATTTTTTCCAAAAAATAGGAACCCGCAGGGCATAACCACCATATTGCTGGGGCTGGGCTTCAGCCAGGGCCCAAACAGAAAGGAGGGAACACAACACAAACAAGATAGGCTTTTTGTTTTTGCAAAAAGGATGCCAAAACAGGAATGAACGGAAAATATTAGACAGCAAATACTTTTGCTAAAAATCAAGGAAATGGCAAGAACTGAGGGCTGCGAACCCCTGCAGGCAGCCCAGACTTTTCTCAATAATATAACATAACTGCTTGGGAAAAGGGATGCAGGTCACCCCGATCTGACATTGATGTGGCTGATATGGGGTGCCCAGGACTGAGGAGAGGAACTACTGCTTTCCTGGGGAGGAGAGACTAACTCTAAGCAGTGCAGTGGCTTCACCCTGGGCCATCTCTGGCAGAGCCACCTGCAGGGGCTGTGGTCACTGCCTCCCTGAGTAGGAGGTCCCAGTCTGGTGTTGAGGTCATAGCTACCCAGACTTCAGGAGACTCAACAAAGGGCATTAGCCCACCTCACCCTTTGAGTACAGGGTTGCTCTGTAACATCCAGGCCTTGATAGACAAGGCCACTGACAAATCTTCCAGAGCACCCATTTCCCTCCAGCACAGAAGGTCACTCCAGCCCTGTGGACGGTTCAGAGCTGGTTGCTCTCTCAGGCACAGTGGCCTGCCATGCCTCCCTCCAGGCCCATCCAAGATCAAAGGCCGCCAGCAACAAAGGCTGGAAGGCCCTCCCTCACACCTCAAAAGGATTTTCAAATGGAAACAAAATCACATCAACTATCTGAGAAGGAGGGAGCGGCAAGCTGCTGCTTCTCAGACTTGCTGCCTTCCAAAGCCAACAGCACGGTCACACTCGGCCTCAGGACCTTCATGTCCCTTTTCCAGAATACTTTCCCCTAGATACCCACACACCCCACTCCTTCATCCACCTCTAGGTCACAGGACACCAAGTTTTCAGCTGGATCTCCCAAGCATCCTATCTGAAACTGTGGACCCCACCCCCCAGCTTCTCCCTGCATCCCTTCCGCAGCCCACCACCATCAGATACCCACTCTGCCTGTCAGGTTATCATCATTCTCCCTCAATTACAATGAAAGCTCCCTAAAAGAAGAGACAGTTTACATTTTGTTTGTTTTTTTTCACTGGCGCAATCACAGGCTTCCAGAAACGTATGTGAAATGAAGGAAAAATCATGATACCTTTCCAGAGCAATACCATGCAGCTCAGCTCTGAGAAGTGAGAACTCGGACCACTGGATTCTAAGTCCAGGGTTACTGATTAAATAAACTTCACCCACCCATACAACAATTTCTGTGTAAAATCAAAAGAATGCAGAATCTTTCTACATATTAAAATGAAAGATCTCCAAAATGCACTGCTAAATAAAAACACAAAAAAACAGAATGTAAGTGTTCTATGCTGTCATTTGTATGAAAGAAAAAATACACATTGTTGTAACTGAATTATACTCGAGGATGAAGAAGAAATAACAATGGCTTCCAGCAGAAGAGGACAAGAATGGCCTGAGAGATTTACCTCTAGATACCTTTAAAATGTATAAAATATTTTGTGCTAAGGAAACATATAAAAGCTATTCAATAAATAATTTCTCAAAGCTCAGCACTGTAATCTTGTACTGCAGAATCAGGTGCTAAATGAAAATTTTGTAAAAAGAAAACAAATTATTCCCACAGCAAATTAATGCATAGAAATCTAACTATGACCATTTACAACAAAACAATGATATCATTTCTTAAAAATGTTCAGCTGTGTATAGGTAATACCATAAACAGGACAATGATGTATTAGTGAAAGGCCTCCTACCTAAAATAATTAAGCCTGGCAACTGATCCCAAAAGGTGCTTGGTTAAGAGGGGAATGGAATGATACATGTGTTTCAAACATCTTAACTTAAAACATAAAAATACACAAGTATTCCCTATGCTACAAATGTCTTCTTCAAATACAGGTCAACTAGAGCTTTACCTTATATTTTTGCATAAAGCACACACACAACAAGTAACTCATGACTTTTAGGTTGGTTCCTTTGAAGTGGACACCTATAGTCTTCCTAGATTTTACAACTTTTCCTCTTAGTCTTTCATAGTCAATTTGTCTGATTCAACATCAATGTTTCAAGAATTTGTCTTTAAGACTTTGCAAAGGATCCACCTTCAAATTAAAAGAAATAAGACTTCTGTTACACTGAAGCAGCCTTCACAAAGTATGTAATGACAATAGCAATGGCCACCCTAAAACAGATGCCAGTGTGGTGGTGGGTGGAGGCCACACCTCTTGCCCCTAGCTTGAGTGTAGGCACATAGATGACTACCTGGGGCCTTTGAAGACAGACTTTTCCATATGAAATACATTTCAAACTTTTAAAAAGTTAAGAATGGGGCCAAGCACAGTGGCATACACCTGTAATTCCAGCAGCTTGGAAGGCTGAGGCAGGAGGATCATGAGCTCAAAGCCAGCCTCAGCAAAAGCAAGGTTCTAAGCAACTCAGCAAGACCCTGTCTCTAAATAAAATACAAAATAGGGCTGGAGATGTGGCTCAATGGTTGACTGCCCAAGTTCAATCCTTAGTACCAAAAAACACAAAAGAAAAAGAAAAATTAAGAATGACTCACTGGTATGAGAATTATGGTGCTGCAGGATCTATCTGAATTTTCCAGAATTGAGAACAGAGTATATTGGTGAGAGCCATGTGTCAGCCATGTGTCCAGAGCTACAACTCTGCCACCCACACACACCTGCCCCATACTGCAGCATCTGGACCACAGGAATCATATAGAGAACAACACACACACAGATTACACTCGTTTTCAAAAAACAGACTCCACAAACCTCAGAAGCATCAAAAAAAAGGGGGAGGGCGGTGGAACAGAGCTAACATCTTAGATTCAGAAACCAGGCCAGTGCTCAAAGTCTAACTCCACTGGCTATCAACTACATGGCCTCCAACCAATCAGCAGACCTCTCCAAGTCTCAACCCCTCCTCTGGAAAATGGATGTCAAAAGAGAGCCAGGCTTAGCAGTGAGACTATGCCCTGGAGTCAGCCAGGCTCAAGTTCAATTCCCATCCCAGCCCCAGCTTCCTAGTCCGTGAAATAGGATCATGTCTCCCAACCTGACTACCAAATTAGGGACATCCAGCCCTCTGTGAGCCTTTGTGATGATCTCTGTCTCTCAGACAGTGTCCAACACCACCCCTACAAACCTCTACCAGTTGCTTGGGCACTGATAGATGACAGGTTTATTGGTTCTAATAACAAAACAAAGAGTAAATCTGTTTGATGACAGAACCAGAGTCTAAAACCTCACAGAGAAGTAGAAAGAACAGGTGGACTGTAAGCGAGAAGTAAAACCCCTGCAGGGGGGCCAGAGGGCGGGGAGAATCAACTCTTAGAATATAATGGGAAGGACAACCCTGATTCACCAGCAGCACCTATGGACAGACTTGGGCATCCTGCATCTGAGGCAATCTCACTCAACAAATCCAGCGAGCACTGCCACATGGTGGTCTAGTCCCAAGCCCTGAAGAACTCTCTGACACACATACACAGACCTGGAGACTTCCCACCTGTTGAGGCAGGCAGGCAGTCACTGTGACGAACCCAATGTGCACTACATTCCCAAGGAAGACCAGCGGGGGAAGAGGACAGGTAACAAGAGTGAGGTGTGCAATCCTCACAGGCGGTCAGGAACCATGTCTGAAAAGGTAACACCTTCCACAGACTAAGCAACACAGAAGTGAGCAGTGCAAGCTCAGGGGGAAGAATTTTCAGAGGCTCCAGGTCAAGTGAAATTGAGTTGTAGCTGCAGGGTGACAGGAGAATTCCACCCAAAGAACTTCTTGGAGAGAGAAAATGTGTTGTCTCAAGGGGAACTGCACACACTCAGAGAGCCACACCCACACCAGTGTGGTTCACAGTATGCAAACGTGCAGCGCCACACTGGCAGGCTCAGGGAATGCTACAGACTCAGGTCTGACTGAGAAACCATCAACTCAGATGGCTCAGGAGTGACACTGCCTGGAAAAGCCAGGAGAGCGCTGCCACCATTGGGTCCACCTCCCTCCACCCCACCACCTGGATGCCACCTCTGTGGAGCTGGAAGAACTAGACCATGAGCAGCGGGCGGCAACATGGAGTGGGCACATGACCTTGGGAAGAGCAAATTCTGTACCCAGGTGACTTCACAATGAACCAACACCTTTAGCCTTGGCACAAAATTACAAATGTGTGGATTTCAGCTCTGCAGGATGGAACGGGGTGGAGATAAGGGCTCTGTGAGGTGGCAAACTCCCAACCCTGAGGAGGTGCAGCAGACTAGGGCTGGCTGTTGGAGGCAGGGCAAGACAGAGTGACTCTGGGGACCACAGGGAGGCGCACAGCGACAAGACGGAGCAGGAAGGGGGACCCTGCAACTGTGTCCTCACTCAGCTGTGGTTTTGCAGCTCCTCTGCCAGGTACTGGCCTCCCACCCCCTGCCTCGTGAGGTCCAGATCTCATCAGCTGTCCAAAGCCAGCAATGCGGCTTATCTGCTTCAGGCAAACGAGCCTCGTGGGTCCCCAGACACATGTAAATAAAATGAAGAAATTTCAAATTTACAGTTGCTGCCTTCGGAATTCTTTCTCCCGGCTCAGGAAGGATTAAAAGGACTTCAAAGCAGCCTGGGTCCCAATTAAGCCAGTGTGACCACCGCAGGGATGCTGGAACACTCCTCTGATTAACAAGAGGCGTGCTTTGAACTGTTCGTGCTAAAAAAAGCTCTTAGAACCTCTCAAACAAATGCTGTAATTTCTCTCCCACTTCCCTCACTCTTTGGAAAAGTTGATCCTCTGAATGCTTTAAACATTCAGATAGCAGCTGGATAACAGCCCCAAACACAATTTCAGCGAGGAGCTCAGAACAGGAGCAGGGACAGAGGCCTTGCGCAACTGCCCACAGCAGGCTGGGCTTCCAGGACAGCACTGGTGGCCTGAGACTACACAGTGTCAACACACTGCTATGCGGCCAGTGCAGCAAGGCTGGGAGAAAGGTCTGGGCAGAAGATCAGATTCTCCCTTCACCTGAGCCGAGGATCCCCACAACGTGGCCCTGGAGAACATCCTTGACACCTACCTGAGCAGTGCTGCACAAAGTACCTGCACAGAAATGGCCAGAGCTGCTGGAGACTGGGGTCAGTAGAACAGCAGAACCCTCCCTCCACATCAGGGGCAAGCTCAGCTCGTGGGGCTGAAGTGCCAAGGTAAGCCACAAGAGCTCAGAATAGGAGCCCATCTACTACCGACAGCAGTATCCAAGGTGCAAAGTGAAACAAGACGCCCCATACAGTGGTGATTCACTCTGGGCAATACAACTGTGGTTGGAAGTAAGCTTGGGAGCCAGTTGGGGACACCAATCACACTGTGACTTCAGAGATCCCAGCGCATGGTTCCTGACAGTCCCACTCTCACCGTGCCTTTAACATTAAGCATTAGGAAAGCCTTCCTCGAATACCTGAGGCCCAACTATTCTACCTCTGAGGATTTCTTTCAGGGAGAGGCAGGAGATCAGGGAGAACAGTGAGTTAAAAATCAAGTCAATCTGGCTGCTGGGGAAACAATCAAAGCAATGTGTGAACAAAGGACTTTACCGGATACAGAAACTCAGAAAGAAGCCATCATTAGCGAGATGCTCTCTTTGAACTCACTGAGTAATAAAAGGAGAGAAAAGGTCTCAGAACTGTGGAAAAGCAAAAGCCACATACAGGCAGAGCTTAACTGTGATTGCAGGCTGGCCCTGAGCTTGCTGTGTGGCCCTGGGCTACTTACTTAACCTTCCTGAACTTTGGTTTATGCATCTTTAAATGAGAGTAATGAACTAGGATGCCACATCCTGATTTGTGATTCTCTCCAAAAACAAAAGCTGCCTAAGACTCTGTTCCCTCTGATTATATGAATGATGCGAGAGAACAAGACTCCAGGCAGAAGGTGTAGCGAGACCAAAGTCCTGAGGCAGAGCCACAAAAGGGGGACCCTGGGAAGGCTTAGACAGCAGGCCTGGGGCAGGGAGAGGCAGAGGGCACAGAGCACATGGGGGGGCTGCAGTCAGAATTCCAGATTTGATTCTAAATGGATAGATGCTTAGACTGCTCACCTCTGCGGCCATATTCTGGAGGTTTTGTAAAAGGAGATGAGCACCCAGGTTCACCCAAGTGCTACTAGTAGCAGGGAAAAGAAAACAACCCAAACACCCAGCAATGGAGAAGAGGGCAGGTGCGGGCAGCGAGGCTATGAAATGAGGACTTCACTGCAGGATGAGTGAGGACCACGAAATGGCTCTGCACAGAACTGCAGGTCCAGTGCTTCTCCTCAAGGCCCCTGGGTGCTGGAGTGCCGAGAGAGCTGCAAGTCCCAGAGGGAGATAGGAATTACCAGGTGGGCTCTGCACTGAGAAGGGTTTATAAATGGTGCGACAGCACTAGGGGAGGGCCAGGAGCAGTGACCTGAGAGAAGTTGAAGGGACAGAATCAACCGGGTGATAGGCAGACAGAGGAGGGGGATGAGGTACAAGACCAGGGAACTGGCTGGGCACAGCAATGGAGCCAAGCCCCAGCAGAGACCACAGGAGAACGGCTGCCCGTGGCCATGGCAGACAGTCACACAGGCGCTCAACAGCAGAACAGCTTCCTTTTTTCAGCATTTCCAAGATCACTGTTGGAAGACAGATAATTTGCCAAGACAGGCAGAACTCAACGGTGCCTCCATGGGACCCCGTGTAGCTCGCTGCTGTACTTTCAGGGGAAAAGAAAACTACAGAGAAGACTCTAAGAATCCCAACACTCACTTGAAAAGAAACAGCAAGTAGGACATTCACTGGGCCTCCTGAGGCCAGAGCTCTCTCTGTCCCCATTGTACAGATGAGCTTTGACAACCAGCCTGGGCCCACGCAGCCAAGAGGCAACAGCAAGAGCAAACCAGGCTCCTAAGCAGAAAGCCAAAAGGCCAGTCTGCCTTCCAGGACACTGGAACCAAAGTGCAGACATATGCGCATGCGCATGCACACATGTGGTCACTTTGCCCCCAAGAGCACCTCCTGGTTACAGGGGGAAATGCTTCAATGACACATGAACACG